>NC_134128.1:22220625-22577500 GCF_040939455.1 Microcebus murinus
GCACTGTTTTTTTGTTTTTTGTTTTTTTGTTTTTTGAGACAGAGTCTTGCTTTGTTGCCCAGGCTAGAGTGAGTGCCGTGGCGTCAGCCTAGCTCACAGCAACCTCACACTCCTGGGCTCAAGCGATCCTCCTGCCTCAGCCTCCCCAGTAGCTGGGACTACAGGCATATGCCACCATGCCCGGCTAATTTTTTCTATATATATATTAGTTGGCTAATTAATTTCTTTCTATTTATAGTAGAGACAGGGTCTCACTCTTGCTCAGGCTTCTTCCGAACTCCTGCCCTCCGAGCAATCCGCCCGCCTCGGCCTCCCAGAGTGCTAGGATTACAGGCGTGAGCCACCGCGCCCGGCCAAAAGCACTGTCCTTTTAAATTCATTTTTTACTTATATCTAGATCTCCACACGTTGATCTTGCAAAGATGCAACCCACCTATTTGTTGCTTTCTCTGTTCTGATTTTCTTGCAGGCGAGTCCTGTTTTCTAGAGTCTTCTCTTTTCGCCACTAAAACAAAAATATTTAGAGAGTTTGCCCAATAGAACCCTTAATTAGCTGAGACAGCTACTGTGGAAACTGCTTACTGCTCACCTTTTACCCTGAACCAAATTGGGGAAAAACAGAGGTACCGGCCTCGCTCCTTTTCAAACAGACCCATAAATCATGCAGAGATATATTACTCAGTTTCTTATTGAGCAGTTTTGCAAATGATAATTAATGATATTGTCTAACAGTAGGATTTTGGTAAGCATGGTTTACATGCATGCTATCTTTGTAAGATGTAGGAAGACGCTGTTTAAAGTCTTTATTATGAGAATAGGAAGAGGTGAGGGGTTCATTATGGCCTCATCGTTTCACCTGTTCTATATTGAAAGCACTGCAGTTCAGGTGTAGAATGTTAGAGTCTATAAACACGATTAATACATACAGAAAAACTCCTGTAACAGCTGTATGCTGTATAATTGTTACGATAGTCTTTCCAACATGACATTAATAAAATTGATGCCATAATATAGCCACCAAATTGCTTGTTACTGATAATGAGGGAATAATTTGAAAGTAAATAGTCTCTGGCAAACCCTAAGATGGCTGCTTATTTGAGAGTTGATTAATTAATAATCGTTCATTAACTAATGCTAAATAAATGCCGCATGTGTTGCTTTTGTCTCTTGGCCAAAAGATGTTTGGGCTTTATTCTGGTCCCAATGCTAATCATTAATTATTGCCTTGAGACTCTGAAATTTGACTCGAGCACAAAGGTTTGCTAGGAGCTTGCTTTCCTAAAGTCTTTGGAGGAGGAAAAAAAAAGAAAAAACAAAATAATAATAATAATAATAAAAACAACCAACAAACCTCCATACCCTTGGGTCTTATTTCTAAGCTTCTAAACTTTGTGGTTTATGCAGAATGTTTGAAGCCCCAAGAGTAAGTTTTGGAAAGCTCTAGAAAAACTACACAAGACGCCCATTCATAGCTGAAGTTTTGGGGAATGTTTTCACCAATGGAGTCTTAAATCAACTGAAGTCATTTTAATGGCATGCACTACCAGCCTGTTTTGATAAGGAATTACACCAGGGTATGGTTAATACCCTGTTCACTGGCTTTGTTGTTGTTGTTTAACATTTTGACTACTGGGAACTAATGGCATCGTAGGTCTTGGAACCACTCTAAATAGGGTGACATTTTTGAATGGTTTGGGGAAAATAAATAAATTTCCTTAGGTTTATTTTTTTCTTATTGTTTGTGTCCAGGACTGGTGAAGACTGCATTTCTACCATAGGGCGCACCAAAACTCCTCATTTATTGCTTGACAGTGGATGAAAGTTTAGATATTTGCGTGGTTGGTGGTAGATGATAGGATGCCTCAAGATTTTTTTCCAGGGTGCAAAAAGTTAATATGATGAGCTTTAAATTTTACTGCAATAGGAAGACTTTTGATAGGTTACAATTTTTTTTAAGCCTAAGCATATGCAACTTCTGCAATGGATCAAGCGCTCAAAAAGTAATGGCTATCATTCTTACACATAACATTTAAAAATTAACGTTTCAGTGAGTTTCTCTAGGACTCTTTTGATAGACTGACTTGCTAGTTAAGACAGAATTACATTTCCCTAACATTGGAGGGAGACACAAAGGCATTTGTTTAATTCTTTGATCCAGGACTAGATGAAGGTAATCAAACGGTGCATTGTCTGTGCTATTCTGAAAGGTTTCCAGGAATGAATGATTCATTCCCTGGTAGCCTGTTTCGGTGTCGAATCAGAAAGTTCTTTACCATGTCTTGTTCAACCCCACCTTGCTGCATCAAAAGCTTTGCTCTCTGTGGGTATTGAGAACAGTTGGGAAACAGTCTATTTATAATTAGAATCTTCCAGATTCCTAATGATAGCTATTAAATTTCCCTTTGACTTTCTTCTCACCAAGCTAATTAACCCAATTCTTTTAACCTTTCCTTCTAAGATCTCACGTAGCTGTCAGCTGCCACATGTCACCGACATAGCAATTCTCAGTTCTAGTGCTCAAATCATTTCAAAGATGGATAGTGAGTATTTGGCCACGAGACATTTGGCAGGATCTCAAGGTGTTCCAACAAGAATATTCTATTGCAATGACATAGCTTTCTTTTTTATGTTATTAGGCAAGACCTCCAGCACAATGTTGACTAAAAGTGGTAGGAGATGACATCCTTCCTTGATCCTGATCTTAGGGGGAAAGTATTGAGTCTTTCATTAAGTATATGGCTGGTCGTAAATTTTTCATAGATGTCTTTTATCAAGTTGAGGAAATGCACTTTATTCCTCGCTTGATATAAGTTCTTTTTTTTTTTTTTTTTGAGGCAGAGACTCACTCTGTTGCCTGGGCCAGAGTGCCATGGCATCAGCCTAGCTCACACCAACCTTAAACTCCTAGGCTCAAGCGATCCTCCTGCCTCAGCCTCCCAAGTAGCTGGGACTACAGGCATGTGCCACCATGCCCGGCTGATTTTTTCTATATATTTTTAGTTGGCCAATTAGTTCCTTTCTATTTTTAGTAGAGAGGGTGTCTCACTCTTGCTCAGGTTGGTTTTGAACTCCTGACCTTGAGCGATCCTCCCACCTTGGCTTCGATATAAGTTATTTTAATCATAAATGGGTGTCAATATTTTGTCGTATGTATTTGTGCGATTGGGTGATCGTAGACCCACTGTTCTGTTAACATGGTAAATATGAACAGGAATGAACGGTGAGGAAGTGCAAGTAGAATCTTGTGAGGCTCTTACACATTCCAGGAGGTGACATGACGCTATTTGGATGGGACTATGCCAAGGAGAGAATGTGTATTGTGATCCCTAGGGCAGCCACTAAAACAAAGCAAAACAGGGGACGTTGCTGAGAGTCAATCATGGAGATAAATGGAAATCATCTTAAAATAACTCGATCCATCAGAATGAAGGCAGAAAAAGAGGAGAGGGGAAAAAAAAAACCCACACAACCAGTGAGTCAACTAGAAAACAAATAACAAGATGGCGGACTTAAGCACAGTATGTATAATTATGTTATGTGTAAATGACCTAAAGACCCTGAATAAAATAGATTTTCAGACTAGATAAAATAGCAAGATCCAAAATAAGCTGTCTACAGAAAACGTGTTTTAAAATATGGAGAGATCTATACGTTGAAAGTATGGAAAAGAAATACCAAGCAAATAGTAATCTTGAGAAAGATGGAATTGCTACGCAAAGCAAATATTTCCCCCTTATCCATTCAATATCTATGCTTTAAAAGGGACCTTGTTTTAATTTGGGGTCGCTGTTACCATAAGCTCAGGCTTTCCTGGGACCCATGTGTCTGCAGGGGCTGTTCCATCGTCACCCGTGAATTATATAATGAGTTCCAAAGTCTGTAGATATTAGAAACATAACCAGGTGCACATCCGACCCTTCAGGTCTTTACATTCTAGCGGGAGACTTAGCAAAATATAACGCTTATATTTTCATAGTAATATTTTGTGGCAAAGAAAATACTTCCCTTGTGCAGTGAGGATATATCACAGGTGCACTCTTAGTCCTCGAGGATGAGGGACCCAATTTCCATGTCACCTGAAAATATTTCTCCCTTGGAGCCTCAGCTCTCCCTCTTCATACTTCTTGCACTGGCCTCACAATTGAAGGCTTTCATTTATTCACCACACACTGTTTTTGCCCTCCTGCCACCTGTAATGTATGCCTTCTACACTCTGCTCCCTGGCATTATTTAATGCTGCTTTAAAAAATGACAAGAGTTTTGTGAACCAGTTGGTAGGAATCACCCCAGGAAAAAATAGTGCTACACACAACGGTGTTTAGAAATAATTCCCAGCAGTGAATTTCAGTTCTGTAAGATAATGCTCTTTTCAGGCCTGGCGCGGTGGCTCACACCTGTCATCCTAGCACTCTGGGAGGCCAAGGCGGGCGAATTGCTCGAGGTCAGGAGTTTGAAACCAGCCTGAGCAAGAGCGAGACCCTGTCTCTACTATAAATAGAAAGAAATTAATTGGCCAGCTAATATATATAGAAAAAATTAACAGGGCATGGTGGCGCATGCCTTTAGTCCCAGCTACTGGGGAGGCTGAGGCAGGAGGATTGCTTGAGCCCAGGAGTTTGAGGTTGCTGTGAGCTAGGGCAACGCCATGGCACTTACTCCATTCTGGGCAACAAAGTGAGACTCTGTCTCAAAAAAAAAAAACAAAAAACAAAACAACATAATGCTCTTTTTAGCACTACCCCACTGGTGGTTGTGGGTATCGTTAATATTATAAAGTAAAGTGCTCACCAGCAAATTGGTATTAACTGATCAACACCTAAGTGGACATATAGCAATAACATTTACAGGGTGTCAGGCAGGTGGGGGGGGGAGGGGATGGGTATATGCATACATAATGAGTGAGATGTGCACCGTCTGGGGGATGGTCACACTTGAAGCTCTGAGTCGACGGGGAAGAGGGGGCAAGGGCATTATACACAACCTTAACACTTGTACCCCCATAATATGCTGAAATAAAAAAGAAGATAACAGGAGCCCTAGGGAAAGAGTGGCCTCCCAAGAGAATGCTGGAGTTTCTAATACACATCTGAATCATCTATCTGGGCAAACAAAAGAATTGTGCCAGGGTAGGACCCAGAGAATCTTAGAGCTGCTCAGACTACACTGGGCAACAGTTGACCTCTCCTCTCTTCATTTTTTTTTTTTTTCTCAGAGCCCAAGTTGGTAATTAAAGCAATAAGAGTGTCCTCAAAAATGCAGAGGAATGGTAGCTTTTATTTTCCTTTTCCCTTGAAGATCTTGCGACCAACACTCTGATTTTTATTTCCTGGCTACGATGTTTTTCTTGGGTCACATGGAATAGAGCAGGGTGTGGAAGGCACCACCTAGCTGATCAACAAAACCGGTCTCTCTCCTTTCTGGAAACACGCTTGGTTCACACACCCCATTCCCTGCTGTGCGACTGAGTTCTGAGTGACGGAAGGGGGTGGTGTGGTCTGTTTCCAGGCAGGACCCAGGACACCTGCCAACGCTCTGCATTCTCTGCTCTTTTTCCTTTCGCCAGCTTAACACAACCACAGAAACGCTGGAAGTGTTTGCCGAGGACGATTGAGCCGCAAGACTGAAGGGGCCAGGGTCTCTGCATTGATATTTGTAAAAAAAAAAGTTCTGTTATAAGTTGCATTATCTTTCTAAAAATTCGTATATTGAAGTTCTAGCCCTCAGTAGCACAGAACGTGACCTTATTAGGAGAGTAATGAAGAATTGACCGAATGATGGGGACATGGCTAAAGGACACAGAAGGCCGCTTGAAGGGGCCTCCCACAGGGCCAAATCTGGGACAACTAGAATACTTAAATAAATCATGATTGTAAAGAATCATATCCCAGTGAATAAAATAAGAAGTCACGAGTTCATACTGACATAAGAAAATGGATGAATTAGAAAGTTGATACGGAACAGGATATTTACATAGCCTCAAAATATCTTCCCACTAAATATCTAACAATTATGAAGGGAAAGTGCCATTATTGTGGAGACTCCAGGGAGAAATCATCCTAATCCTGTGACCAAAATTAGCAACATCAGTAATGGATCAATCGAAACCTCACACCACCCAAGAGTGATATTGCCGCCATAAACCCGGGGCTAGTCATGAGGAAACATCAGGAAAACCCAGAGTGAGGGCTGTTCTGTAAAGTAACAAGTCTATGATCTTCTAAGGTATTGATCTCATGAAACTCAAGGGAAGACTTAAGAACAGTCCCAGATTTCGGGTAATGTATGACAGGACGATTAAAATGATACGACAGCTAAAAGCAGCCAGTGATTTCGAATGAGTTCCTTTTGTAAAAAAAGTACATTAATGACAGAACCAGTGAAACGTGAATGTATACGAATGTTAATTTCCTCACTTTGGTGGTTGTGTTGTGGATTTTGCCCTTGTGTGTGGGAAATTCATACTAAAACATTTAGGAAGGTGGAGTACCCAATTGGCATCATGTTGGAAACTTAATCTCAAATGGTTCAAGAAAGAAAGACAAAAGAAAGCTCTTTTTTACTGGAGTTGCATCTTTTCTGTAAGTTGGAAATTGTTTCCAAATAAAACAAAACTTTAAGTTATCAGACCCATTTTAAAGATGAACAGACAGAGTCCTGAGATGCTTAAGTTAACAAGCCAGTACGTGAGAGCTCAAGGCCGAGGTCCCTGCTCCATGAACGTTTATTACACAACATTGTCACAGTACCGGAGGGGGGACATTCATTAGGGATGAATGGGAAAGGAAATTATTTCATCTGAAGACAAACAAGCCCATGTCCTGCTTAGCAGATGTGGGCCCCGACCACCGCACTGAATTAACCTCGGCTTCGGTTGTCTCATCTGTAGCTGCCTAAGCAAACATTCAGCGCTCATGTTCTGTGATTCTTACCCTGGAAAGAAACAAGTGATAACCAACCAATGAATTTTGACATGGAAGTTTTGGGGGAAACATTTTTGCTTTCATTCCATTTTCTGCCGGGTCGGGAGAACAGAGAAACCCGGGTTACAGAGCGAGGTCTGCCTCCTTTCACGGAAAGCCGGGAGTGGTCTCAAGTGGCACTGGGAACAGCGGGTTAATTTATTCATCAGGACAGAAATAATTATCTTCATCCGTGAGACGGAAGCCCAAATGCCTTTTAGGAAGTCCAAGGGAGAAATGCTCCCCGGCGACAGAGAAAATAATAACACGTGTCCCAGCCGCTGCTCGCGAGCTCTGAGTGTCCAACGTTTACAGAGATGCCCTGTGCAGCCCGCGCCTGCCACCGTCTCATGAGCTAAATTAAGGAGAGACTTGGCTGCGGCCCGGTCCCCTCCCCTGGGCCTGTCGGTTTCTGGATTTCTAGGCTGATCATCTTTTCAGGACATACTTTTCTTCCCTGTGTCTCATTCGTTGTCCTTTGTGGCCGGGCGGGTAGGATGGTTGTCTGCCGTGAGCGGCGCAGGGCAGGGTAGCTGTCCCCTTGGCGAGAGTTCTGCGGCTCTAACAAGGACACTCCCAGGACAGCTCAGAAAGACGGTCACCTTTGCCTTCCAAGGTTCGCGCTTGGGTTCACAACAGAAATGCAAGCTGTGGCATGAAAAAAGTGGCAAGAGTGTTTTAATTCAAACCTGTGCATGGACTCAGAAGTATGCCATGTGATGCTACCTTAAAGTCACAAGAACCTGCATTATAGCTGGAATAAATTTTAAACTACTGTTCAAAAAAACCAAAACAAACCTGTATATGCCTTGTTTGGGCCCTAGGGGGGTCTTCCTGTTGCTCTGGAGGTCACTGGTGTGTGTTTTGGGGGGCTGGGGCCACAGAGGTGGACAGGGTATCTCAAAGAACGGTCAGTTCGCGTGTGTACGGGGCCCTAGCAATGACATCGAAGCCCCGGGAGACAGGAGAGAAGATTATTAGTGCTATTGCTGTTGTTACTGTTATTGTATAGTAGCAGAAAAAAGAGACTCGTAATCCCTAAATAGCTTTCCCTAAGTCGGGCAGCGGGTAAGAGCTAAAACGTAAGCTTGGGTACTTGTGCTCAAAAATACCAACCACTGATTTGAGCATGTACTAAGAATCGAATGGGCTTATTAAGTACAAATATTGGATTGTAAATGATTTGGCTATTAAGTCTGACCTAGCTGGTAAGTCATACAAGCCTCTGTTATCATTGCCCTTAGCCGTGATCATGGTCGGTTAAAGGCTTAATAATGTGTTAAGGCTAAATAATATACTATTATTAAAATGTTATTATTCACTTATATCTAAATATTATATATTTAGATATAGAGATATTTATGATATAAATCATTAAAACATAATTATATATTACATAGGTTTCTTTTAGCTTCTTTCCAGGTAATCCAGTTGAACAGAAACACATCGTCTTTCTGACCTGGTGGGAAAACACCTGGCACAGCCCCAAATGACATTTGGGTTTTGACAGGTTGTGGGAGAAAGGAGAAGAGAGGAAAACTGTGAACAATTGCATTTATACTATAAGAATCTCAATTTTAAAAATTCATGTCATGAAACAAAAAGAAAACATAAAAAATAAACTGGTAGAGGCTGGGCGCGGTGGCTCACGCCTGTCATCCTAGCACTCTGGGAGGCCGAGGCAGGGAGGATGGCTCAAGGTCAGGAGTTCGAGACCAGCCTGAGCAAGAGCGAGACCCCGTCTTTACTAAAAATAGAAAGAAATTAGCTGGACAACTAAAAATATATAGAAACAATCAGCCGGGCATGGTGGTACATGCCTGTAGTCCCAGCTACTCGGGAGGCTGAGGTAGGAGGATTGCTTAAGCCCAGGAGTTTGAGGTTGCTGTGAGCTAGGCTGACACCACGGCATGCTAGCCCGGGCAACAGAGTGAGACTCTGTCTCAAAAAATAAATAAATAGACTGGTAGAGATTTGGAGAAATTAAGTGAAATTAAGACAAAGCACATGAGAAATTGATCCTGTCCTTATTTTTAATATAACATTAAAAAATAAATGTGCATTAATACTGATGGCAGAATGATAGGAAAGATCAGACCAAGGCGGAACGGGGCACGGACAGGGGGCGGACGGCTCTCTCTAGGGCCCGTTTGTGTGATGTCGCATTCCTTTTGCAGTTCTGCTCTGTGGGGTGGCCCTGGGCCAGTCTCTCACCATCCTGGGCTTCAATTTTTCCACTACAAAGTGAGGAGTTGAACAAATGACCTGCGAAGTTCTACGACTCCGCGGTCTTATAATAATAATAAAAAAATAAGTTTTACGAAAAAGTAGAAAGTGGAAATTAACAACAAAAAAGGAAAGGAAACACAAATATGTAGATATTGTGCAGAAATGCCTGAAGGGTGGAAGTAAAGAGAAATTATCAGCTTTGAGTTGTCATAGTTTACTCATCTTATAGGAATAAGCAAAGAATCTACCCAGAAGATCCAATGACTCTCTACACAAAAGACACCTGCACTCGAATGTTTATAGCAGCACAATTCATAATTGCAAAGCTGTGGAAACAGCCCAAGTGCCCATCAATCCAAGAATAGATTAATAAAATGTGGTCTATGTATACCATGGAGTACTATTCAGCTCTAAGAAACAATGGTGATATAGCACCTCTTGTATTTTCCTGGTTAGAGCTGGAACCTATAGTACTAAGTGGAGTATCCCAAGAATGGAAAAACAAGCACCACATATACTCTCCAGCAAACTGGTATTAACTGAGCAGCACCTAAGTGGACACATAGGAACTACAGTAATAGGGTATTGGGCAGGGGGGAGGGGGGAGGGGGGCGGGTATATACATACATAATGAGTGAGATGTGCACCATCTGGGGGATGGTCATGCTGGAAACTCAGACTTGTGGGGGGAGGGGGGTAAGGGCATTATTTGAAACCTTAAAATTTGTACCCCCATAATATGCTGAAATAAAAAAAAGAAAGAAAGAAGAGAACCAAAAAGCCTCCAATGGTAGACAGCGTCAGGTGGAAAGGGATATATTGAGGTGGGCTTCTTCAGTGGATTGTGTGCTGCCAATTTTGGAGGCTGTTGAGAAAACAGGCATTTAGAGAAATCATAGAAGTGTTTCAACTGTGCAGGAAGAAAAGGATGCAGACATGATTACGTTTCGATGTCTAGCACATTGCACGAGGTCTGCGTTTCTTTTTTGCATCTCGGGGCTGGAACCCAACGGCCCCTTCCAAACTCCTCGTGAAGTCTTAAAAGGTAGCCCCGTGTTAACGAGGCCAGTATGAGGAAGGCACTTCATCTTCATCCTGTTCACTGAGCAGCACATCGCCGACTCCCTACGACCTGCGGTTTGATTGAAGCCTCTACGGCAGTGACCCAGATACTCTGGTTCATAAAAATACTAAATCCTTTAATGAAACGCACAGAATTAAGTTAATATGATTTGTGTCACCCATCACCCAGGGGGCCGGTGCTTTGCAGTGATCTTGATTAAAGGAAGATTATGAAATAGCTGCAACCCTCCCTCATTTGCATGAGTTCAAAGAAAATGGCCCAAATGAAACTAAATAGGCATTTAAGCACAAGAGAGAGGTTGTTTTTTTTTTTTTCTTTCCTTTTTATTAAGCACGAACATGAAACAACTTGCCAATAATTCACACGACATTACTTTAGGACTCGAAAGCAAATTTGGCATGAAAAAAAAAATTCAAAACTGATCATGTTAATTGTGTTTCCTCTGAACAAGGAAATTTAATAATATCCATCCCTAAATACATCAATCTCTAATTCGGTACTTTAATTCCATCTTAGAACGTTGAGTAGTGCACATATTAAACACATGTTTGTTTGTTTGGGCTCAAGGGAAGAAAAAAATAGAAACTGGCACATAGTGTTCCGTGATATTTGTTTTATTATCCTCATTTTACAGGTAAAGAAATCGAAGCTCAGTGGGTCAACTCTTAATAGTAGGAAGAAGTAAAGCAGAAAGGGAAATCAACACCCATCTGTTTGCAAATCCCATCCTTTTCTATCTCACAAAGTTGCCTTGCCCTCTTCTCTTTTTTATCTAAAGAGCATTTGATGTGACGAATATATTCTGAAAAATCTAGAAGTGGTACATATAACAGGAAATGCTCATCTAGCTAATACTCTATGCATTACTTCCTTGGACGTGACCATGGGCTTACTAATATCTTTTCCTATAAAGTAATGGTATGCGCTGCTCTCGGGTGGAGCTAGGCGTCATTTTTACATGGTTACATAATCTCACGTGACCAAGGAGAGCAAGTACCCAGTGGCTATACGGTGTGGATGCTGACAACTGCTGACATAGACAGGTTCCTGGGTGGTTACTGTTTACAAGAAGCCTACAAGTCTCTGTGCATTTGTTCACCTGACCAAGTTTTTTAAGATGTGCGAAAAATAGCTCATGTAAAGGGCTCTGAGAAATGATAGAAGAAATGCTAACGAAATAGTAGAGCAAAGATCAAACAGATTACTAGATCAAAACGAGACGCTACGGTGATGAAAAAGAACAGACACTGAAGAAGAAAGAGAAGAATGATTGCATATGAGGACAAATCATATAAAGGTTGCAGGTGTGACTAGTAAACCAATTGTAATAGCGATGGAACAAAAAACCTTAAGAAATAAAACTAAGAGCTGGAACCCATACTACTAAGTGAAGTATCCCAAGAATGGAAAAACAAGCACCAGATATATTCTCCAGCAAACTGGTATTAACTGAGCAGCACCTAAGTGGACACATAGGTACTACAGTAATAGGGTATTGGGCAGGTGGGAGGGGGGAGGGGGGCGGGTATATACATACATAATGAGTGAGATGTGCACCATCTGGGGGATGGTCATGATGGAGACTCAGTCTTTTGGGAGGAGGGGGGGAAATGGGCATTTATTGAAACCTTAAAATCTACCCCCATAATATGCCGAAAAAAAAAAAAAGAAACTAACTTGCTATGAAGCTGGGTATTACTCTTATACTGTGCATACCTCTTATTCCATCTGATATATGCTTTATTTTTCCTGTTCCTCTGCCCCCGCAAAAAAGAAAAAAAAAATCAGCTTTCTAAAAATGTAACTCTTTTGAATGATTGTCAAGTTTCAGGGACAAACATTTGGTGAAATCTTCTTGTATCTTCCAAAACCTCCACTTATTTACAGACGTTTATATATGTCCTTTCAACAGTTCAGTAATTGAACTTGTTAAAAGTATTTTATTTAAGAAAGATGATATGGCTCGTTGTGTTGATAATGGATAAATACACAAATGCTAATATTACATTAACGGTGATTAAGCTCTGCTGTCCTGGTGCATGCTATGATGAACTCTGCTAGGATTGCCATAAATTAATTCTCAAAGCACAGTGTTCCTGAGAGCAGTTGGGACTGGATCACAACCGGGATTGGATCATTCAGTACAGTACCCCTAGAGTCAGATTTCGTGTTTAGCACAAAGAAGGTGCTCGATGATTGTTGAATGCATGAAAGAATAAAAAGAAACAAGAAGTGGCAGAGCTTAACATTGTAACCTAGAATTTTCAAAGAGAAGAAAGCAAGGTATTCACAAAGTAGCCTCAGGATCAATATGTATTCATACTACTCGGACAATGAAACACTAAGAGATGGATTTAGTGCTGAGAAAGTCGGCCAAGGCCAGCTGGAGACTGCTGTGTGGCTGCCAATGTCTGCATTAGAAGATGACCCCTGGTAACCGGTGAAACGCCTATCCTATACACAAAGGGTTGCATCATCTCAACAGTCTGCTTGCAACTTCTCCAAGGACTGCTAAAACTGAAAAGGGCTTCGTACGAAATTATAGTTTGTTTATAATCACTGGAGGAATGATTTATGAGATACAAGTCAATAATGGTTGTGGCTTCTAAATGTAACCAGATTAAAGATATTTTGTATGCAATGAAATCTGAGTCCAATAATGTCATAGTGGACACTCCAAATAAAAGCCTTTTATGAGGAAAAGAGTTGCTTTCAATGATTGAATATCAAGCTCAAGAGGCTCCGGAAACTTCAGTGTGAAACTAACATTCAGCTGTTATTTTGCTCCACGCCAACATGCAAATGCTAGTGGATATAAATACTGCGTTTTATAAACATGATGTTGAAATACAAAGGCATATCCCAAAATGTTCCAACAAATGGGATACGCGTGTCCAATTATTTGGTAATGCACGAGGTCTTCTCTGGTTCTTTGCTCTGTCTCTTCCCAGGGGCAACTAGCTTCTTAGCTGACTCAGCAAGGCTGGGGCGTGGATTCATCGTATGCAGTGAGTGAATTCCGAGGCAAGTGATATTCCAGTGTTTCCCCAATGTTCCCAGAAGCAGGAGAATGTTTTTTATCCCTCGACTTGCAAGCCTTCGGGCCCATCTGGGAACCACTCCGTTTTTCAATGTTGAATAAGAATTGGAGGGAGATGAGGTTTCTAGGACAGCCCAGTCCTGGGATGGTGGCCGGAAGGCAGCAGCAGGTGGTGAGTGGGAGAAAGAACACAGGCAATTTAGGGTTTGTGGTTTTCTTCCTTACTTAGCTACGGTAGTTCTACAAAAATCCAACACGTTACAGTAGTTCTACAAAAATCCAACATGGATCATCTACCCTGGACCATGACAACATTTCCCAGACAGAGCTGCTCCCAAACTTCCAGTCCCACTCACTGATGGGCAGGCATGATTTTGTTTTGCAAACAGGCTGAAAGGGATGATCGTTGTGGATGTAACAGGTGCTGTCTCTGGCTCACGTGGGAAGGGCACAGTTGGCAACTGGGCTTGCTGACTGCGTTAACAGTGAGCCATGTGATTAATATATTGCTGGGTGTGTACGTGGTGGGGAAGGAGGGGAGAGCAGTGTGTGTAGAGAGGAAAAAGAGTAAGGATGGAAAAGACGCCTTCTGGAACCACCGTGGGCTCGGAGGTGCGGTAGGTAAGGGCAGAGCAGTGGAAAGGCGTGCTAAGAAAACACCTGCTAGTCCAGGAATCCGTTCAAGCTTTACGGACCTATCTGGGCTGGGTTTCTTGGCATCTTGTTCTTTCTAATTAGCAATCTATTGACAAGACAGGGAACTTGGCATCTGCTTTTGTTCCATCAGTGGCTACTTCAAAGAGACAGCCTTTCACGCCACTGGAAGGGAAAAAACAATTCCCCCAGGATGCCTTTAAAACATGCTATTTCGCCTTTATCAACAGGCATGGCCGGAGATAGGAAAGTCCTGAATCTCATCCCTGAGACTGTCCTGGGTCTGTCCAACACGTAAAGCCGGTCTCTACAGCAGCACATCATGCACGATACAAAATACTTTTTATTGGCAGAAAGGAGGCTGTAAGTGCTAGCGACTAATCAAAATGAGACTCTTCTGCAGGGAATACCGATTTCTTTTCTTTCCTTTCCTTTCCTTTTCTTTCTTTTTTTTTTTTTTTGAGACAGAGTCTGGCTTTGTTGTCCAGGCTAGAGTGAGTGCCGTGGCGTCAGCCTAGCTCACAGCAACCTCAGACTCCTGGCATCAAGCGATCCTCCTGCCTCAGCCTCCCGAGTAGCTGGGACTACAGGCATACGCCACCATGCCCGGCTCATTTTTTCTGTATATATACATTAGTTGGCCAATTAATTTCTTTCTATTTATAGTAGAGACAGAGTCTTGCTCTTGCTCAGGCTGTTTTCGAACTCCTGACCTCAAGCAATCCTCCCGCCTCGGCCTCCCCAAGAGTGCTAGGATTACAGGTGTGAGCCACCGCGCCCGGCCAGGAATACTGGTTTGTCATAAAACACTCCCAGTCGCTCAGCACTGCCAGGATTAGCCGCACAGCATGGAAAGGATATATTTTTTTTAAGACTAAAATGAGTCAACCCCACAAAGTGCCCAAGGTCTAGAAATCTCTGTGTGGTAAAATACACAAGCCACTTGCCTCCTTTTGGTACATAAGGGCAAAGGTGCCCCAAGTGGAGGTCAGGAAAACGTAGGTCCTGCTCATAGCAGAGCCCTGACTTCAGACGGACTGACTCTGTCCCCAGCCGTGTGTCCTGGCATGAGTTATGTCACCTCTCTAAGCCTCATTTGGTTTGTTCCAATTTGTTTATTTATTTCTTTAATTTTTTTTTTTTTTTTTGAGACAGAGTCTCACTCTGTTGCCTGGGCTGGAGTGCCGTGGCGTCAGCCTAGCTCACAGCAACCTCAGACTCCTGGGCTCAAGCGATCCTCCTGCCTCAGCCTCCCGAGTAGCTGGGACTACAGGCATGCACCACCACACCCGGCTAATGTTTTCTATATATATATATCTTAGTTGTCCAATTAATTTCTTTCTATTTTTAGTAGAGACGGGGGTCTCGTTCTTGCTGAGGCTTGTTCTGAACTCCTGACCTTGAGCGATCCTCCTGCCTCGGCCTCCCAGAGTGCTAGGACTACAGGCGTGAACCACCGCACCCGGCCTCTTTTTTTTTTTTTTTTTTTTAATTTCAGAATATTTGGGGGGCACAAACATTTTGGTAACATCATATAATGATGCCTTTGCCTCACCCAGCCAGAGCCACAGCGTGCCCGTCCCCCCTACAGTGCGACCCACACCCAGTAGTTGTGAGTTTACCGGTCCCCACCACCCCACTCCCTCCATGCAGTGAAATACATTCGGCCCACTGCTCCCCAAGTGCTTCTCCCGCTCCAGAGGACATCCCCCCTCGGGCGTGGACTCCCGCACGCAGCCCGCCCAGGCCACTGAGCTCGGTGCATCGGGAAGCATCCGCAGTCTGCACATTTCCGACGATTTTGCAGGCGCGCTCAGTCAGGGAGGGGAGAAGGAGGCAAGCTTCCCATGTGAACGCGTTACTCCTCGAGTTGGTCCTTAGCATCTCGGGCGAGTCCCGCGAAAGCCAGCTCTGGCAGACCCGTGGTTTCCGTGGTCCCAGCTGATGGACAGGCAGCCACGGGCTACTCAGGAACCTGCCAGTGGCTCTAGGAGCCTGAAGGGGCTGGGGACGGTCCGCTGCAGGTCACGTCCCTGTGCTGCCACCGTAGCCACCCCCTGCACCGAGGAAGAGCCACGGGGTGTCTCCACCGGGCTTTACGCTGGCCAGGGGTCCTGGCGGGATTGATGCAGACTCTCGGAGGAAATTTGACAAATGATTCCCCGGGGAAGATGGAATCTACAGAAACCGTTTTTCTTCCTTTCCCCGGGTAGCTTGGTAGCGAGAGTGGAATTACTTTTCTGACTTGATCCATTGCCGCTGAGAAGCCGGCTGAGGGTCGTCTGTCCGAATGTCTGTTTGATGTCCTTACAGCCGGAGAAAGATGCAAGGGAAGGCCCAGAGCTGCAGGTGCATCTTCTTTTCACGCACGTGCACAGACTTCTTGGCGATGACCTGACGAGGGGTCCGTTTGCCGGGGGAGGCACCCCGTCCTGTCCGTCAGAGCCTGCGCCGTTCTCGGCAGCTGGTGCATCCGCATTCTACAGGTGATGTCTACGCCCACCCTCTAATTACGTTCTTCAAGGGGAAACTCCCACATCCGGCCCGTAACCTTGCGGGAATGTTCTCCTCCCGCCCTGGGAAGCAGAGAGCTCTCACTTTCTAGCAGGTCGCCTCGAAGAGTGGCCTCACCTGCCACCGGGGGAGAGACAGGCTGCCTGCAAGGTGTCAACGGTCTCGGGGCTGCTGCGCCGCACAGCAGGCGCCCGAGGAGAGCCCAACCCAAGGCCCACGTCCACCGGGGTTAGCACCAGGACGCAGGACCCGGCGTCAAACGATCTGGTTTGCAGCCCTCACTCTGCCTCGGGGAAACGAGGTCATTGTCTCTGTTTCAGCCTTGGTTTCCACTCCTGGCGGTGACGATATCGTGACGGATGTAACCGATTTTCTAGGAAGAGTTAAAGAAATTATAACCCAGAAATCATGTATAAACTGCAAACATCCGGTTAAAAGCTTTTAATTTTGATTTTTATTCTCGTGAGGCTCCTGTTGCACTCCAACGGTTAATGTGGTACTGTGCTAAGCATGTTATTATTATTTTTTTAATTGCATTGTATGATGTTTTGGCATCTCAGGGCCTTGTGGTCGGGGAAGGGGCAGCCCCTCTGGTGAGCTGAGTCCTGGAGAGAGAGGCTTGCTGTGAGCACACCTTAGACGTGCAAACCGACCCTGCTCCGTTCCTCCCGTCCCTGCAGTCGGGACACTGTTCTCCTGCCATGGTTCACCCCAGGGCCGGGGAATGGATGACTAGAGACCCCCTCTCTACCCCAGAGCCTGCCGAGACGACTCGCGCCGCCAGCCCGAGTCTGCGCAGCTTGCTCGCCTTGCCTCCCCGTTCCTTCCTTTGAGACCCCAGTACAAGGTCCTGCCCCCACCTTCCCCCTCCCCCGCCCCCTCCACCTCCTGGCGGGACCCGGGCTTCCCCGTGTGGCCCCTGCGTGGCGGGCTCTGCCTCCTGACGCTCAGATCTGGGAGCATAAACCCTCCCCTTCCTAAAGGTCGTTTCCGTGTCTGCGCCTGTCTTACTGTAGCTGATCAGAACAAGCCCCAGGTACGTTTACAAACAGGTAACCACACGAACACAGCATGTCTGGAATGAATCGATCCGTGGAACAGAAAAGGCAATGGCCTGTGAGGGTGGCGAGGCCGTGTCACTTCTCTGGGCGCTGTCATCGGGGCTTGCCGGATAGCCGTCCCACGCAGCCACCTGCAGATGCCCGAGCCCCTCCTGAGAGCAGGGGGGGCTCTCGGTGTGCAGGTGTTTTAAAGCCGACTTGCATTGTTTTGGGATTTCTTGATACAGGCCATTCTCATTGGGGCTAGGTGGTATCTCATTGTGGTTTTTTCTTTTGTTTGGGTTTTTGTTTTGTTTTGTTTTGTTTTTTGAGACAGAGTCTCTCTTCGTTGCCCAGGCTAAATTGAGTGCCGTGGCATCAGCCTAGCCCACAGCAACCTCAGACTCCTGGGCTCAAGCGATCCTCCTGCCTCAGCCTCCCAAGTAGCTGGGACTACAGGCACGCGCCACCATGCCCAGCTGATTTTTTCTATATATATTAGTTGTCCGATTAGTTTCTTTCTATATATAGTAGAGACAGGGTCTCGCTCTTGCTCAGGCTGGTTCCGAACTCCTGACCTGGAGCAATCCTCCTGCCAATCGGCCTCCCAGACTGCTAGGATTACAGGCATGAGCCACCGTGCCCAGCCACATTGTGGTTTTGATTTGCATTTCTCTAATGATTAGTGATGTTGAGCATTTTTTTTTACATGTTTGCTGGCTGTTATTCTGTCTTCCTTAGAAAAGTTTCTGTTCATTTCCGTTGCCCATTTCTTGATGGCGTTGTTTGATTTTTTTTCTTCTTAATTATTTTGAGGTCTAGATAGATTCTTGTTATCAGACCTTTATCGGAAGTGTAGAGAGCAAATATTTTCTCCCATTCTATAGGTTGTCAATAAAAACATTTAGCGGGCGTTGGGCAGGTGGGGGGGGAGGGGGCAGGTATATACATACATAGTGAGTGAGATGTGCACTGTCTGGGGGATGGGCACACTTGAAGCTCTGACTTGAGGGGGGAGGGGAGACAAGGGCAATGTATGTAACCTTAATGTTTGTACTCCCGTAATATGCTGAAAAAAAAAAGCCAACTCCCCCATGAGTTCAATCTTCAGGGAGAACCGAGCACCACTGGTGAGTGTCACCGGTATGGCTTTCTCCAAGTTTGAAATATCACCCTAAATAAACCCTAGGGGACCATATTGTGGGGAAAAGATATTTGAGATAGACGAATAAGGCATAGAAATGTCCAAAATATTAGATCCCACAGATTACTCCCTCTTAGTAAAAAGAATACATTTACTTGCCAGGCGCGGTGGCTCACGCCTGCAATTCCAGCACTCTGGGAGGCCGAAGCGGGAGGATGGCTCAAGGTCAGGAGTTCGAGACCAGCCTCAGCAAAAGTGAGACCCCCGTCCCTACTATAATAGAAGGAAATGAATTGGCCAACTAAAAATATATAGAAAAAATCAGCTGGGCATGGTGGCACGTGCCTGTAGTCCCAGCTACTCAGGAGGCTGAGGCAGGAGGATCGCTTGAGCCCAGGAGTTGGAGGTTGCTGTGAGCTAGGCTGATGCCACAACACTCTAGCCCGGGCAACAGAGTGAGACTCTGTCTCCAAAAAGAATACATTTGCCATACTTTTAAAATAAAGAGGAAGGGACAGGATTTTTTCCCACAGGTCTGAGCCGATTGGAAAACTAGTGTGCCCATTAAGTAAAGATGGGGACATGTGTTAATACGGCCTTTGGGGTTTTCCTTCTGGCCCTGAGCTGCTTGACGGATGGATCCGCTTCGTGATATATAATTCAGCGTCTTGTATCTGGCCCTGGAGGCTGCTGAGATGGTTTATATAATGATTTTCCTCATGAGGGAAAAATTAATTGCATCTTCCTCACCAGTTGCCGAGTGCTACAGCTTCATTGGAAAAAGCCAGAATTCCCCTTAGGAGACCCAATTTCAAATTAATATACAGGAATGCTGCACATGGCTTTATTAATCTAGAGGCAGGGCCAAGGTGGGGCAGGAATCTGCAGGCTGCAGAAACTGGCTCTTGTCAGGCCGGTCCTCGGGCCAGCTGTGTGATTTGGGCCACACCTGTCACCTCTCTGTTCTTCAAGTTCCTCCCCTAAATGGTGGGACTAGAATAATCACATATATCTCTCAGGCGCACATCATAAAAAAGAATGAGATAATGTCTTTGGAAAGATTCGAGTTCCTTGGAGAGAATTATCATCACACACACACACACACACACACACACACACACACACGTTGTCTCTCTATGTACATTATTAGTCTAACAAAGGCAAAAAGGATAACCAAAAAAAAAAAAAAAGTGCAATTCTACTCCATCTATCATCCTTATGATAAAAGCCATTTCTTCCCCACAGAGCTGCTGCACAAGTTACTATTAATGTTCCTGGCAGATTGCAGTTGGGAAGGGACATCTTGCTTCCTGTAGCTGGTGCAGCTAGAACTCCACGTGTTTTGCTAGAATGACCCCAAGTGGCGCCCAGGGAAGACCTCAGACCTGTTTTCGAATGGACTCCATCAAATCCCTAGTGTGTACGTATTCCTTTCCCTACTAATCGCAGCGGTGTTTAATTGTTAAAGCCATGTGTGTTTCAAGGGAAATTGAATCCATATGTTTCTGACTCATTTGCACTGAGCTCATCAGATGGTTGTTTTATAAGAGCTGCGTGCTGTCCAGGAAGAATACCCTGGTGCCTCTCCACCCTCCAGTCTGTGCTTCCCAATATCTCTAAAACAGGACGCTGTGTTCCGCCTAGCAAAGCCCTCTGCTAATAACATACTACCACGATCACCTCTTCCTCCACCACACTTCTGTAAATTATAAAAGTTAGACTTCTTGCACAAAGTCAGACAAGAAGATATCTTAAGAAAGTCTTCCCAAGAAATTGCAAAATTAAACAAAGTTAAGCAAGTCTCTTCATTAATTTTTCAAGGCCTTAAGCAAGGAAATACGTGAAGGTGAAAAGTTTTCCTAGATTCATTCATTCAACAAACAAACGGCGTACCAAGGTACACTTTTAGATCCTAGGAACATCGCCACGAAAAGGTAGCCTGTCCTCAGGAAGCGAATATTCTGTGGGGACATTTCTGAAAGGTATGATGATTATGGAAACCAGTATTCTGAACATCACTCCCTAGGAAATATTAACCCTTGTTTATAGGAGTAGAAAATGTTAGCTCAACTAACCTGAGCAGCCCTGAGCATGTGCTCTGATTATATGGTACCAATCTGTAATTTTTTGTTTTGCGCTATACTCTATGAGGGGGAGAGGAAATAAATGATTAAACAAGAGGCATTTAAGGTCAGATTATGATAAGTGCAATGAAAAAAACTAAAGCAAGGTAGTTGTGGGTGCAAGGAGGGTTTATTTTCTGTTTCAGCTGTGGAAGTGACATTTGAGTAGAGATAATTGAATGAGAGAGAAAAGAGCTCTAGGGAAGTGGCTGACATGAATGTCATTCCACTGGCAAATTTGTGTTTGCAGTGAAGTCACAGTTGAAGATAACTCTGTACTTCAGAAGACTGAATGACAGGAAACAGAGCGACTGGAAAGTATCTATGGCTGGGATCAGCCCAAACAGAGGGAAGTGATCATTTTAACTTGCATCAGCACAGAACAAGTGTCAGGCAAGATAGAGATGATTGCAGATTCTTAATGGAGAAATCAAGACAGTGTTGCTAGCATCTGTGTGGTGTGTTTAGACACATAGTACACATAGTATTGAAGATATCTTTTTTTTTCTGTCCAGAAATTTTCCCGATCGGGAACTGCCTGTCCCCTCGGTGGCCTTGCTTAGTCACCATGAGACCCAGACTGTCCAATCAGAGTGCACTATTCCCCTGGTGCCTGTCTGGATATTCCCGGTCCCCAGGCCCCAGTGTCGAGAATGAGCACTGGTACTGAGTCTATGACAGAGTGATCACAAACACAGTGCAATTTTATACAGTTTATCACATAAAACATAGAATGAAAGTAAAGAGAAGGAAGCTACACAAAGTGAAAATACATTCCAGAGAAAATGGACCAAGTCAGTCCCCACAAGTGGAGAAAGACACTGAAGTGTGAGTACACACTGTCTTTTATATGTGCACTGGTTTGTCCCGCCTCTCCACTGGCAGGATTGGTTGCCATTTCCCGCCTTTGGGGGTGATTGACAGGTTGGGTCATATAACAGATCACATGACAGGTTGGTTATATGACACTTTCCCTTCCTGTGCATGTGTCTTCCCCAGAATCCTTCAGGATGCTCCACCCTTGTTATGGTAATTAGATGGTAATAAGCTCTAGGTTAAAGGTTACGAGGAACTTTTTACTATGTATGTTCCCACCAGGAAACAGTTCCCACCAGGGAACAATTCCTAGCTGCAGTTTGGTTCCTAGCTACAATTCGGTTCCCACTCTCCCCCGTTACCCACTTCCTTACCACCTGTTTATACGTTCCTCTAGACCTAACAGTGCCAATGGTGGGTTCCAGGGAATATAAGCAAGATCTGAGCTTGACTAATCAGAGCCATTTGCAAAGATATTTTCTCTTCTTTGGCTAATGGCAAGGACCAAGTAACTTAAAAGTGGTTGATGTCAATCTTTGCAAGAACCAGGGGAGAAGTTAAGCTCCGGAATCCAGCCTTGCTTAATGCCAATGCTACTTCTGGATTTTTTAGTTATAAACACCAAAAAATTATCTCTTTTTGACTTAAAGTAACTACTGATATTTTTGTCATTACAACCATAACAGCTTTAGCAAACTATTTTTTAATTATTTGCTATGCATATATGATTCATTTCATAGGGTGGACTGATTCTATTTTTTGTTTCTTTTGTGTAGTTCCAGGGAGGGAGCTCCTTCGGGTATTGTTAAAGTTAGTCTCCTATAATGAGATGGGGCCAGGAGCCCACACTGGAGAGATCTGGGGCAGTTGCAACCCTCACAAAATACTGCCTAAATATAACCTATTCCCAGTGAAAGAGGGCCATATTGTGTATCCCAATACTGAAGAAACAGTGAGTAAATAAATTAGTGATTTAACTGCTTGTGTACAGGGTCCTTAGTATGCTGAAATATAGTTGTGTTCTACCGATGATTAAAACTAGGATACCTTTAAATAAACAGGACACCATGCTAGAGTCTCTAGTGTTTTTGAGCTGCAATCAGTTTGGATCCTGGAAGGGAGAAATCCCATATACTCTAAAGCTACATTTTAAGCCTGGGAAACAGAAGAGCTCAGCAAACTTCCCACTGACTGTGACTTCTCCTCTCAGCCCTGTCACGGCCCTTTCTACTACCTTGGGGTCGCTTAAACACATTCTCATGTCTCTCCCACCTTGTCTCCTATTTGTACAGACTTGTTTTTTTTATCTAACTTTAAGATGGTGATAACGGCTGCCAAAAGAGGACTCAGGGAATTACACAAAATGTCCAATAACAATGATTGAAATGCATTTTTTTTAAGGTGAGAAGATATATATATTTAGAGTTAGCCAGCTGGACTCGGTTTAGATGATCCCAATTTTGTTGGCAACGTCCAAAGCATCATAATCAGGAGCCAGTCGAACATATGCCTTCTTCTCTCCATCAGGCCTGATCAGGGTGTTGACCTTGGCCACATCAATGTCATAGAGCTTCTTCACAGCCTGTTTAATCTGGTGCTTATTGGTTTTGACATCCACAATGAACACAAGTGTGTTGTTGTCTTCTATCTTCTTCATGGCAGACTCTGTGGTCAAGGGGAACCTGATGATGGCATAGTGGTTAAGCTTGTTTCTCCTGGGGGCACTCTTCCGAGGATATTTGGGCTGCCTCCGGAGCCGCAGTGTCTTTGGCCGCCGGAAGGTGGGTGACGTACGGATCTTCTTTTTTTTTGTGGCTGTGGACGCCTTTTAGCACTGCCTTCTTGGCCTTCAAAGCCTTTGCTTTGGCTTCGGTTTTGGGAGGGGCAGGAGCTTCCTTCTTTGCCTTCGGCGCCATCTTGTAAAAGCGAAATGCATTTTTTAAATCCTAAAGTTGTTCCTAAAATTGCCTGGCAGGCCCTCTGCAGGGCTGTTTCTTGTTAACAGGCTGCCAAAGGTGAGCGAGCATCACCCAGAACAGCAGGGCCCAGCCCGGCCCTCACGGCTCCACTGCCGACACCCCGCGTGAGCGACTCGTTTATAAGACCATCTTTCTGGGCCTCAGTTTTTGAGAAATTCTAAATCTGATTCACTCCACTTTATTAAAAGAATCAGGTTAAAAATTAACTTGCACTTGGCATCTTGAAGACAGACAGGATGTCCATCCAAATGTTTAACCAGGAGGGAAATGACTCTATGTGTCTGGATTCACCGTTTTATACCCTTTTATAGCATCATTTTATGCCAGTGAGGGTTGAGGTGGTCAGGGAAGGCTTAACAAGGTAGGTGCTGACATTTTTTTTTTTTCTGGAAAATATACGAGATTTACCGTCTTAAATTTTAAGTGTACAGTTCGATGGCATTAAGTACATTCACATTGTTGTGCAACCATCACCACCAAACATTTCCGTAACTCTTCTCATCTCCCCCGTCTGAGACTCTGTACCTGTGAACAATCGCTCCTCATCCTTCCCTCCCCCCAGCCCCTGACAACACCACTCCACTTTCTGTTTCTGTGAATTTGACTACTCTAGTACCTCAGATTAGTGGAATCATACAGTGTTTGTCTTTCAGTGTCTGGCTTATTTCACTCAGCATAATGTCCTCAAGGTCCATCCACGTTGTAGCAGGTGCCAGAACCCCCTTCCTTTTTAAGTTGAATAATATCCATTGTATGGATAGACCACATTTTGTTTATCCATTCATCTGTCAACGGACACTCGGCTTGTTTCCACATTTGAATGGAGTCTTAAGGGATAAGGAGAATCCCACAAGCCATAGAGGGTGGGGAAGGCCATTCCCAGGACGTGTGAACCATCACAGCACGTTCCAGGAACTCCAGGTGGTCTGCTCTGCTTGGAGCATGGTGACCCTTGGGGAATAATGAGAGATGAGGTCAGAGAGAGGCAGGAGCCAGACCATAAGGAGAGCTTTGCATTTCACGTTGCAGCCCATGCAGAGAACACTATTTAAGGGGACAGTATCATTCTGTAACCAGTCTCAGGACCAAGCCACTGAAACAGGGTGGTGAGAAAGTAAATCGACCATTTGCTAAAGTGGTATGGTCGCAGATCTCCAAGGCAGTAGTCCCCAGTGATCCTTGCTATTAACACCTCCCACAGTGAACAGGGCAAACCGATGCCTCTAGTAGCCTATTGTGGAGTTGCTGGTGTACGACTTCCTAGGTTGGGTCATAAAAGACACTGCGGCTTCCACCTGGCTGTCTCTCGGACGACTTGCCGTAGAGGAATCCAGTTGCCATATCTCAGGGACACACAGGTTGCCCCTTGTATTATGTGTGTGTTTGTCATATTGTCGCTAGTAATTCTGGGTTTCTTAAACATTGAGAATTCACAACCCCATGGGGTCTTTCTCCTACCTCCACCCTGGACAATACCGCACACTCTGTTTCTACCTTGTAATACCATGCATGGGTTAACATTGATCAAACCTTTTTTCACGCACTATGTGGTGGTCTAGCCAGGGAGTCTCTTTCCCCCGAGGCTTTATTTATGCTATCTGCTTTACAACAAATCACAACACATTTCCTCCCTCCCTGTCAGATGTCGGACTTCAGTCTTATTTTATTATTTGTGCCTATTTTGTTCTATTTTACTTTGCTGTTTCATTTATAAACATATTTCTTCTCACTTAAGAGGAGCTAAAAGGGTTCAACCAGGAAAGAGTTAAAGAAGCCCAGGACAACAGTCCCCAGAGGATAAAAGAGCTATTTCACCCAGAGGCACCTACTCTGTGCTGAGCCTTTGTAACATGTGGGCACAAAGAGTGTGAATATGCTTTTGTTGGTTTTTCTACTTTCTCTCTCGTGCTCTGTTGGATAGCTCATGGGACAAATTACATAGATGCAATAGTAATGGTCAGAGGAAAGAGAAATGCCATTTCGACAACACTGACAATTACCAAATTCCATCATGTGGGGCCCCTTGCAAATAATGTCATCGCTCTCGAAAATACAGATTTTTATCCACGCACTGTTTGAACCCCAGGGTTTCACCCCATCATTAAACACACTCAGCTGAGCCAACAGAGCCATTTGCAATTCTGATAAGAGACAGCATAGAGGAGACACCTGGGCCACAGTGGAGCCCCAGCCTCCTACCCTCCTCCGTCTCTGAGGGTATTTGCCTGGGAGAGATCTCTGTCCTTTTATCTTGCCAGGAGCTTCCTGAGAACAACCCAGTTCGTAGTTTGCCTGACCTGAGCACACATCTAGTAGGAAAGCAATAGACCAGAGAGTCCTCACCCAGGAACTCAGCGGAGAGCCAGTGATGGGCCAGGCGTCACCTCACCTGGCAAATGGGAGACCAAGGTGTCAGCCTGCAGGGAGCTGCCGGACTGAGCTCTCTTCGGGTGGGGTTGGAGCTTCCAGTTTAAGCTTCTGGGTGAACGTTTCCAGCTCTGTTTGTAATCCTTTGAGAAAATGTGATTTTAAAACACTCCAAATTCTTAAAACATGTCACTTTATGAAAGGGCATCCGTGTTTCTTTACAAAATCCTCAGGGTTCAGCTGCCTTGCTGTAGCTGGTGCTTCCCGTGTAGGATTTGACTTATAAGCTCTAATTCATCACCTAAATTTCAAAAACCTGCAGCACGCATACAATTCCCGTCACAAAAGTGACCATGGGTTGGAGTCCAGTGACAATTCACAAAGGAATTCGCTTAATGACAGTTGGCTTAGTTACCTGGAAGTTAAAAGAGCCCATTTCTAATCTCAACATAATGCTCACAGCACTAAAATCTGCTTGATAGTAGATTTATCTGAGAGATACAATAGTGAGTGATTATGATGAACAGTGAGTAATAGTTACCATTAGTAATTATAGTTACTGCTAAATTGGTTTTACCACTACCTACTTCATATTTACATCTAATGCAAAGATATTATAAGGTTCAATTTCAAGGGCAGATAATAATGATAATAAAACAGTAAAATCCCGCCTTGAAGGATCTCTTTATACCATGGAGTAGATAATACTGCCACCATATGCTGTTAACGTTAACTTATAGTACACCACTTCCTCTAACCTACAGATCATCGAATACTGTGTTTCCCCGAAAATAAGACAGGGTCTTATATTTATCTTTCCTCAAGAAGACACTCCAGGGATTATTTTCAGGGGATGTGTTATTTTTTTTAAGTACGGTACAACAATCTACATTTATTCAAATATAGTTAAAGTCGTCTTCTTCTGGAACATCATCAGAACTCTCCAAACTCTGAATTCCATCCTGAAATTCTTGCGACTCTGTTTTTTTTTAGAACCATTGGCCCCAATCTCTCCTGTCGAGCTATAGAGCTCTCATTCCTGCTCTGCGACGACATGCATGGGTTGTGCAGACGCGCTGCGCAGCCACGCCCATCACTACGTCTTATTTTCGGGGTAGGGCTTTTATTGTGCACATGCTTAGAAATCCTGCTAGTGCTTATTTTATGGGTAGGGCTTATTTTTGGGGAAACACGGTATGAAGGTTTGAGCTCTGTCCCCTACTACCAAAATTCTAAGGGTTTTCTCCCATTTTCAAAATAATAATTAAAGTCTCATTTTGGGAACCTTGCACAAAGAACTGTATATACAAGGAAATTAACTGCAACAAATTGTTGTATTTAGCTCATTAAATATGAAATGTCTGATTTCACATCAAAAGTTTAGTTTATTATACCTCAAAGAAGAAGCAGTACAATTAATCAAAGTATGCACCTAAACTATCCACACAGTTTTGCCATCTAAACGGTAGCTTGTTTATGCCAGCCACAAAGAAGCATGGAGAGCGAGTGGCCATGAAATTGCAAAAGGTGTTTTCCACAGCCTGTTGAGAATGGAATATTTTCCCTTGCAAGAAGTGGTCCAAAGCCTGAAAGAAGTGGTAGTCAGTTGGTGCAAGGTCTGGTGAATACGGTGGATGACAAGAGAGTTTCCAAGTCTAGCTTCTATAGTTTGAGCAGTGTTTTCTGTAACATGAGATCGATCATTGTCTTGCAAGAGGATTGACCTGTCTCTATTGACCAATCTCAGCTGCTTAATCACAAGCATCCTCATCATTTCATCCATTTGGTTGCAGTAGACATCGCTGTCAATGAATGACCAGGTTTCATGAAGCTGTAGTGGATAACACCAGCGCTAAACCACCAAACAGAAAAAAAACACCATTAGCTTTTTGTGATAAATATTTGATTTTTGAACTGTGTTTCAGCACTTCATCTTTATCCAACCATTGTGCCGAGTGCTTGCGATTTTCAAAAAGACTCCATTTTTCATAACATGTAACAATATGCAGTAGAACTGGTTCACCTTTATGCCATGACAGCAAAGAAAGGCAAGCTTGGAGATGATTTCTCTTCTGACGCTCGTTTAATTCACGCAGTACCCATCTATCCAGCTTCTTTACCTTGCTGACTTGTTTCAAATGATCCAATATTGTTGGAATAGTAACGTCAAACCTTGCTGCTAATTCACATGTAGGTTGAGATGGATTCGCTTCCACTACAGCTTTTAGCTCATCATTATCCGCCTTGGTCTCAGGTCGCCCACGTGGCTCATTTTCAAGATTAAAATCACCAGAACGGAATTTTTCAAACCATCGAGGTACTGTGCATTCATTCGCCACATCTTATTAATATTTCATAGTTTTCAGCATACAGAGCTTACACATATTTTGTTAGACTTATCCCTAAGTTTCTGATGCTCTTTCAAAACAGTAACATTTTAAGATTTCAATTACCAATTATTCATTGCTAGTGTATAGAAATGCAATTGATTTTTTTCATGCACAGTTACCATTTTTAATCTGATAATTTGCCCCTATTTTCCTAGTGTCTCTGTAGTACATTCCACCTTTCTTTGTATTCTGTCTAGGAAACCCAGAGAGTTAAAATAAGCATTATTCATTTAGTCGACTGATTAGATTGTGTCTATGGTTTTTAGATTCCCTCAATTTCACACTTTATAGTCTGGTTGTTTTGCCATCACCAATTTGCAATCCATGGTTTGTGTGTGTGTGTGTGTGTCTCAAAGAGACATTAAGGCAGTTTTAACAATTCTTTAGAAACTCAGTTGCATCTTAATTAAGAAATAAGACATTTCACCTGACTGCAGAGAAGTTGTTAGTGACAACAGGTTCAGCGAGGTTAATTTATCTTACAGGGCTTATCCTCAAGGGTTTCCTCTTACACTGCCAGCAAAGAGTCTAGGGAAGTATTTACCTCATGTAAAATAAATAAAATTATTGCTAACTTTACTTAGGGATTAAGAGTGAATGTTATGCCATCAATAAAATCTTGTTCTTTATTCTTTTCTTTTAGATGGTGTATAATGAATGTTTGTTTCTAGGGAGAGCTTTTTAATCCTTAAGCAATTGAAATAAAGTGTTAATGTTCTAAATTTTATGAATTAATTTGTCCACATAAAAATACAGAAATGCACCAGAATATAAAAATATAGAAATGTAGTCAATTTTTTTAGACTCATGCTGGTAAAACAAACAACCCCCCAAATCCCAAAACTTTAAAAGATGTTTAAATACCCCTCCATCCTTCCAAGCCAAGCCAATATAGAAATCCACATCCTAAGCATGTTCTTGCAGCCAACAAGCTTTCTTAAATATTTCAGGGAAAGGTGTGCTTGTGTGCTCAGCCCCAGGCAAGGGAATCTATCCCATTTCCAAATACTAAAAGTATTAGTTATTTATGGCAATGTTAAAACTGCTTCCCTTAAGCCAATTTATCAGTTTACCCAGAGCCATAGGGACTAAGTCCTTAAAATATCTGAAGACATCTCTCGTGCCCCACTGAGTTATTACTCTTTCGGACAAAGCATTCCTTTTTTGTCCTCATCTCTCTGTTCTGTGATGATTTCATTTGCATTCCCTTCTTTGGAAATGTGGTCAGGTATGTGCGAAAGCACTAATTTTTTTTTGGTTAAACACTTCCCTTAATGGATGCAGCACAAGGTTGTATCATAGCATTTTTCGCTCATAGTGAACTTGTAGTTAATGAGTTGCTCCTAAGCTACAATCTTGTGCTTGTGCAATTAGTGTTAGTGTTAGGTGAGGAAGCTTAGACTTCCCTCATTAACCAACATAGTCTGAGTTGGAACTTAATGGTTACAGTTGCAGACCAAGGTGTCTACTAGTGCCTGAAGTGCCGCTCTATAATTTTGCTAAAAGGAAGTGGAAATACTCAGTGTTTGCATACAAGATGGAGATAGTGTTCTGAACCTTAAAGAGTCTTTCCTGTGTGAAAAATCATCTACAGCAGGCATTGAGTTTTCTCAGAGGGGCATCCACAGGCAAATTGTCCTGGGTAGCAACTGCAGATATGCTCAAGTTCAAACAAATGCTGATGGAAAATTCTGGAGTCTTGCACCACCAAAACGAGAGGGTTAGTTATAGGAAGACTCTTGAGAACAGATATTATTAGTCATTTACCTAACTCATCTATTCAACAAATATTTATTGAGTGCCTACTATATGCCAGGATATTTTGGGCAGCAAGGACAGAAGAGTGAACAAAACTGACATAATTTCTTCACTATGGAGTAAAGATTCTTAGTTGGGTGAGATACACATTAAACAGAAAAAAAAGTCAAAATATGTTAGGACAGGCTGAGTGCCATGGGGAAAAATAAAGCAATGTAAGGGGAATAGTTTTACTGGGAATTGTGGATGGGGTGGTTGTTGCAAAACAGGTTATCAAACATTTTGGTCTCAGGATACTTTTAAACCATTAAAAATGAAGGAGGGCCCCAAAGAGCTTTTATTTATGTGAGTTATTACTGACATTTGCCATAGAAATGCTTCAAGTATTAATTCATTTAAAAATAACATTAAATTAAATTTTATATAATGCATTTTATTAAAAACAACTGCATTTTAAAAATATTAATAATTGGTGAAAAGAGAGGTATTGTCTTACATTTTTGCAAACCTCTTTGGCGTGTGGCTTCTTGCAGCTGTCTTCTCAGATCTGATTCCACATTCAGTCTGCTGTGGTGTGCTGCTTTTGCTGAGGTTATATGAAGAAAATAAAAACTTGGGTAGTTGAAAAAAGAGAAGAGTACTTGTAGTAGTCATTTTAGTCAATTATGGGTATTCCTTATGATGCAACAAAACTTGACTATTGATATTTTCTTTAAGATTAGCTGCAATATGGAATCTGAAACCAGTGGACTTTGCATACTCTTTTGTATTAAAATCTACTAGTCTATCTTGCACTTTGAATGGACCTTTTACTCGTGCATGATTTTATAGCCTCATGCATTTCATTTTCCAAATGTTTACACATTTAATTATATGGTATCAAAAAAATCACACTCATTAATATCACCACCAACCTCAACAGAAAAGTGTGCAAATATTTGGAAGCCACAAGCTCATGATGGTGAGTAAAAGTTTTCCAAAATTCCCATTTCACCTGAAAATTCAAATTTTATTATTGGTTAGAAATACTGTCGGTTGTTTTCCTTGACATGACCCACTCCCTTTATTTATTTCAAGAAAAGTCTGCTAAATGCCCAAGTCTGAATAAATATAGTTTGTTAGCCATTCTTTCAGATAAAAAGGTTGATCCGTGAACAAAGTGGCTAGTTTAGCTTGCAACTCAAATAATCGCACAGATGCTTCTTGAGACAGTCGTTGTAGTATGGCATGCAGTAGAGTTGCTTTGCTTTCCATTTTGACACACAAACTATTAAGAAGCTGTGTCCTCCGGGTCAAGATTTAATAAAATTAATAATTTTACTGCTTCAAGGGGATATTCATAAATGACCGTGACATCCGTTTACCTATTTGTATCTTTACTTGCTTGAGTGTGTGACAGCGAAGAATCCGGTGACGTCCAGATGATTTGGTGCCTCTGTCTGACGTTTGCAAGGGCCTGCGGTTTACTCGGCATGGCTTCTTCTGCTTCATCGTACTAAAGTCAAAGCAGTGAAAATGCCGAACGCCTTAGTATTTTTAAGCAAATCACTTCTACCTGGAGAACGCCCAGTGGTCTGTGCATCATTCTTTAATACGCACAGCCATAAAAAAATAAAATAAAATAAAAAGCAAACAAACGAACCGAACTTTGGATAACTCCTTTATTCATTCCAGGATTGAATTTTACCTCATTGCTACCTCGATTTCCTTGGAGATTAAATTGTCCGTAGGACAAGCTGTGAATTTATCAGCTATCCTGCTTTCAGCAGAAGGAGACCTGCAAACACCCAGAGCTGGAATTCCTCTCCATTGCTGGGTCGTACTTCCTTGCCAGGTATGTGACGACAGTTCTAGGGACCAGGAAGGCACATCCATAACCCACATCCTACAACGCACCAGCTCTGCCTCCCGCTCCATTTACCCTCTATTTATGGCTCCAGGCTGGTGAATTTCTCCCGAGTAGTACATCTTCTTGATTTATAGCTGCTCTCCCCTGCATCTGAGATTAGATTACTTTTTTTTTTTTTTTTTGAGAAAGGTACATTTTATGTTGCTTTATCCGAGTCAGGTGTTTGTGTTACCAACTTTTTTTGGTTAAACTAATATGACCCTGTCTCTCGTCTTGGGTTACATTTCAAATTTCTCTTGTCATTATCTGCATTTGATGTATCTGAGACCTCAGGAGTCAGTTGCAATCCTTTTTCCCTTTTATGTTTTCTAGAGAGTTGTGTAAACCTTCTGCACTGGCGTCTCTCTCTCTCTCTCTCTCTCTCTCTCTGTTTCTGAGACTTTCCCTAAGAATCTGATGCTGCCTTGTGTTGGTAACAGAGACCTTAATGGGTTGTCGGAAGGCTGATGTTGCAATTCTGGCATGACAGTGAGTTAAGGGCAGGAAGCATCCTGTGCATATCTTGTTATTACATTTGTAGAGCACAAAGGTGGCGCTACCTGATCTCTGGGGTTCTTACTGTGCACGAGACCTCTTGTTTTCTAGGCGTGGATTCCCTGCTCTTGTGCTCTGCTGAGTCAAGTACAAAAAGGAGAGAGGAGACGGGATGATTAAGATGATTTCTCTCAAGTTTCCAGCATATTCCTTAGTAACCTCTGCTGACCAGGCTGTATTTGTTCCCCTGGAAATGCTAACGAAAGGTTTGCCTTTAATCAGCGTGAGCAATTTGCCCTATGATATGTTAAGAGCTTTGAATGAGTTTACCACCTCCTCCCTGGATGACATAATAACCCAATTGGGGGATTATGGCTCAGCCTTTGCACCTATTCCTTCTGGGATTAAAAAATATCTATTAAGATTAAAGTGGATGTCTAGAAAGTTACCAACTTAAAACACTTCCCATTGATGGGGGGAAAAAAACTGATGGATAGGCAACCCAAATTCAGCTGTGCAGTGGCCACGAAGCTGGTTCCTCTCTGGGGTTGGCCAATTGGCTGGGATGTCACATGTCGTTGACTCACCTGGGGATTCCTGATTCCTGCTGCCCACCTTGGCCCCCTGCCTCCGAATTTCTGGCTCATTGACCTTGTCCCAAGTCTCCAACCCCGCCGCCGTAGGTACAGACTAAAGCTGAGAGGCAACTTCATGTTCTTGTATTCCCGAGGCGTTTACCACCAGTCCCCGTTTGGAAGCTGCCCCGGCTTTGGCTGTGACCGTGAGATTCTGAATCAAAACCCTCAGATCTCTGCTGCTCCGTCTGGCAGAGCTGGTCTTGGCCTCGCCACCCTGTTTTAAGGAGACCCAGGTTTCCTAGAAGGGTCTGGGTCTTGGCTAACCATTCCAGCTGATCCTTGCACCCAGAAATACAGAATGTCTGAATTTTAATTGCTGTGGCTTTGAGTGACAGGTTGAGTTCATGTCGTAACTCAAGAGAAGTGAAGCTGTAAGCCGTACATTGTCACGGCACGGTGTAAACTATACGTAATTTGGATCCAAACTGGCCTGGGTCGGTGAGCGGTTCTCTCCCCATCTGGATGACCTAAAACAGTGATTACAATTTAATCTCCCTGGCTTCCGGTTTCCTTTTCTACCTTTTCTATCAAACAGATAATAACCGTTTGCATCAGAAATGTAGTGGTTTGCACACGGCAAGTTCCAGTTCATGACAATTACCATTACTCGTGATCATTGCTAAAGGTTTTAATTTCGAAAGTTTGGGTAATTTATTTGTACAACCACCACACTCTGCTAATGATCGAGTGGCGTAACTTGCCTGTATTAATATATCTGTTGGTTCATAAGGAATACTCTTTATCTGTTGGAAAATGTGAAATACTAAATGCTGGGTAAATTTATTTTAACATTAGCATAAACAAGAGAGAATTCTGACACCCTTCTGGAATGTTCTCATTCCTCTGGGCTTCTCCGCTCACAGGGTAAATGGAGGAGCGACTTCCCCCAGCGGACACCTGCCAGGGCAGAGGGTGGGGGCCTCGTGGCTCTGCCTGTCCTCCCACCCCCCTCACCCGCAGGAGCAAAGCTGGTTCTTAGAGGCTGCTCAGTGGCTGGCATGGAATTGATACTGAAGGCCCCAAGTCCAACACTGCTAATCTCATCTATTTTCCTGCCACCGAGTGGTCTTCTTTAGAATCACACCAGTTATTGCCTATTAACGCTGGGCTCTGAGTACCAGGCAATTAATCTGCACCGAGCAAGTTGAAGGTGTTATCAGATATTGCAATCGTTCCGGGGGTAAGGAGATTTCAATTTAATTTCAACTTAACCTCCGTCTCTAGCTGTTAACATTAGAAGAGGGCTTCTAATAAAATGGTCAAATTCGTGATCCCATTTGTTATAACTAGCACTCTCTTCTCAGATGCAACGCCTGATTTCCAGCGGCCGGAGGGAAGAGTATTGGATTAACTCTCGGGATGGATCCGCTCCGGGTCTGGTCGGCCTGCTTGGCGGATGTAATGGCAGGGGATACACAGCGTGTATCTTGGCTGGGGACAAACTCATTCTCTTCCCGAGAGGGAGACAGGGTCCAGACCGGGGGCAAGAGCTCTCATCATCTCGAAACTTGAAGCTCCTTCCACAATGTGAATGCACTTCTGCTAAAGCTGAACTTTGAAGGAATGCACTCTTACTCTGTGGCACCAATACTCAGCTACCCACCTGTGGATTTTTTCTCTCTTGAGTAAGGCTCACAATCCTCTTGCATAACTTCTGTTGTTACAGCAAACAAGACCGGGAAACACACCGAGAGCCACAGGAGAGTACTGCAAAACAGGCTTTTATTACGCCGGCAGGCTCAGAGGGGCCTGATTCTCCAAATTCTGAAATTCTGAGCAGAATGGGGTCTGAGCATGGTGGCCTTTATATGTTACAGAAGCAAATGGTTACAAAGTCTGCACGAGAGTGAGGTCTAGTCTCCCGTTACTCTACAGTTGCTTAGTCGTGCTGTTTTGCAGTTAGGCACAAGATTGAAATCTAGCCAAAGGTCACTCTACAGTTGCTTAGTCATGCTAGTTTGCAGTTACTGCTGCTATTAGGAAGGGAGTGGAAAAATTCTCCCTTGCATTGTCTTTACCACTTTGTCATCAGTGACTATTTAAAACATGCTAACGTATGTTACAATAACCCAAAGAAACCACAACGAGAAAGGTAAGTCAGATGCTGGGAAAAATAAAATAACATATTCATACATCCTCAAATGAAACAATTGACTGTTTCCTTAGACTTCCTTCTATTCCCTACTATAATAAGATTTTTATGAAAATGGATTGAAGGTAGTTAATGCTAAAGGACTCAAGAGATGTAGGCTTGCTGACCTTGTTCTAGATATCATTGTTTAGGCCCAGGTACGCTCTGCTGTTGGTTCCTGGGCAAACATGAGACCAGGAGGACCAAAATGACTTGTTCAACATCCTGGTCAGGGACAGAGAAGAGACAGTACTTGAAGTTAGACCTTCTGACTTCTAGCTCTTTCATGAAGCCCCCTGCTTCAACACTGTCATAATACACTTCTTAGTAAACAACATAGAGTAATACTTTGGGGCGATTTATATATTTAGACTTACTTAAAATCATTGGCTCAGTGTTAGCCTTATGAACTGGTTTAAATCTTTAGTTAATTCACTATTAAACTCTTAATTGAAATTGATCCAGTGCTACAAATGGGAAAAATATGAACAGAGTGATTTGCAAACAGGCAGCTGGCCAGATGAGCGCAGGACATTACACGCGGCTTGACTTAGAGTCATCGTTGTCTACCTCTGGTGAGCTTTCAAGTCATGATGAGAGTGATGCCAGCTCTAAAACATATCGCACGTCATGGAGAATTAAGATGAGCGTTAACATAGCAGGGCCAGCCTAGAACACGCTTGAGAATTGTGGCCACACGTAATGAAAAGCCAGATTTATGTAAAAGAGTGGCACAGTGAGATTTGGAAGATGAGAGGGGGCTGTTATAGATGCAGAGGGAATAACTAGAAGGTGTCAAGGTCATTTGGGCAAAAATTATAAATCCTGGTGGCAGCCACGTGGGTGGGGGAGGGACACGCAGGAGCGGGTGGCTGGTGAGACGTGGACGGAGCGTGAAGGCAGTTTCTGGGATGGTGTCCAGCTTCCTGACGCTGAAGACTGGGTAGAGGGAAGTGGCCCTCTTAAGAGGAGAGATGAGCAGGGAAGGAGCTGAGGGCAGAAGGAGGTCATGGTTTTGGAGTGGGGCTTAGTCTGGCTTGCACGTAGACGTTATTAAAATTCCTTTTAGGCCGGGCGCAATGGCTCATGCCTGTAATCCTAGCACTCTGGGAGGCCGAGACGGGAGAATCGCTCAAGGTCAGGAGTTCGAAACCAACCTGAGCAAAAGTGAGACCCCGTCTCTACTGAAAAGAGAAAGAAATTAATTGGACAACTAAAAATACATAGGAAAAAAATTAACCAGGCATGGTGGCACATGCCTATAGTCCCAGTTACTCAGGAGGCTGAGGCAGGAGGATCACTTGAGCCCAGGAGTTGGAGGTTGCTGTGAGCTAGGCTGACGCCACGGCACTCTAGCCTGGGCAACAGAGTGAGACTCTGTCTCTAAATATATAAATAAATAAAATTCCTTTGGGTTTCTACAAGCAAATGTCCAGCAGGTGGTCCTATCTATGTGTCTGGAAATCAAAACGGATTTAGCCTAAGAAAATAGATTTGGGAGTCATCAAAGGAAACAGGAAAGCTCAGAGGAGACCTCCCACGGCCCCTGCCCCACCCGCCCCCTCCATGGATGGAGAGCTTGAGGCCAGGCCTGGGTAGAACAAAAACAGCCTTGGGGAGGACAGGAGGAAACCGTCAGTACCAGCTTTGGGGGTGACTAAGGGAAGATGGGGTGAGGGGGTGAATGCCCATGCTGGTTGTGAGGCCATGTCGTGATATGAGGCTGAAACCAGCACATACTTGACTCGATAACCAATTTTCCTCAGCTCTCTGAGGGTGGTGCAGCAATTGTGTCAATAGCCAATGGAATAAGAATAGCACGGCGAATAAGAACGCTTAAAAAATCCAATTTCTCAAACCTCTGAGAAATCACAGATGCTGATTCTTATGCACACCAACGAGCTAAACGTCACAAAAGCCGAATTAAAGGAAGGAGCAAAAGGGAAATCTTTATGCAGCTATCTGAGCATTCGACCCATTGCATTTTTTCGATAAATATAAAATCTCTCATGGTAAAGCGGGTGTGGGTGGGGAGAGTCTGGCCCACACTGGTTGGGGGAGAAGATTCGTTTATAAATTAAATGCACGTGCGATGTGACTTCACTGTACGGGTATAAGTGCTTTTTAAACAAACAGACTGAGATAAAGTGCATTTAACCAGATTCAGTCAAAAGATTCGGGTCTAATGTGACAGCTCTGATTATTATTTTTCTCATAATGACCAGCAAATAGAGTGAGAATTGCATAACCGGGTACTCTGAACAGCCCACAATTTGGTGTTTCTCTAAATCCTATTCTTTTACGGGACCCCAGTATGTCGCCTAGGATGGTTTTGTACTCCCAGGCTCAAGTGATCCTCCCAGCTCAGCCTCCCAAGGAGCTGGGACTACAGGTGTGCACCACCACGCCCGGCTAATTTTTGAAAAAACATTTTTTGAAAGGGGGGGGTGTCTCACTATGTTGCCCAGGATGATCTCAGACTCCTGGTCTCAAGCAATCCTCTCGTCTCAATCCATCCCAATAAAACCATATTCTTAAAGTACTTTTTCAAAATTTATTTGGGAGCAAAGCAATACTGAGCAATGCCTTCTCTGGGGAAGGAGGTCCATTGGTGACCCTGCTCACGGGCTTCTCCAATGTCCCGGACAATCTGGCTGGCACCCAGGATGTATGTGCCCTCTCTGCAGGACCCAAGTCCCGTATTGATTTGCGAAGCATGACCACTGGGGAACTGACCCGCCCACACTGACCCATGCGATCCATTACGTGGCTCTAGTACATCTAACCTTCCCTACCTGTTACCATTCCAGTGATATCTGGAAGCTTGGACAGTCGCTAGGGTCCCTTCCCTTGATGTGGCACTATGTGAAGGGTGGATCCAAAGTGATGACTGAGGCCCCTGAATGCTGCCTCGGAGTTGTGCAGCCAGGCACCAGCCGCGCTGCCCCTTCCTCATTCACAGCTGCTGGCGTGAAGAGATGCCACGGGTGCAGGAACCAGGGACGTCAGGCAAGCGATGAGGTCTCTGCACGCGGAGAGATCTCTGCACGAGGAGAGGTGTCTGCACATGGAGAGATCTCTGCACACGGAGAGGTCTCTGCACGAGGAGAGGTGCCTGTAGGTGGAGAAATCACTGCACGAGGAGAGGTGTCTGCACACGGAGAGGTCTCTGCACACGGAGGAAGAGGTCTCTGCAGGCGGAGGGAGAGGTCGCTGCATGCAGAGGGGTCGCTGCACGTGGGGAGGTCGCTGCACGCGGAGGGAGAGGTCTCTGCATGCGGGGAGGTCTCTGCATGCGGAGGGAGAGGTCGCTGCATGCGGGGAGGACTCTGCACGGAGGGAGAGAGGTCTCTGCACGAGGAGAGAGGGGTCTCTGCACAGAGGGAGAGAGGTCTCTGCACGCGGAGGGAGGGATCTCTGCACACGGAGGGAGAGAGGTCTCTGCACGTGGAGGGAGAGAGGTCTCTGCACGTGGAGGGAGAGATCTCTGCACGCGGAGGGAGAGGTCTCTGCCCACAGACAGGACTCTGGTGCTCTGTGCTTGTGCAGACCCAGCACTGAGGAAGTGACTTGTCTCTGTGTTTGTTTGTTTGTTTGTTTGTTTGACTAAAATGCTGAGGGGGATCTTCTTTGCCGCGCGGGGCTGGGGAGGCTGCTGGCCTCTTGCAGAAGGTGGGTGAGAGATGCAGCCTGCCCCGGGCACTGGTCTGGGCCGATTTCATGGTGACCTGACGAAGAAGGTGACCGGAGAGACGGCGATTCGCCAGGGGAGCAGGTGCAGGCTGGGGAAATCACGGAGTCTAAGGTAGATGCCGTCAGTGCATGGCATGTTGATTAGAAAGATCCATCCAGTTAGAGAGAATCAGGTCAAAAGCAATCTGATCAAAACTAATTACATTAAAAGCAAATTGGATAGAAGAAATTGTTGAATAGGTTGATCAAAAATATTTCATCTTATTCCATATATATTACACACACATATGTATATCTTTGTATATATATAGAGAGAATATACTGGATTTTTTTTCTCTAATCTATTTTGCATTTTTAAACATTTTCAAGTGAGATAATCTCAGGAGAAATGCTTTGAAAGTTATGGCATGCCAGCAAATGCAAAAAGAAAATGATGTTTATTGCCGGATGATGTTCAAAGACGGGATCAAGAGAGGACCAAAGAAAGACTTAGTGAAGGAACAGATTAAGAGGTAGAACAAAAGGAGATGCTGAGAGTGAAAAGAACCCCTGCATAGGGGGAATAACATAAAAAGCACAGTGTTAACCATGGGTCCTCAAACTACAGCCCGCAGGCCACATGCAGCCAGCCGAGGACATTTATCCGGCCCGCCGGGTGTTTTTGCCGCCGCTGCCTGTCCTGCTTAGCAGCCGACTCGTCCCGGGCCCACAGTGCGCATGTGTGGAATGTGCACTGCACTTTCCAACGGTCTGAGGGACAGTGACCTGGCCCCCTGTTTAAAAAGTTTGAGGACCCCTGATTAAGACACACACCATGCACATGTATATATAGTGCCTTTGTAGATTTTTAAATTTTGCAATATTTTATTTCATCTGTATTTTGTAACTCTCCCAATTTATTCAATAAGGAAATGAACAATTATTATTAACCCTATTTTAGAGATGAGGAAAAATGAGCACTATCACATAGACAACTTGCACAAAGTTACACGATTTTAAGTGTCAGATTTGAGCTTGTGCCCTTCATTGTTCTTTCTATTGTATCATTCCAGGTCTTCGATACAGAGAAAGAACTAACCCGGATGTCTCAACATTTGAATTTATGTCCTGGATGTCTCTAAATAGATGACATAACACTACTTTTCTGGGCTTCATTATTTTCATTCGTCAGATATGGAAATGGAACTATTAGCATTTTGCAAAAAATGATAGCAAAAAACACATTTCACACTGCGACACACACGTGTACCTGAGACAAAACATTGCAAAGTAATACTTGCCCTTCCTACGTGGAAGGAACTCTGAAATGTTCTGGTCTAGTATGTTTTCTAAATGTCGGTCACAACCCGTTAAGTAGATTTTCTGATCCATTAATTCGCTGCAATTTTGGACTAGATAGATAAGCTCTTTTCCAATTCTCTTATCACGCGGTTCTCCATGTCTAGAGTGAATTCTTGGGACCAGACTAAATTCGTGGGTGGGAAAAGCAGGCTTTCTGATTGGAGAAGTTGTTGGCCCGTCTGAGTCACTACTGTACTTTAAACCGAAGATCAGAAGCACTCATGAGAAGAAAAAAAAAATCACAGCAGGAGAAAACCACCTGCACTGGTTTCAAAATGCTGCACCCCAACTCCCACCCAAGTCACGGGATCATCCTGTCCAGCTCAGAGTTGCAAGTCTGAAATAAGAAAATTTAATAATTATGCTGGTACTTTACATGTGGATACTAGTGATTTTATTTTTGAGGCACTTCTAATACTTCCAAATGTTTTTGTGGGATGAGTTAGCAAGGTGTCGTTTGCACAGATGAAAAAACTAAGATGCCGAAAGGTTAGTCATCAAATATAAAGCTTTGCACAATGCTTTGAATAAATATCTGTGAGATATTATTGAATTATGCTGCACACATATAAGGTCACAGAACAAGTTAATAATAGTAAGAACTGATTTCTGCACTCAAGTTCTTGCAACACTGCGTCACGCCAAAAGTAAACTCTCAGAAGTACCTTTAAGTAGGCCCTCTTTCTAGGTGTGATTAAAAAGAAACTTCGAGATAAAAAAAAAATTTATTTAAATGTCTGACATGTATACATGAATACGTATCTATGTCCTCGCACATATATCTCAGCTTTTACAAATTCAATTTTTATTTTATAGGTATGTTTGGCACCATTTAATTATTTCCGATGGGAAAAGCCACACATGGATTCTATCTCTCGTAAACATGATTTTGCTTCAAAGAGGGGAATGTGAAATTCTCTCAAGCTTCCATTCTTTAAATAAAGCATTTTAAAAATCCTCTCTGGGCCAGGCGAGGTGGCTCACGCCTGTAATCCTAGCACTCTGGGAGGCCGAGGTGAGCGGATTGCTCGAGGTCAGGAGTTCGAAACCAGCCTGAGCAAGAGTGAGACCCCGTCTCTACTAAAAAATAGAAGGAAATTAATTGGCCAACTAATACAGAGAAAAAATTAGCCGGGCATGGTGGCGCAGGCCTGTAGTCCCAGCTACTCGGGAGGCTGAGGCAGGAGGATCGCTTGAGCCCAGGAGTTTGAGGTTGCTGTGATGCCACGGCACTCACTCTAGCCTGAGCAACAAAGCGAGACTGTCTCAAAAAAAAAAATAAAAATAAAAATAAAAAAAATAAATGAAAAATAAAAATCCTCTCTGATGATTCTTTTACACTCACGCAGATCCGGTGTTCTCCTAATGACAGTTCTTTGGAGCACTTATTCTTTCTTTAGTTTATTCAACCAATATTTGAGTGTCCTTATGGGCCATGACCTTGCAGTCTTCTGAGAACACAGAAGTGAACAGAATGTCACCGTGCCGCCTCTGAGGAGTTCATTGTCTAGTGGCACAGAGACGTTTGAACAAACAACCCAGGGAGCTAATGGCACAGGAGAGAAACTGGGGCTAAGGACGTGAGGATATTACTACTCCATGGCTATTTTTCCCTGGGGGGAAAATTCACATCTCTGCTCTCTAGAGACTTTGTTTAGAATAAATAACAAAGCCATATAAAAAGCACATGAGGTCTGCTCAGGAAAGCAGCTGTCCTGAAAAACAATTCCTGTGTTTCCCCCAAAACAAGACAGGGTCTTATATTTATTTTTCCTCATAAGACACCCTAGGGCTTATTTACAGAGGACGTGTTTTTTTGTTTGTTTGTTTTTAAGTATGGTACAACAATCTACATTTACTCAAATAGAGTTAAGTCGTCTTCTTCTGGAACATCATCACTCTCCAAATCCCGAACTCCATCCTGAATTTCTTGCGACTCTATTTCCTTTAGAACCACTGGCCCCAATCTCTCATGTCGAGCAACAGCGCTCTCACGGGGCAGATGAGAAGGGCTGCTCGTCTTCTTTCCCGCTCCGCGACGACACGCATGGGTTGTGCAGACGCGCTGCGCAGCCACGCCCGTCACTAGGGCTTATTTTCGGGGTGGGGCTTCTATTGCGCACATGCTTAGAAATCCCACTAGGGCTTATTTTATGTGTAGGTCTTATTTTCGGGGAAACACGGTAATATACTAGCAAAAGCAGAACACACCAGTGAAATAAGCATGTGTACCATAAGTACTTGTTGATCAAGTCTTTGTCTTATTACTTCTCTATTACTAGTATTATTACTGTTCTCTCATTACTACATGAGTACTACTGTGATTTTTTCCATGAATTTGTTCCGTCTGCATTTACATTTCTGAGTTTGGTCCATCTGCATTCCAGGTGGGCCGGTCGGACCACCCTGCTGCCTGGTTGCATGTAGGAACCCGCGGCTCAGCGATGACAACTTCATGTCACCCTCTCTGGAGTAATTTAAAATTGAACCAGATATAAAGCCGGGGAGCAACATGGCAGCACATAATTCCGCTCTCTCCTCAAGGAGCTGACCTAGTTCGCGTGGAATTTCCATGCCTTGTGAATCCCGTTTCAAATAATCACACCTCCCTAGACAGAGCGTCGACTCAGAAATACACACCCCAGTGCCAGCCCCGGGGGGAGGTCAAGCGGACAGGCTATGGCTCCGATCGGATTATGTACCGTCCCCAAATATTTAGTTCCAGTAAAGCAGTAGCAAAGGGTTTATCTGGAACTAAATGCTAAATATCAGTGCTTGGTTCCAGATGCATGCCATGCATTTAGCACTGGTGGTTAGTTCCGGATAAATAGCAAAGGGTCCCGTACCCCAGTGGTCGCGGCCACAGGTGGGGTCTCCTCGTTCCGTCACCGTGGGTTCGGCACACTCAGCTGGCCGCAGTGTGGGGAAACGGTGGGGGACGATGTCAGAGCTCCCCAGCTGGGTGGCCCTGGGCAGACAAGCGCTCACACAGGGTCACGTCTCCAGCCCAGGTCTCCACCTGGGTCTCCCGTCCCCTCTGAACTCCCCCTCCTGGCACACTGCCCCTTGGACTGGGGCAGCTCAGCCTCCTGCTTCCCAACAACGGGCAGTGATGCGAGGCTCACGCTTTCACTTCCGATTATAGTTATTTATTTATTTTTTTATTTTATTTTATTATTATTATTATTTTGAGACAGAGTCTCACTCTGTTGCCCGGGCTAGAGTGAGTGCTGTGGCGTCAGCCTAGCTCACAGCAACCTCAAACTCCTGGGCTCAAGCGATCCTCCTGCCTCAGCCTCCCGAGTAGCTGGGAACTACAGGCATGCGCCACCATGCCCGGCTAATTTTTTTCTCTATGTATTTTTAGTTGGCCAATTAATTTCTTTCTATTTTTTAGAGTAGAGACGGGGTCTCGCTCTTGCTCTATCTGGTTTCGAACTCCTGATCTTGAGGGATCCTCCCGCCTCGGCCTCCCAGAGTGCTAGGATGACAGGTGTGAGCCACCGCGCCCGGCCTCTGCTTATGGTTATTAACAATCGACCTCTCCCACACCTGGCAGCTGGGGTCTCTTCTCCTGCTCGGCGGAGCTCCCGACAGAGGCTGCTTCATCTTGCTCTCTTGTTCCCCACGTCTAAGGAATGTCTCGCTGGGTGGAATAAACGTGCTCCGAACGCCCGGGGAGGAGTCTGGTGCGCTGGCTACGTCTTTCCTGAGGAAGCCCGGTCCCTGGGCTGCGGGGTTGTCGCTAGTCTTGAGGTGTCGGGGCGTCGTGGAGAGGGCAAACCCAGGAAGTCCCAGCACGGAGGCGCTGGCGGGCGCAGGTGCATCTCAGAACTAATTTCTCAGAGAGGTCCCTGGTGTTGGCAGGTGCTGCCGGCTTCCTTCAGCTCCCGTGCAGAGACGCGAGACAGAATTTAATAAAAACATCATCTTTGTGACCTGGATACCTTTCCACTGCTTTTCAGGGTCACTGGAAGAGCCTCTGGGACATCTGCCTTTGAAAACGGGGCTTGGCGTAGGTGCACACGGCAAAAAGTTCTAGTGGAGCTGAAATCTCTTTTCTTTTTTTTTGAATTAAAACTTTGTTTCCCCTTTTATTTCATCATATTATGGGGGTACAGATATTGTTAGGGTTACATATATCGCCCCTGCCACCCCTCCCCCCCATGTGCCAGAGATTCAAGCGTGTCCAACCCCCAGGTGGTGTGCACCACACACATTATGTAAGTACATACCCTTCCCCTCCTCCCCCTCCTGCCTGCCCTCCACCCGATAAAAGGTTTGTTTTTTTTTTTGTATGTTTGGTGGTTTTTTTTGACATTTTGGTTACATTGTATATCTTTGCCTCTCCCTAAGAAGGGTTAGGAATTTCTTTTCTGATGACCCAGTAGCCCAGTCTCTGGCTAAGGATAGGAAATCATCAGAAAGACTCATTAACAAATTAGTAGAGCTTCTCTTTAAAATTCTACCGTAAGGGATTATTTTTTCTTAATTTAAGTGAAATCCCTCGCCTTGTTTATAATGTTTTAATGCATATTCACTTTAGAAAAATGTAAAATAAAGACGACAATAGCATAACAACGATAATAAATCACTTAACATCCCCAGACTTAACACTGCCCAGACGAATTCACCGTTGACGCTTAAACGTGTGTATGTCGATGATTTTTTAATTGGACAGTTGCGGTGAATGTCTCTCGATTGCCCACGCATATCTATATAGGAAAATTGCCTGGACTTCAGTGCTCCATTAACTGTAAACGAGAGACATGAACGTGTGAAATTCAAGCAAGCTGGTAAGTTGAGATGGCAGAGCTGGAGAAGTCAGAGAAAACCGATTTCACACCAGTGGTTCTCATTGTGCATAGGATGTGAATAAGGATCCCATGCCTAGAAGTGCCAATTGTTGTCCCTGCCTGCAGGGGCCACCAGCCCACACGGAGGCATGGCCTCTGTCCTTTCTTCCTGGTCCACAATGACTGGTCTGGGAGGCTGAAAGAGACCCACCCGCTCCGCTGAGCCTGGCATTCCGGGCCGAGTCACCTACACGCTTGCCCGCAGGTGTTTTGTATTAACTGAAGAACGTGAAGCCAAGCTGAATGTCTCTAGATGAAGCTCGCCACTTTTTTAAAGACACGGTCTTCAGAGATGATTCTGGTTCCTGTAAAAATCAACCTGCCACCTCTCCCAGGGCAAGAAGGGTGCATACGGGGTCAACTCCCCCTGCAGACAAAGAGGAGACAAATAACATCTACTGTTTATTGAAACTTTTTCTGTGCTAGAGGCTTTACTATCTCTTATATCATGTAATCACCCATTCTGGGAGGGAGGCATTATTTTTATTTTTATTTATTTATTTTTTTGAGACAGAGTCTCACTCTGTTGCCCAGGCTAGAGTGACATGGCATCACCCTAGCTCACAGCAGCCTCCAACTCCTGGGCTCAAGCGATCCTCCTGCCTCAGCCTCCCGAGTAGCTGGGACTACAGGCATGCGCCACCATGCCCGGCTAATTTTGTCTATATATTTTTAGTTGGCCAGTTAATTCCTTTCTATTTTTAGTAGAGACGGGGTCTCGCTCTTGCTCAGGCTGGTTTTGAACTCCTGACCTTGAGCGATCCGCCTGCCTCGGCCTCCCAGAGTGCTGGGATGACAGGTGTGAGCCACCGTACCCGGCTGGGAGGGAGGCATTATTAACACAATGTTATAAATAGGATGATTATCGCCCAAATAGGGTAATGACTTATGCAATGTCACACGGCCTTGGAGACAGAGACAGATTTAAGCCAATGCAGCCTCACTCCAACTTGCTTGTCTTCTTGAGGTAGCAGGTGCACACGGTGAGGAACTGAGTTTTTTTTTTACAAAGTGAAGTTGGTGGCAGCTCTTTACCTAACAGTAGCACGTCGTTGTTTCTGTTCTGCTAGTCCAGAAATGTTAAAAAATGGAAAAGTTCAGGGTTCATACAACTGATCATCCTTGGAGAAAAGGAACTTTGGCAGGAACCCCAATTATTAAACAAATAACACCCAACCCCCAACACCTCAATGAAGACTTCAAATGCTCCTTTTATACATATATATGTATGTATATATATACTTTTTTTTAAGACAGAGTCTCACTCTGTTGCCCGGGCTACAGTGCCGTGACATCAGCCTAGCTCACAGCAACCTCAAACTCCTGTGCTCAAGCCATCCTCCTGCCTCAGCCTCCCGAGTAGCTGGGACTACAGGCATGTGCCACCACGCCCGGGTAATTTTTTCTATATATTTTTAGTTGGCCAATTAATTTCTTTCTATGTATAGTAGAGATGGCGTCTCACTTTTGCTCAGGCTGGTCTTGAACTCCTGACCTCGAGCGATCTGCCCACCTCGGCCTCCCAGAGTGCTAGGATTACTAAATGCTCCTTTTAAATCTCCCCTTATTTGGAGGAATATTATGATCAGAAGACATCATTACTATCAAGAACATATGGTCATTACTCTTAGGAATTTAACCTTATGAAATAACAGGATGAAGCTCCAATACAGGCACCTTGATCAAAGGCTTATTTATAATTATAACAACAACAAAAGATACCACAAACTTTTAACAATAAATTAGTACACTCAGATGGCAGAACGCAGACAAACGTCAACAAGACTTTGTTCGAACATAGAAAATATTTATAACATTATGTGAAAAACGTAAGACTGAATTTACAGGCAAAGCTTAAGAAGTAAAATAATACGTATAACAACAGCCTGGGAGAGAGATTGCCAACGTTTGAACAGATGTCCCCCTCGGGATGGGAAGCGTGCAGGTGCCTCTTTCATCCAAGCACTACTAGGCACAGGTTCTTTTTTGCTTTATTGGGCATATGCTGCATTTAAGAACAGGAAAAAGTTAAAATTTCCATTTGCAGCCACAAGCTGGTGATCTGCACACCGGTCCTCCTCAAATTGCAACGTGCATATGCTCACCTGGAGCTTGTTTGAAATGCAGATCTGATGGAGTTCAAGGTGAAGGCTGGGATTCTGCATTTCAAACAAGCTCCCAAGTAATGCCTCAACGGTTGCTGGTCTGGGGGCCACGTTTGGAGATGGGGTTCACGCACAACAAATAAGCAAGAATCATCCCAGCGCCCCTTGTGAATTCTTCCCTTAAGAACCCGAGTGGGAAAGTTTTGCCGAATGGCTACCTGAACCTCCTCCCGCTGCAACGCCCACTTGCTCCTTTTCCTGTCTCTCACTCTGCTCTGCACCGATTTTAACATCCACGCTCAGTCCGGCCCCCGAGGTTTTCTTCTCCCGGGTAACCTTCCTCTGCCCCTGTTTTGAAATTAAATTCCATTTGTTCTGCTCGTGTTGGCACACAAAAAAAAAATTGGTCTCAAGTTAGTTTAATAAAACCATCACTAAAACAATTGTCTTGAGTAGTGTAATTATAGCGCTAGTAATTAGACTCCTCACTGAACGCATAGCATATAGTCAGATCACATTTGGACAAGCGCCGCGCTCCCCATTCCGTTTTAGCCTCCCCTCAAATGCAATCCTGTTTGTTTGCATGGAAGGGCTTTCTAGATGGTGAGGCCGCCATGGACGCTCTCGGGAGATTACGCCACCTATAAAACCGGGGGGATTTGGCACATGCCCTGGTACCCATTGCATCACCTATGGTGGCTGGCGGGGGCGGGGGAGGCCTGAGGTGCTTCCCCCAAGCATATCATCCACGCGGTGAGGCGGTCCTCGCTTTCAACCACCAGAACTGATTCGAGAATTCACTGAAATCGGACCCGAGTCTCTCCCGGGACATTGACAGAAAGCATCTTCCCACCACCACGATGCCCGTTTGACGCCTGCTTCCTCGTGCCATGCCATCTCCTCCGCGGAGGCTGCACCTGCAGCTTTCTCAAAGCACAGACCCTGCAGACATCCCTGGGCGTCCTCCAGCTCGGGTGTCTCTCGTAGGGGCCTGCAGGTGCCACAAGGCCACAGTGAGCCGAGCCAAGGTTCGTGCACATCGCGAGGAGTTTCCCTGCGTAGCCCCCAAACTGCCCTATTTCCCACCAAAGATAACGTGACTTTGACCTGTCTCTTGCTTTCCAAAGGACGAAGCGCTCCTAACAGACATTGGGTGTCTAACACTGCGTGACATGTTTAGATGTCACAATAATCTGTCCCATCATCCCTGTTCCATAGATGGAAAACTGAGGCTCAGGGAAGGTATGTCATTTGCTCAAGTTCAACCAGCTAAGAAAGCAGAGCAGAGATTGCAGCTCGTGCTTCCCTAACTCCAGGACCTGAATTCTTTTTTTTTTTTTCTCTCTCTCTCTCTTTTTTTTTTTTTTCCAATTTTTATTTTAGCGTAATATGGGGGTACAAGTGTTAAGGTTACATATATCGCCCATGCCCCCCTCCCCCCTCAAGTAAGAGCTTCAAGCGTGTCCATCCGGCCTGAATTCTTATCCACTGTGCTCAGAGAAGGAAGTCGAGCACAGAGCACGCTCCCGGGAGGCTGGCCCGCTCTCATCTTACGGAGCAAGACGCCACACTTCTCCTCCCTCCGAGTGAGTAGACTCTTGGGGGTCTCTGAGAGGTTGCCATCCACTGCCTCCTGTAAAATTGGGACAACCGGTGGAGAGACCACGCCTCACAAGGGCTGTGGGCCTGGCACAAGCCATGAAGCCAGAGAATCAGCAGAGGTTGTGTTTTCTCACGAGTCTCGTGCAGGGTGGTGGGAAAAGCATTGTGCTCACAGCAGCTCTGGATCTCTCCCCCGTCTCTTTAATTTTGCACCTTCATTTTCTGGTCTAGGAAGTGTGAATAATTATACCGATGCCTCTAAAATCTTAGGGGTGTGCATGCATGTGCACAAAATGACATCAAGCATGTAAAAACATTTTGAAAAATGGAAAATGTTATTTGCATGTAAATTATTATTCTCGAGACTTAACCCATCCAGATGATGGGTTGCTTCATCTGCTGAGTTCATGTCTGGTGTGGTTTAGATGTCATATGTCATAGCAAGGAAAAATAATATCATATCACCTATAAGTATTATTCATGTTTACATATTTACCTTATTAAAATATCATAGACATGCAAGTAGGATGCTTGCATAGATGTTGCAAGCCTTCTTTTGCATTTTATTTTTTACCCTGGTTTCAATTTGCAGGCTTTTGAGTTCCCTCTCCGTAATAGAACTGCTCTGTTCCCAGCTGATTGATTCTAGGAATTTGCTGAATGCAGCCAAACTATGACATATTTGCATCTTTAAGGCTTGCGATGTTCTTTCAGTTTTCAAAATGAGTTTATTTAGAGGAAATGTATGACTCCTTGAACTAATGGCAAATTAAGTTAATAAAATTCATACCTGCTGTGGGCAATGATGATTATATATCAAAGGGAAAATAAATCAAAGGCTAAATTCCACACTCTCTAATTGATCACATTTCCCATTCATTTTGGTAGAAATGCTTTCTGTTTGGAATTATAATGTTGAGGCACGGAACAAATGACTCTCTCTTTGTCGCCAGTCTCCCTCTCTCAGAAGTTCCCTGTTGACATCTTCTGCCCCCTCCTACCTGGCCACACAGCCATCCGAGTTTTCTACGGTACTATTCGTTCACTACAGAACACGCACTCACAATATTGGAATTTTCATCTTCCTTAGGAAATACGTCTCATTTGTCTGTAATTCTGTGTGCTGACAACTTGTTAACACCCATCGCATTTTTTTTTTAAATGAACTTGAACAAAAGCTGATGTAGAATGAGACACAAGACTGGAATTCAGGAATATTTTCCATGAGACCCTTCTATACCAGCCTCTGGTGCTGTCTCAGCAAAGATATAACCTCCTTGTGAATCCCTCACTCACACCATGAATTATTGTCCTTGAAGTAAGGCCAATTCCAGGGAATTTAAAAATGATGTGAACTCTGACAATACTTTTAAAGCTAGGTGCGTTTGACTGAGTGCGCATTTTGCAGACACCATCCGTCCAAGTTCAACTTAGGCTCAGGCTGACCAATTAGGAAGCATGGGATGAGTCAGCAAATATTTATACTAATAGGTGTGTGTCTATAATAGGTGCTTCTCGTGAGCCCACACTTGAGTCTTGTGTAGTTTCTAATAAAAATTTGCCCTGAGACAGACTGATTCTACAAACAATCCTCTCTCTAATCCAGAGCCCTGAAAATTTCTTAGAATATAACGTGAGTGTTGGTTGCTTTCCTGCTGCTGTTTATACCATATATCATATTAGGATTTACTTGGTGGATGCTTTTGCAGGAACGAGACATTGATAAATGGCAACTTGTGTCAAGTAATTAGGCACAAAAAGCAGCCCACTTAGAGGGGGAAAAAAAATCTCAAAACTTCAGTATGGTCAGAGATGCTAAATAAACTACCAAATGTAGAAAGATGGTTACCCAATCCATGTCAGAGGGGGAGAATATTTAGCAGAAATATTTCTGGCAAATACACATTGAACACAAGATCAGAGGAGATCATAGCGAGCTTAGAAAACATATCATCAAAAGTGGGCAGTCTCCAAATTTCAAATCAAATCCATACAATCCAATTCAATGCAACAAGCATTCACTTAGCAAATATTCATATCAACCCTGGCTTCAAAGAATTTATACCTAGAAAGGAAAGTTAGGGAAAAAAAACATAAGTGAATTTTAAAAAGCTTATAATAAAATAATCAAGGAAAGTAATTGATTATTAAGTTAGATGCCTGGATTTGAATTTCACCAAGTCACTTCATTCTTTTGTTTCCTTGATGATATTTGGGGATTAACGAGACCACTTAGACTACTAGTCCATTTAGAAATCTTGTATGCAAAAGTATTTTTTAGTGCTTAATCTCATTTTCTGGGAGTAAACTCACGGGCAGGAACTGAGGTGCTTGGTGTGTAAACGACTGGACAAATGAACATGAGAAGGTACCACGGAAGTTCAACACTGGGTGCCGTGGCGGGGAGAGGCAGGAAGGACCCCTTCCGAAGACAGAGCTCAGTATTTCTGTGAAAGATGACGAGTGGGAGAAGTCTGAAGGCATGGGGGACAAACAGTGAGAAGTATATTCCGGAACTTTGGCCGGAGTGCAGAATACATCACAGGAATCAGTGAAAGATCAGCAAGCAAATTTGTCCTTCATGAGGTGGTGTGGAATCACTGTTTTTTTTTTTTTTTTGACCAGGGCAGTGATATTCAGATCCTTGTTTGGAAAAAAAAAAAAAAAAAAAAAGAATCTGAAAGGAGGCCAGGCGAGGTGGCTCACGCCTGTAATCCTAGCACTCTGGGAGGCTGAGGTGGGCGGATCGCTGGAGGTCAGGAGTTCGAAACCAGCCTGAGCAAGAGTGACACCCCGTCTCTACTATAAACAGAAATAAATTAATTGGCCAACTAATACACATAGAAAACATTAGTCGTGCATGGTGGCACATGCCTGTAGCCCCAGCTACTCTGGAGGCTGAGGCAGCAGGATCGCTTGAGCCCAGGAGTTTGAGGTTGCTGTGAGCTAGGCTGATCCCATGGCACTCACTCTAGCCTGGGCAACAAAGCGAGACTCTGAGGAAAGAAAGAAAGAAAGAAAGAAAGAAAGAAAGAAAGAAAGAAAGAAAGAAAGAAAGAAAGAAAGAAAGAAAGAAAGAAAGAAAGAAAGAAAGAAAGAAAGAAAGAAAGAAAGAAAGAAAGAAGGAGGGAGGGAGGGAGGGAGGGAGGGAGGGAGGGAGGGAGGAAGGAAGGAAGGAAGGAAGGAAGGAAGGAAGGAAGGAAGGAAGGAAGGAAGGAAGGAAGGAAACGTGTAAGTGGGATGGAAAGCTGGTGACCCGGAAGCAGAAAGAGCGGCAGGAAACTTTAGTCTGCGTGGAAACGCAGGTTCCACAGGTTCTCGCGATACCAAGGAGGAAGTGGTGCGGGAGTTACCAGGAATTTGCTGCGTGGGATATAGGGCTAGGTCTGGCTTGGATTTCACGGAAGCTGACGCGTGTCGTCATGACAGTAATAATAACGGTGACATATTGTAGGGCAGAGGAAGGGCAGAGGAATTCTTCCAATTGTCGGGAATTTACTTGGGTGGGGCAATGAGCTAACCGCAAACCTTTGCTTCTGGTCATTGCTTGCTTGCTGTACCGCTGTATGGGGAATTATGGGATGAGGTCATTGAAGCACGGGCGACTGGCCCATCAGGCAATAGAGGGCAACCAACCCGCCAATTATTTCAAAAGGCAATAGTGGGCAACCAGTCATTTTAAAGGTCCACGCATGATCCACTCGTAGTCAGCTTGTGCGCAGCTTGTGCACCATGGGGATAAAAGGCATGCCGTTGTTCCGGTCGGGGGTCCTTGCCTGCAAGAGTGGCCACCGCGTTGGCGCTCTGGGGCTTGGACCCTGGCTAGCCAGAAAATAAACCTCCTCTTGCGTGATTGCATCCTCGATGTCTCTGCTTTTCTGTCCAGTGGGGCTGTGGAAGGTCGGTCCCTAACAATATATTTGCACAAAAGTAGGTAGAGATCACCTTCCGAATAGCCTGGATGGCTGGGACGAGTCTGCTCTGAGTGGAGGTTCAAATCACGAGGGCTTTTCATAACAAAGATGAGTCTGGCTGCAGCGTGTAAATGGATTAGGAAGAGACTGAATCAGAACTGGGAGGTGCTTGAGGAAGTGATTCAGGTGGTAAACACAAGTTGGCAAAACAGCTAAAATACGTGGGCGATGGGTAAAGGCACAGGTAAAGGCACAGTTGTGTATGTTTCTCTGTGCAATATTTATTTATTTATTATTTATTTATTTGAGACAGAGTCTCACTCTGTTGCCCAGGCTAGAGTGAGTGCCGTGGCGTCAGCCTAGCTCACAGCAACCTCAGACTCCTGGGCTCAAGCGATCCTCCTGCCTCAGCCTCCCGAGTAGCTGGGACTACAGGCATGTGCCACCATGCCCGGCTAATTTCTTTCTATATATATTAGTCATCCAACTAATTTCTTTCTATTTTTAGTAGAGGCAGGGTCTCGCTCTTGCTTAGGCTGGTTTCGAACTCCTGACCTCGAGCGATCTGCCCACCTCGGCCTCCCAGAGTGCTAGGATGACAGGCGTGAGCCACCACGCCCGGCCTGCAATTTTTATTTTTGCACCGAGGCAGAACAAACGTAACTGAGCCTAAATCCACGCAGCTCAAGCCACCTGCTGCATCACTTTGTCCAGGTCAGAGGTAACAGGTCAAATGGATGGGTTGACGGTGGCCACTGAAAAGAAAAGATGAATGGGATGCCTGTTCATAGAACATAGTGATTCACAGAATGTCAGGATTAGAGTGGTGAGTGATCACAGGTGACCCCAGGATTTACAGCATGGAGGACTGGACAGATGTTAGTCCTTTTATGTGAAATCAACAAGTTGGGGGTGGTCAGTCTGGGACAGGTTGAGTTTGAGGTGATGGGAGAGACACACCTGGACAGAGAAATTCAACAGAAAGCTGCAAGTTTCAGGGCTCAAGGGAAGGAGCGGAGCTGGGTATAAAGACTTAGAAGACGTACCATTAAAATTGCCATCGAAGCCAGAGGAGTGATTGATTTCCTGAAATTAATAAAGCAATTCCTCTGATGGCTGATGAAGAATCAAGACTCATCAGCTTACCCTTGCTCCAACAGTTAGGTCAGGAACAGATAAGAGTTCCCAGACTGGAGAGAACCTCACTCAGTTTCTCTGTATTCAGATGCAACGGGAACATAGACTATTATTTAGTTGATTTAATCAACGTAGTCTGCTAAACCAGATAATTAAGCCTCCCATACCACACTTCTAGTCTCAATCACTTTGTCCCTAAATTACTCAATTTGTACAGCTACGTTGATTAAATATCCAACTCCTCCAGGTTGTGTGGGATACAACCATTTATAAGTCTTAAAGGAATTGTCCAAAGAACATAACCTGATTTAAGATTCCAACAGCATGTAAAATTAACCTGCATTATCAGAGGTTTATTTTATGAAGACTTATTTTGCGTATCTCTGTGAATTATTATAAAATAACATCTTAAGGCTTCTCCCGCCCACTGGCTGACTGAATGGACCCCCTCCCGGCCAAGGGGATATCCTAAAACTAAATTGCCTGTCACCAGGAGGGAGACCAGACGTGCCTCATCATGCCCCCCCTCCCTCCTGGGAGACATCCTTTGTTACTCATTAAACAGGCCTAAGGCTATACAAAACAAACCTGCAGGTCCTCAGTTTACACAACAAATATGTCCCATAGCTGGTCTCTGATAAACAGAGTTATCTTAAAACAGTCCAAGCCTTTAGACAAAACTTCATGCCTTTAACCAATTACAAGTCAAAGAGTCTTTAAGCCCGCCTATAACTTGTAAACCCCCTCTTCGAGATGGCCCAGCTTTTCGGGCCAAACCAATGTAAGCCTCCCACGTATTGATTTATGACTTTACCTGTAACCCCTGTCTCCTTGAAATGTATAAAACCAAACTGTGACCCAGCCTCAGCGGGTCCAATCGTCCAAGGCTTCTTAGACGTGGCTCCCAGTCATGGTCCTCAAATTTCAGCTCAGAATAAGCCTCTATAAATTATTTTACAGAGTTTGGCTTCTTTTCCATTGACATCTCTAATTCTATTCTGGACATTACTGTTCAATCTTTTAAAAGTTGAATGTCTTAAAAAAAAATTAGAGAAGTTGAAACCACCAAGAACTTTTCTTAATCATTTGCTAATATCCGAAGGCAGTTCCATCAGGTTAAAATGGAAAGCATTAATTCTTACTCTGCAAGAAAAAAATCCTTACCATATAAATGATTAAACACTAAGAATGATTAAAATCATAATGCTCTAATCAATATACCGTAGTACAAAATTTCGGTATTTTCGAATGACTTTGTACGTTGCTTGCTAGGAAGACTGTTGTTTCTGTCTCCAAGATTCATGTGTGTTTTACATGTCAGGGGTGACATTTCTTGGTAGAAGGAGAAATGTAGACAAGAAACTGAGTTATTGGGCAAGTCACTGCCCTGATGGGTGCTAATTTTCTCATACACAGAGATGCTTAGACTGAACCCAGGCTGGGGGCTGGGGTATGGGCTCTGGATTGGTTGGTTTGAGCATGAAAGGTGTACTTGTAGGCAGAGATATCTGCTATTCATATCTCTGGGGACCATTTCAGCTGATGTCACCAGGAGAGAGAAAAACCCAACTGGACAGCACATGTCAGCCCAGGTCAGTGCAGAGGATGCTGATGGTCAGAGACCACTGGGAAGATGCAGTTGACAGGCAGTGGCTTTGAGGCTATGCCTGGGACCCTGTCCAAGGCCCCAGGCCTCACTCTCCCTCACTCCAGCTCTGAAATGTGTTCCCAGGGGGGACAGAACAGGAGAGACTCTGAGATCAATGAATTTAAACCCCAAATGACCGAAAAGCAGAGGTGACAAGGCAGATTTTAACTGAAATTGACTGGATCTTATTTTCTAACTTCAGTAGGTAAGGGAATTTGAGATAGGTATTCAGTCCTAGAAAAAGAGTATTTTGGTTTTTTTTTGTGTTTTTTTTTTTTTTTGCACCTTTCAATTCCATGATCTGTGAAAATCTCTCCTACTTAGTAAATTTCTTTAGATGTCAAATTTCCGAGTCAAATAATAAAAATTTTATTAAGGCTTTTTATGTGCACTTTTAATTATTTTTCAGAAAAGCTCTCCTAATTATTCTCTCAAACCACGAGCTCGCTAGTACTGAGTATTGTAATAATTTAAATATTTTCCAGTTTGATTTTTTAAAGCACAGTTAATTGGGATCCTATTTTATCATAATTTGGAGCCATTTGTGTTTCTTCTGTGAACTATGTAGTCACGAACTTTGCTCATTATACTTCAGAGAGATTGTTCTTTTCTTCTGTTTGATTTGGTTGATCTTAACTACATTCTTCCCCTCTCCCACCTGGAATTTTTTTTTCTCTCTTAATCTTCTGCAAAACAGCTACTTTCTTCCATCCAGATTTGCAAGCCGCATCTTCAGCCAGCTCAAGAAACAGAGAACCTCCAGCTCCTTGGGCAACCCCGGATGGGGAGACAGAGTGGGGATTATAAAGCCACCCCCACCACAAATTTCTCAGCGAAGAGAGTTTCAAAGTTCCCACTTTCACAAGATTGCTCTTGTTTTAGAACGGAGGCCAGATCATGAGAGAGTGGCGCTGGTTGACTATCCAATGCCAATTGATATTCTTCCCTATTGCCAAAACCCTACTTTGACTTGGAGCCATCAGTGCACTTCACTCCCTGGCTTTTGCTGCAGTGAGGCACGGCTGCGTAGCCAGTTCTGGCTGGTGGGCTGTGAGTGGAACTTCGGGCAGAGCCGTCTAGTTAGTGAGAGATGACGGCACGAAACTGCTGCAGTCATCACGCACTGCTTTAGGTCGGACGTCTCTGATGTGGGAATAGACTTCTGTGTACTGGGAGCACTGTTGTTTTGAGTGTCTGTATGGATAGCTGAAGCCCCAGGGAGTTCAGGCACCCTGTTCCCAAACGAGCAAGACCACGAGGGCAGGCGTCAGGGTCTCCGGGGGAGAGTGGTGGCGGTTGCTATGCTGGCCTTCGAAAAGGCAATGCGAGAAGGAAGTCTGATGGAATTCTCGAGGGCACGAAGCTTTGCTTTTGGCGTCCTGGGAGCTCTGGTAGACAGAGCACATAGGATTTTTATTTGAGCGCGTATCGGTTTAAATATTTGGGGACATTTCTATATTAAATATAGTAATAATGACCTTACAAAAATTTCCGATTTCATTACCAGTGCTGGGTGCAGAAGACAAAGAGGATGCATTTCGATGACAGGGGGCATCACCTGGTTCCCTGTCACTGGCCCAATTCATCTGGGCCACGCTCCAGCTGCAGTATGTCAGCCGCTATAGTGTCCTAGTCTGCTTTTATGTGTTGAGTCTTTTTTTTTTTTTTTTTTTGAAACAGAGTCTCACTCTTACCTGGGCTAGAGTCCCCAGGTTTTTGTTTGTTTGTTTGTTTGTTTTTTGAGACAGAGTCTCACTCTGTTGCCCCAGCTAGAGTGCCGTGGTATCAACCTCGCTCACAACAACCTCAGACTCCCGGGATCAAGCGATCCTCCTGCCTCAGCCTTCCGAGTAGCTGGGACTACAGGCACTTGCCACCACACCCGGCTAATTTTTTTCTATATATTTTTAGTTGGCCAATTAATTTCTTTCTATTTTTAGTAGAGACGGGGTCAGGCTGGTCTTGAACTCCTGACCTTGAGCAATCCTCCCTCCTCGGCCTCCCGGAGTGCTAGGATTACAGGCGTGAGCCACCGCGCCCGGCCTATGTGCTGAGTCTTTTCCATCCTATATCGGGTCCCTGTGTAAGGGGTAAGGTGGTTCTTCTTGGAATATGTTGACTCTGCCACGACACAGTCACCCTTCCTTCAAGGGCGAGCAAAGGGTCCATGTCGCAGGCTTTGGACGGGACAGCAATTTAGACAGCAATTGCGCTTTCTCTTCCTTGCCCCTCAGGGATCCCAACTTCAACAAGCATCTTTCGTGTCTGCAAACACAGCTGCAAAACTGGCACCGGCTGGGGACCTGGGAGTGGTCGCCCATCTGGGACTTGGTTTGGAGGAACTCGAAAAGAACAGGAGATTGTGGACTGCGTATTTTTTTTTTTTTAGCAAAAGCCATGACATGCTTATTGAAATTTTCCTGGGCAAGAAGGAAATATCTGTTCACCTTCATTCCACTGCCTTTTTATATTTCCCTAAATTCTGCTGTTTGTTCCCACGTTAAATCTTGTGTCAGATTTTTTTTTTTCTCAGTTAAAGAAAAAAAAAATCCTGGCAGGAAAAATAATTCATATTCATGGAGTGAACTCGGATGAAAATAATCCCCAGGGCTTTAATGCACTGCATCCTGAATTAAAATGCTTTGGATGTTCAGGGTTTGGGCTTGTCTCTCTCCTGGGATGCTATTAATGGTTTATGCATATTAGGTTATTTTCCAAATTCTGCTCTTTTGCTCTGGAAAGTAAATTAAGAAATCCAGTTGAGATACGTCTGGAAGGCTTTCCCAACTGGGAAAGATTCTCATCTGGGCGGGGTGATTTAAGTGTGATGCTGCTTGGATTTGGGGCCAAGGGCCGTAAGATCTCTCTGGGCATTTCTAATACTTGAATTTTATAATACTATGAATATCTAACTAACAATCCCCTCGGGGATAGATTTTGAAATTGGACATTATGTGAAAAAAAAATTCAATTAATTTTTTTTTTTTTTTGATGTGGCAGAAAAGCACTGAGCTGGGATTTTAAAAATGTAGCTTCTTGTCCCAGCTCTGCCCCTAATTAGATGAATAACTCAGGAAGCCACTGCACCCTTAAGGGCTTCAGGTTCATTACCTGTAAATGAGGATTGGCTTGGTAATATCCAGCGTCCTTTTGAGTTATCTCCCTGAATAAAGGCCTCAATTCTTTTTTTTCCCTTTGTCCACTCTACTTCCTATTTCCGCGTCATTTCTTAGTCCTCATTCCAATTAATGCCTTGGTCTTGCCTTCTCCTGTCCTTAGCTGTGTGACCTTAGGCAAGTTGTTTAACCTTTCTGTGCTGAGTCATAATACCACCTGCCTCCTGGAGCTGTTGTGAGGATTAAATGGTTAGTATATGTAAATCATTTGGCCCCATAATTTTTTTTTTTTTTTTGAGAAAGAGTCTTGCTCTGTCACCTGGGCTACAGTGCTACTGTGTTTCCTCAAAAATAAGACCTATCCATAAAATAAGCCCTAGCAGGATTTCTAAGCATTTGTGCAATATAAGCCCTACCCCAAAAATAAGCCCTAGTGACGGGCGTGGCTGCGCAGCGCGTCTGCACAACCCATGCGTGTCGTCACAGAGCGGGAAAGAAGACGAGCAGCCCTTCTCCTCTGCCCCGTGAGAGCTCTATGGCTCCACATGAGAGATTGGGGCCAGTCGTTCTAAAGAAAATAGAGTCGCAAGAAATTCAGGATGGAATTTCAGGGGTTTGGAGAGTGATGACGATGTTCCAGAAGAAGACTGAACTCTATTTGAATAAATGTAGATGGTTGTATCATACTTAAAAATAAATAACACTGCCCTGAAAATAAGCCCTAGGGTGTCTTCTTGAGGAACAATAAATATAAGACCCTATCTTATTTTCGGGGAAACACGGTAGTTCATAGACCCATTCATCCATTCAACAAACGTTTACTGAGGGACACTTTGGCGCCAGCCCCTGCACTAAAAGCTGGGGACAGAGGAAGAAAGACACAGCCCCAGGTGTGGCAGGTTGGCTCCTTCTGAGGACAGAGAGGGGGAATCTGTTCCCAGCCTCTCCCCGAGGACTTCAATAACCCTGTCCCCGCATTGTGAAGTGCTGAGGACCGACACCACAACTTATGATGAATTTCGGAGGAGACAAAATTCAGTCCAGAACAATGAGGGGAAATGTTTTGACATCCTTGTTTTGCGTTGAATCCTGTCTGAGCTTATTTCTATGGAACTTCTGCTGTGACCTGCAGCCATCTCTGTTCTCGTGTTTATGGGGCAGGTCAGGAACCCAAATTTGCCACCAACAGAATCTTAATGTATATTTGAAATATTTCATAGTTTATAATTAGCGTCACTACACGGTAACGATTACAAGGCACTCGGAGTACAGGACTAATACATATTTTCCAAGGATTCTGGGAAATTATAAACATTTTATCCACTTAAAATTACATTTCTATTTATAAATGCTAGATAATAATGATATAAAACCTTTTCCCATCAAAGCAGGTAGCTTGATGGTTTAGGCACTTTTTTTTTTTTTTACAAAGACAAACAGGGATATTTTTGAATTTTTAAACAACAAATGAATACAAGAGCCCAACAAGGCACTTCCAGTGTCCTTATGAACAGAGTGACATTCTATTTCCAGAGATAATTAGGTAAAAAAAAAACAGATAGAGGTCATCTTTTTTCTTTGAGCTGTTACTGCAATAAAAGAGAATTATCCACGTTAAAGCTGTTTAAGCCTAAACTGTCATTATTTTTTTCACATTCATTTTTCTATTTTGTGGTTGTTAAAAATTAGATTTATTTGTGTCTAAGTGGGCAACAAAAGGGTGCCACGAAACAAAACCCACGAGCACTGCGTGGCCAAGCTCTGTCTACAGCCGGAGGAGACCCTGGTGTCCCTGACCAGCCAGGGCAGCTGCCTGAGGGAGGTGACCATGTTTAACACCTGCCCCTGCAGTGGGGACCAGCATTCATTGGTGAAGTGACCACAGAAATGCCCAAAGACTGGGACTAACGGAAAGAAACACGTCATATTCCTTAGAACAGCCGTAGAAGCAATTCTTTTGTTTAGTTTGAAGTCTTGCAAGTAAAGACTCGAAAGAAAGATACCCCAGGATTCCATTATACTAAAAACTGAAAGTTATTACTTTATATTTTATTAAAGAAAGCAAAGAACATATAACCTAAATGCTTCTACCTCAGAAATAAAATGGAGTTTCAGAATAACATATGGACAAGATATCATCTCCTCAAATATTTATTCTATTTCTTTATATCACCTAATTCTAAGTCACAGGCGGTCCCAGTCATCTATTGCTGCATGAAAACAAAACGAAATGAAACAAAAATAAAAACTATGCTTAGCAATGAAAAAAAAAAATCAGTGTTGTTGGACTCATGGGTTCTGTTGGACAGGAATTAAAACATGGTACAGCAGGATGGAGTCTTTCTGCTCCTTGAGGTCCGAGGCTCAGCTGGGAAGACTCGAATGCTGAGTGTCGCTCAAGCATCTAGAGCCATGGTCATCTGGGCGTGGGGTGTCTTCACTCCTGTGTCTGTCGTTGGTCACCTGAGCTGGGATGATCCCAGGCCGTCCTCAGCTTGGACTGTAGAGAAGATTACCTACGCCCAGCCTCCCCGTGTGGCTTGGGCTTCCTCACAGCATGGCCGCCTTCGAGTAGTCAGATTGTAGCTCAGGGCTCAAAGAGCAAAAGTTCCCAGTGAGGGACAAGCTGCACCATCTCTTCTGACCTGGCCTTGGAAACCACACAGTGTCACTTCTGCCACATTCTGTGGGTCATAAATGGGTCACCGAGGCCAGCTAGATTCACTGGACAGAGAGGCGATTGGACCCCACCTGTTAGTAAGAGGAATGTCAAAGAATTTGTGGCCATCTTCGAAACATATGACTAGTTTCTCTGAATAATTCCCTTTTTCTCACTCATGGACAACTTCTATTATCGCTGGATAAAACAGGCAAATTTGGCGACCACTGTGCTTTTCTGGGATGATGCCGTCATGATGCGTGTTTACTCTGCATGACTATTCATATAGTACCTGAATGGAGTTTTTGAAAATACAGCGTCTAGGGGTGATGATGTTACAGGGGGGTGTGCAGAGAATGAATTAATAACATCATGTTTCCCGCAAGGGCATTTTTCACTTTCCAAATTAATGAACAAAAATATTCTCCCGAAGACTCCTTTTCAATCTCAAAACACATAGCCAACAGGAAAATTGTATGAGTAAGCCAATTTTTGCACAAGAATTGCGTGCTTCAAATAAAGCAAAATGAGTTTCTATCTGAAGAGATTGCAAAATAACAATCGAATGTGCTTAATCTTCTTTCTTTAACACTTTTTCACCATATTTCAAATTTTTCTGGGCATTTGACATTTATGTCCTTCTTTTCTTTGCAAAATAACTTTCAAACTTTCTACAATGAATTTCAATAAAAATTTGCTAGCAAAGCAAAAACAGATACAAAAACACATTCTTTCCAGGCTGAAAAGCAGTAAAGTTGGTTATAGCCTATAATGAGCTGCTTTTTGAAATGGTCAGTTCTTTAAAAACTCACTTGTAAGGGAATAATTTTCTGAATTAACTTCTGAAATAAAAACTTTGATTTTTTATTTTGAAATATTGGAGTTTATTTTGAAATAAAGGTTTTGTTTTCCAAGATGATGTGATAGTTTCAAGTACAGAAATTGTGTACATTTTATAGACTTAGTCTGGGTTCTTATTAATGTCCGTTACAGCAAATAACATCTGACTAGGCAGAAAGAGAAATCTGGGTGAAGAAAATAACAAAAACAGTGATCAGACTGTTTTGACTTGTAAATTTGATGTCCTCAAGGCTGCCGTTAAAAACCAGCATAGATGTAATTATTTTACATGCTTTTCTTCGGTTTAAAAAAAAAAAAAAGCAACTTTTCTTTTTACTCTAGCTGTACGATGGAGATTATAATACTAGATGGTAAAGATGCAGAAGGGATGAAAAAGGTATTTTTAGGAAGTAAGTAGAGTGGCGATCATCTTTTCAGTGTCTCTAAGATAGCTCTACAAGCTTAATACTGAAGGGAACTAAATTCTATGGGGGAAATAAACGCAGACTGTTACTTTCTGTTCTGAGCTGGTATGTTACTTCCCCAGCACTTACGAAAGGCCACCAAAGACAGGTGGCCCTGAGAACCACCACAAAGGAAGCAGAAGTCGTTCTCAGAAGTAGTTTCCAACCCACTACTCCTTTCTCCGTCACCACCCACCCCACCCCATCCCAATGGGAGGCTCACACTTTTTCTGTATTTACCCCACTTCCTTCTTCCGCCATATGCATAAGTCAAACCAACCTAATCTCAGAGATTTCAATTGAATTTTAAAAAGTAATAATCCTTTTATTTTATAAAAACAAATATCATAATTAATTTATTTACCATGTTTATAAACAATGTACTTAATGTATTATTCTTCCCCCTAATAATAATAAAAGTTCTGACCAGGCTCGGTGGCTCACGCCTGTCATCCTAGCACTCTGGGAGGCCCAGGCAGGAGGATCGCTCAAGGTCAGCAGTTTGAAACCAGCCTGAGCAAGAGCGACACCCCCTGTCTCTACTAAAAATAGAAAGAAATTAATTGGACAACTAAAAATATGTAGGAAAAAATTAGCCAGGCATGGTGGCGCATGCCTGTAGTCCCAGCTACTCGGGAGGCTGAGGCAGGAGGATTGCTTGAGCCCAGGAGTCTGAGGTTGCTGTGAGCTAGGCTGATGCCACGGCACTCTAGCCTGGGCAACAGAATGAGATTCTGTCTCAAAATAATAATAATAATAATAATAGTAATAAAAGTGCTAGGGTTTATTGGGTGCTCACCATGGCCTGACATTCTGTGTTATAATACATATCATTTCATTTGTAAAAAATTTAGACTATATCTACATATATGTACATATATAAGAATCACTAAATGCTAGCCTGGTAGTAAAAAAAAAGGAGAAAATATTTTTAAAAATTACTAAAGTTATACCTGAAGATAACCACTATTAACCCATTGGTATGTATTTTTCTTGCCTATTCAAAATGATAACCAAAATAATAAAATCATACTTCACATTGCTTTAAATTGGTTTGTTTTTCTTCTTATTATTATTTTTTTGGCATAACCCAGTACCAAGCAAGCTTCATATTGTTTTGTAACCTGCCTTTTTTACTTTGCACATTGTAAATAGTTTCTTGTTACATAAAAATTCCTTCCATCACATTATTTTTTCAATGTCTACACAGCGTGCCTTTATATTGAAGTAGCCTGATTTATTTAACCAGTGCCCGGTTGCCAGACATTTCGGCGGTTCTTAGTTTTTTTGCTGTGATCTACCGAGCCACAAAAACATTCCTAGAGCTATATTCTTTCATACAACAGTGATTCGATCATTAAGCTTCCTCAGTTATACTGAGTATGAAAAGTCAGAGAAGACATTAAGAAGTCATTGTGTGAGGCATATTTTTATATAATAAGAACCAAAGGCCATAAAAAAAAGGATGAGCGGGTCTTAATCACTCACCTTAGCATACGGGGAGTTTGTTTGTTTTATTGGCTCTTAGACTATCCCCGCATCCCAGAAAAACACATTGAGCGCTGAAACCAATCTATTCCAGCTACGCGTAAGGCCATCCTTGGCAGGAGAAATACATCTTCGGAGGAGACTTGGTGGGAGAAATGCAATGGTATAGGAGAGGCAATGCACAAGTTAAGTTCTTTCCTCCCTTCTTTGACAATAAAGTCAAATTCTGGCTGCTGCCATCACTTAAATCACACCTGATCTTTCTCCTCTATACAATCCTCCGTGAACATCTGTCAGATGGTTCCTTTTTATGCACTTGAGGATGCTGTGTCATCATCTCTGGATCTATACCCATATGTTTCCTATTTAAAATGTAAATTCTATAATTAGGTCAAAAATTCTTAAATCTTCCCGAACCAAACAAAACACATTTATCTGATTATCATAATGGCAACACGATGCTCCGTTTGCGGAAACGTTCACGAATACAGTCAAACGAGTTTCGGTTTTTTTCCCCCCCTCGGTTGATGATATCTTTCTAATGAACCGCGTTCAAGAGAGCAGAAGGCGGATTTGGCAGATGCACGCTAATTCTTCCACCAGAAACTGGAAGCATTCTAGAGATGCTCCAAGATTTATGGGTTTTCAGAAACTGGCACCCAGAGTACCTCGTGCTCTGGATCACGATCCGATTTCTGTTTCTGTTGGTACAATAGCGGTGGGTTCGTAGCCTGGCTGGCCGTATTTCACGGTTGGCAAAAGTCTGCAGTTTGTAAGTGCCTCCGAAAGGTCATTAATTGGAAACCCTACAAACCCAAACTTTACTAATCCTCTGAATCCCACCAGAATTTGATTATCAGTAAAACCGGAGAGATGTTTGGACGATGTAGACCAATTTTGAGTTCAAAATTCTTTAAAATGGACAATATTTCCTTGTTTCTGGCTTCTCTTTGTCATTTTAAGATCATTAAAAATATTGAATAAAATGATAGCTTTAAAAAAATACTTTTTTATATGTAGAGTTCTCAGAGAAGCAGTAATAGCACTTTTCCCGAAGAGTCTTCAAACGTGCAAAGATGATGTTCTCTCTGATTTAAGAAACTTTTTAGACAGTATGTCCTGTTTGAGTGCTTTGAAAATGTACCTTTGTTTCTACTTAAAAGGAAAAATGTATTTCTAAATAAAGCATTAACATGTATTTAAAATGTGTCAATATATGTATCGGTGCTGACATTAGTATCAAATCGATTGTAGTATAATTCAACTGAAGTGTACATGTTATTGAAAAGCCGTTCTGCAAACAAGGACAGTTGAAGACAGTTCCACGGTCTTTCTCACCCCAACATACACACACACACACACACACACATGCAGACACACACATTCAAACATAGATGCATGCGATCACAAACACATAAAGACACACAGACATATGCACGTATGCACACATTCCCACACACACACAATCACACAATCAGATACACACACATGCCTCCTCCCATTGTTCAAAAGAAAACATGGAAACTGCTGGGTATTGATTTTAATTGCAGGCAGTGAAACCCCAGCGCTAGGATCGCTGTGCTATTCTCTCTCCCCAACCCAGATAAAGAGAGTCTGTGCCGTCAAACAGTCAGCCCAGGGGCAGGAAAGTTTCTTTTGTCTTCTTTATATGTGAGTCAAAGTCTAGAACCCTATCACATCCTCCATCTTTGGGTTTTTGTTTGATTTTATATATATTTTTAATATATAAAATATTTTGTTATGTATGTCTAGGATGCACGTGTGTTATGCATGGACATTTTTTTGGATGCTAAAACCTTAACTATTAATTCATTCAATAATATTCTGAATCTCTTTTATCAATCAATTTTTGCTATGCAAAAAAAAAAAACAGCAAGAAAGTCTTAGTGGCATGCAACAAAAGGCGTTTTGTGTTTTGGGGTCAGCTGGGGCCCTGGTGATCTAGGGGGGACTTGGCTGGGCTGGGTTGGGGGCTCTGGGCTCTTCCAGGTGGGCTCACAGGTCTCTCACCTCCCAGCATCAGCAGCCCCCTGAGTCATGTGCTTCTCCTGGCCAAGGCCGACTTGCAGGTGGGCAAGCACAGCTGGAGCCTCTGCTCGTTCACATCCACGAAAATGTCCTCAGCTAGGAACGGTCGAAACCAAAGTCAAGGGGGCCAGGGAAATGCACCCCGTCCACCCTGAGGTCAAAGCAAGCGGCATGGCCACGTGAACATGGACGTGGCAGAGCAGTGCCACAGTGGCCAGGGCGGGAGTGTGTAGTTGCTGGACAATAAGTAGGTCCATTTGCCAAACCTGCGCACCACATTTTGTGCTGGGGCCACAACCTCGAACAGAACTGACTCTGCTACCGTAAGGATTGCATTTGGGGAGGGTGAAGCTGACAGTAAATAAACAGATAAATACAAAGGCAGGCGGTCGTCACTCCAGTGGAAATGGGGTGGGGAGCTCTCACTTAGTAGGTGTTCAGGAAAGAAAGGCTTTTGTTGAAAGCCTTTTGCAGCTGGAGGGAAGAGCCAGGAAGGCAGCACTGAGGTGGGAACCGGCTTGGCATTTTTAAGAAACCACGAGGTGGGGCCAGGCGCCGGTGGCTCACGCCTGTAATCCTAGCACTCTGGGAGGCCGAGGCGGGAGGATCGCTCAAGGTCAGGAGTTCGAAACCAGCCTGAGCAAGACCCCCGTTTCTACTAAAAGAATAGAAAGAAATTAATTGGCCAACTAAAAATATATAGAAAAAATTAGCCGGGCATAGTGGCACATGCCTGTAGTCCCAGCTACTCGGGAGGCTGAGACAGAAAAATTGATTCGAGCCTAGGAGTTTGAGGTTGCTGTGAGCTAGGCTGATACCACGGCACTCTAGCCCTGGAGCAGAGTGAGCTCCTGGGGAGTCTTAGAGGACAGGACACCTGCACAGGTAAGCACAGAGGGTCAGGTGCAGGTGGACTGTGAGTGGTGACAAGAGCAGGCCCTGGGGAATCGTAGGAACATTTCCATTTCAGTTTAGCTGGCCCTTTGGGGATAGGGAGGCACTTAGGATAAGACAAGTTGTTTGTTTTATAAATTCATTCATTAATCTCTTAAAACCAAGCCAAGACATCCTTTTGCTGTTTGATTTCCATTTCCACAACACAATCTGATTCGTTCTGTTTACGGGCTTCTGTTTTGTTTTGTTTTTGACTCCACAATCTGAGAAATGGATCCAAATGCTAACCTGGCTCCATTTGGTCACCAAATGGCCAGCAACAGACTGGCCTTGCAGGATGCCCCGTGCAAATGGATTCACAGCAGAACCGGTGTCCTGTGGTTCGGGCTTCGTGCTAAACAGCTGTGTTATCCGCGGCGGGGCCACTCCCAGCAAAGGAACACAGCGCTGGGACAGGCTTTGGTACAAAAATGAGCTTCGAAAAGCCCTGCTACATCTTTAAAAAAAATGCGGGCAGGGGCCTTCTTTGACAGCCCCTCTCTCTGCACGCCGGATTCTGGTTCCAAGCCTGCCACGCCGTGTCTGCCTCTTTGCCGTTAAAAAGGGAGTTCAATCATCTTTTACCAAATTAGTTTTCCATAGCCAGAGGATTTCGTAGATAGGAGATGATAAATCCAAGCAACAACGTAGACCCCTAACAGATGGTGGCAAACGGCTTTGAAAATATTTCAAAACCTGCCCTAATTTCCATTCCCCAAATGTTTCTCCCACTCAGCTTTTTTTTTCCTTTTAATATAATAGCAGCTTCTTTCATTGTCTCTGGTGGTCTCATTTTGGTTATAATTTATGCTTCCTTATGCTCTAAGACTGGATCCAAATTATCCACTACACATGGGCAAATACAAAAAGAAAACTTGCAGCATTTCAAAGTGTTTCCATTCATCCCATTAGTTGGCTAGCCCATGGAAGACAAAGAGAAGTGGCATCTCTCTCTCTCTCTCTTTTTAATGCACATTTCCCAGTTGAACAGAAAACGCTTGCATCAGAAAGAGAAGGTTTGTACTTAAAGGAAAGAAAGCTCACCTCGTTCAAAGAAAGAACATTTTATTTTTGCCTGGGACACGAAATGAATTCATAGCTTATCACTGAGAAGAGGCATTATATAGCAATAAAATACTCCATACCGCTATAGGCATGCTTGCAGAAGAATGCTATATTGTAGCGGAAATATTTTGGGCTCGTAATTCAGTGCCTTGTATATTACAACAAAGGCACAATTTAAAATATCTGCGTGTGTATATATACACATATTGTGTGTGTAATAATGTGTCTATGTCTAACGTTTATAAAACCCCTGTGCCTTTACTTTCTCCTGTGAGCCTAATAAAGACCCGATGGCGGTGAACAGACTTATGTTTTTGTTCCCATTTTGCAGATGAGGCAACTGAGAGAGGGCAAAGGTATCAGGCAGCTTGTCTGAGATCACACATCCGGAGCTGACAGCCAAGACGGAAACTGCTAAGTCTAACAAGTTTCCTTTTTCTCTTTCTTTATAATAACATCTGTTTCCTTTTGTATAGGGAATTATTATATATATATATATATATATATATATATTTGCAGTACAAATATTCGGGAAGTATGGATAGGTAGGTGGAAAAAATTAAAAGCTTTACCTAGGTCCACCACCCAGAGAACATTGTTGCCCTTTTGCTTTACTTGAGCCTGCACCTGCTATTTCTTACCACGAGCCTGAAGTCTCACTGTTTAGCAAACTGTCCTTTCCACTGAATGGCGACATCCATCAAAGTGGTTCAACCATATTTAATTTAATCAACCCCCCTTTTTATTGAGTCGTTTCCCATTTTCTCCTGCGATGAACATCCTTGCCATAAATTAGGGCAGGGATGCCCAGGGAGTATAGATTCCCGATTATTTCCAGAAGATAAATTCCTAGAAGTGAGTTTGCTAGGGTGAAGGGTGTCTGCCATGCTGAGACTTTAAGTCGACGTTGGCAGAATGACCCCCATTGCAAAGAGTATTTCTGGAGACACTGCAGTCGCCAGGGTCTGGAACCCGACCCAGCTCTTCCTCCCGGACTGATCGGCCCTGTCAGTGACACTTTCCACCTGTGTGTGGATGGCGTGATGAGATGAGAGATTTACAACGAGGATCTTTGAAAACAAGCACTGCTCAGTAATGCCCAGGGAGGGCTATGCTGTCCCCCCGGCCACTAGAATGGCTCACTCAGTGGCGTCTGCTCAAGGGTCCTGAGATGCACGTGGGAACTAGCACCAACCTGTCATTCTCCAGCGTCTTAGAGGCCTAGGAGCCTGCAGCCAGGCCGCTCCTGGGGAGTACCAAGCCTTTGGAAAAGTCCTTAGTACATTCTAGGTACCCAGTAGACGTTGGTCACTATTTTCATTCTCTTAGGCTTTTTTTTTTTTTCCCTCCCCCCACCACAATCCATGGGCCATGTCTCCTCTGGAAACAGAAAGAAGGGATTGTGAGCAGTTGGCCGAGGAGACAGCACCGAAGCAGGCTGGTGGGCGTCGTGATGCGTGTTCTCGGGAAGAACGGGGCTCGGATCTGGAGACCGCCGGGCAGTCCCGGCCAGATCTCCGTGACGAGTCTCGGGGCTGGACCACAGGTCGCCAGGCTGGGTGACCTTCCTCTGTCTTACAGCTCAGCGGTAAGATGCAAAGCGGCTGAAGGCTTCTCCAAGATCTCACCCAACAGGTCCAGGTGGGCAGAGTGCAGGATAAAGGTCGGGGATCCGGTAACTAAAACGGAGACTTTGTACCACCAGGTGTGATGCCCGAGGTCGGATATACATAAATTAACCCTGGAAACATGCGTAGGACATAGGTACCACAGGTACCACGGTGTTCATGTCATAACAGAGTCCATGGGAGAGGCTGCATGTTCCTTAAGGACCTGCGCTTTAGAGTTAAAGGGATGGGAATTTAAAACCCAGCTCTGCCTCTCTCTAGCTGTGTGACTCTGGGCAAGCTACTTGAATGCTCTGGTCCTCCCTGTCCCGTCTATCAAACGGAGAACATTCAATTAATGTAAAGTCAATGTCAATTAATGCAAAGTGCTCAATAAATGTGAGCTCTTATTACAATGTAATAATGATACTTATATTCCCATCAATTAAATTTTAACTTAACTCAACTGGGCAGAGAACGCGCTTCTGTAACATTTTCAAAGCCAGATAATCAGAGAATGGAAAGAGCTAGACTTAAAAATACCTCCCCCGATCCTGGAACGATGCCCCCGCATAAGTAGAGAGGGGTTTCATTCTGTTTCGGCACAGCTTCCAGCCACGTCTGGGTGTCCTTGTTAAACAGAATTCCTTACTCTAACTCGATCATTCTTACGAGCCTAGATCATGTCACTGTTCTGCACCCAGATATGCTTGGGGCTATGTCCACTGCCCACTTACGTTTTCTATAGAAGGGTTTGCGGAATTTCCCCAAAATCACGTGTCACATTGGAAGATCCATCATCGTGGTTCCAGCTGCCCTAAGCTGCACCCACGCTCCTTGGCAAGTCTGCAACTGCTGGTGTCTTTTCACCTACCAAATTAAAAGAAAAAAAAAAAACAAAAGAGCAGCGAGCTTTGCTGGAGGGAAGTGGCTTCTTCCTGGCCTTAGGCTCTGCATTTCTCTGGTCTAAAGGGTGCGTGGCTTTTCCTCCCTGGCCCCAGGGCTGCTGTGCAGTGGGCAAGGCTGGGCAGGGCCCTGCTTCTCTGTCCTGATACCTGAGCCCCGTTGCCATGAGTCTCTGAACACCAGAAGCTCTTTAGTCTGTAGACCTGCCACCTCCTTTTTGCATCCAATCGGTCCATTCCCTCCACACCATGCAGTCCGGCCGAGCTGGAGTTCCCTGCTCAAGGGATTCACATTTTCTACAAAAATTCATGACTCTGTGCTGTCCAGAGCAGATGGGGCCACATGGGCAGGTGGCCTCGGGGATCACCTGTATCAGTGCCGCCTGTATCTGGGTCAGCTGAGGTCTTTATTCCATGCCAGACAGGACCAAAGGCTCCGAGCATCTTGCTTCCCGGTGGAGGAGATTGAAGTCCTCTAAGAGGAGGAGAAATGACTTATCCGACTTCACCTACCTTAGTGACAAAATGGGAGGACCATGAGGGTGCCCTCTTTTCATCACATATTTCTTTTTAAAAAAATCCGTGCGGAGGTGGCTCGAGCCATCCCAACACTTTGAACAATTTCCCTCCTCAGTCCTGTGTTTGTCAATTCCAAAGGAGAGGCCGTGCGGTCAGACCTGCCCAAAGTGATGGGTCTTAGCCTCGAGTCTTAGCTCTTGTGGGCAAATGTTCAGGACTCTCAGAGTCACACCTGTTCCTTTCGTTGCTCTGGTTGTCACCTGTCAGCCCCTCCCCAAGAGCAGACGAGAGGCTGTCTGACAAGGGGCGGCTCCCAGCAACCCCCCAGGGGCTATGGGGTCTGTGCACACTTGCTGGCCCCTCACTCTACCTGCACGTGAAGGATTTTCACCCAACGCCACATGTCTCAAGCAATGGGAATCCCAGCGGCTCTGTGAGCTAGCGGCAAACCCCGGCAACCCCTTCGGGAGCCTTTCAAATTTTATCATCTCCATAGAACGTGTCCACCCCCTGCACCCCCCCCCACACCCCCACACGCCCCCAAACAGTTCTGTCCCACTGGACTCCTAACCCCACACCCAGGCTCCAGTGAAAAGGCACTTCCACGAGTCACTGACGGACTTGAGTCTCACTGGCGCCCACGCGGGCTTCGGAACTTCCCCTCCTTCCTCCACCCTTCCTGGCCACTTCCAACAAGACATCCAAGGGTGGCCAACACGGCATCCACGAAGGGACTCACAGTGTCCACACGCGCTTCCAGACAGTCAGTGCATTGTATCGTCCTGGTCCTGCACGACGCTTTGCTCCCAGTCTGAGATGGGATTATGTACGGGGCGTGGCGACGCTCACCCACCCACACCTGCCAAGTGCCCCGAGCAGGGCGCCAGGAATCCAGAGACCCCCGGGGAGGAACCGTGTGCTTTCATTGTCTGTCCCTCTCTCCCTGGGACTTCTCCGTCAGCGCCGTACAGCTGTGTTTCTGTGAAAACAAGGGTGCCAGCAAAGGAGAAAAACACTGTTTATGAGGCTGCCTAGATTGGTGAGTCACCGAGTTTCAATAGCCCCGAGATATACACAGCTGACGACTCATGCAAATTTCAGACATCGTGTTTGAACAAAAGGTTACTTGGTAATATAACCTGGAGCCTTTATTACTAATGAGGCACTTATTTCCATTTGAATACAGAAGTGAGTATTTTTTTTTTCCTCTTTATGGTTTCTCATAATTGTGTCTAATAATATAAAAGTAACACTGGGTCTTTATCTCCGAGAGGCGTAGGCATCACACGGAGTTCGTGTTACTCCAGTCTTTGGGGGAACGTGACATCGTTCCGATTCCTCTCCCCTCTTGGTACAAGTTGCAAGAAGGTAAGCCCCAGGTGCCTCTTTGAAATGAAAAATTCCATTAACTTTTTTCGCTTCTGAGGGCTGCCTGCTCTTTAGGCATGTTTTAAAAATTAATAGTAATAATACTAATGGTAATGGAAGATGATAAAAAAAAACCCACAATGTTTGGTTTTATTATTAATTAGGGAAGGGAAGCTCGGCACAGATTAATAGAAGCTTTCTACCTGCCTCAGTTTGCGCTTTGGAACAACACAGCAAGTTAGAATTGACAAGAGGAGGGTTTCTTCACGGGATCTCTGTTTCCACTAAGGGTGGGCCTTCATGCCACAGTGAATTTTGTTTTAATGAACGAAAGAAATGAGAGACAACCGAATATGTAAATACAAAGACAAATGAGTAAACCATAAAATTCAATGAGAACTTGAGTTTGCACTGGTGTGTTATTTGCATGACACACACACACACACACGTGTTATTTCAATTAACGACTGTCAAAGATTGTGGTGACACAGCTCAAATTTGAAACAGAATTGAGCACCAGACCCAGCCTTCTCCCCTCAAATTTAAATTTAGCAAGTACCTTTCAATCTTATACCCTTTCTTCTCTGAAACATGAAGACTCGGGGAATTTAAGAATCGGCCTTTGAGATGCAACACTTCACCTTGAGAGGGAGTGAGATTTGAAGGGGCGCTGGTCAGCCCACGGGGGGAGTGAGTTATCCGTGGACACCTGGCGGGGTGTTCCGACCCTGCTGGGAACAGCCTGCCAGCAGGACGGCAGCCAGAGCTGCATGGGGGAACTGAGGCCGAGAGGGAAAGTGGGAGGACCAGGATCAGGGCTGGGTTTGTGGGTTTGGCCCCAGTAAAAAAATTGTTAAGACCCCCCCCCATTTCCCCCCAACCATCAAATGCAGAAGGGCTGAAAGCCTTCCGAGTGCCCTGCCCGGGGCCACCTGCTACCTGGTCAGCCCTGGTCATCCCGGTTACCTGGCCTCCTGCTCAGCAATGCCCCTGGGCTCTAAGGAAGGTTCTGGTTCAGAGTTCTGAGATTATGAACACTCATCATCCAATACCCCAACCCTGGGACCCCAACGACCCTTGGCTTAGAAGGAGATGGGAGAAAGAAGGCATGATGCTCTCAGCTCATTGACTTAAAACATAGGTGCTGTGATAGTTAACGCATGTTAATTTCATGTGCCAACTAGCCTGAGCCACAGGGCGTCCAGGTATTTGGTTAGACGTTCTGGATGTTTCTGCGAGGGTGTTTCCAGGTGAGAGGGTCTATGTTTAAACTCATAGACTGAGCCAAGCAGATCACCCTCCCGGGTATGGGTGGGCCTTGTCCAATCAGTTGAAGGCCTGAATGGAACAAAAATACTGAATAAGAAAGAATTCTCTCTCTCTCTCTCTGCCTTCAAGATGGGACAATGGATTCTTCCCACCTTGGGACCCAAACCCCAAGCCCAGCCCCTCTTGGGTCGGGAGCCCGGCAGCCTGCAGATTGGAACCAGACATTCAGCTCTCCAGGGTCTCTAGCTTGCAGACCACAGCCCTTGGCGACTTGGTCACCATTATCGTGTGAGCCAATTCCTTACGATACATTTCTTTACATTTATATTAATATACATGTGCGTGTATACACACATACACTATACTGCTTGCGCACGCGCACACACACACACACACACATCCTACTGGTTTAGTTTTTCTGGAGAGCCCCAACTACCGTGTTTTCCTGAAAATAAGCCCTACCCATAAAATAAGCCCCAGCAGGATCTCTAAGCATGTGCGCAATAGAAGCCCCACCCCGAAAATAAGCCCTAGTGACGGGCGTGGCTGCGCAGCGCGTCTGCACAACCCATGCGTGTCGTCGCGGAGCGGGAAAGAAGACGAGCAGCCCTTCTCATGTGCCCCGTGAGAGCTCTATGACTCAACAGGAGAGACTGGGGCCGACGGTTCTAAAGGAAATAGAGTCCCAAGAAATTCAGGATGGGATTCGGGGTTTGGAGAGTGATGATGATGTTCCAGAAGAAGACAACTCAACTCTATTTGAATCAATGTAGATGGTTGTACCGTACTTAAAAGAGGAAAAGTATGTAGTTCTTTTTTTATTCAAAAACTGGGAACTCATCTCTGTAACTTAGAGAAAAAACGAGTCCTCCTCCCGGGCCTGGAGGGTTAGGCCGCCAGCTCCAACACGGGTAACGAGAAGCGGAGCCGGGGAAACCCGACACAGTGGGAACAGACTTAGAGACTGATGCCGAGCTTGCCCTCTGGGGCAGGGGGACCCTCCGCAGAGAAGCCCCCTCCTCTAAGCCTTCCACACGGTGTCACTTCAACGTGACTCTCCGCACAGGCAGAGGTGACGTGTCTTCGGGGCAGCCTGGTCCCCCGGCCCGGGCCTGTGCTGAGGCTGGGGGCCTTTAAAACTCCTGGGAAGAGCCCTCTGTCGCCAGCAGGCTAAAGCCATCTCCAGGATCGGGGCGAAGGATCAGGCGCTGGGGATGGCGGAATAAAATGTCACAGGGAGCTCGGCCTCGCCTCCCTGCAAGGGGCCCAAGGGACCCCGCGCAGGCGGGCTCCGGCCCCCAGGGACTGCGCAGACCCTGGGCCACAGCACCCGCAGCGGCGGGTGGCTGTGACCCCCCGCATTCAGCTCGCTGAGGCGCTTCCGAGAAATGAGACGGGCCTCAAAGAAACGAGGCTGTGAGCTTAAGGGAAATTTAATAACCGCTTCTCCTTTCTGCTCCTGTTTCACGGGGCTTTCTTAGAGATTCGTGCGGGCGAGGGGACCAAGGTGCTGTCTCGTAAGCAGGAGAGCCAGCCAGGGAGGTAACAGGGGCTCAAGGCCGATGGTGCCAAATAGTGCAAAGTGGTTCGGTCCAGAGACTGTTGTGAATCTGTGTGCTCTGCTCCTCTGAGTGTCCGCAATTGCTTTTCTCTTTGTTAATATTCCTTTAAATTGGGAGAGAGAGTTGTGCTCACCAGGCGCTACGCACACTTAGGTAATCCACTTCCCTCTGCCCCAGCGCACACATGCACACACATGCATACACACACGCATGCACACACATGCATACACAAATGCACACATGTATACATACATGCACACATACACACACATGCACACACATGCATACACAAATGCACACATGTATACATACATGCATACACACACATGCACACACATGCATACACACGCATGCGCACACATGCATACACAAATGCACGCACATGCATACATACATGCACACATACACATGCATGCACGCATACACACACGCATGCGCACACACATGCATACACACATTCGCACACATGCATACACAAATGCTCACACATACATACACACGTGCATGCATGCATGCATACACACATGCATGCACATACATACACACATGCACACACATACACACATGCACACACATACACACATGCATGCACGTGTGCATACACACGCACACGTGCACACGCATGCACACATCCACACACATGCGTACACATGCATACACACATGCACACATACACACATGCACGTGTGCATACATGCATGCATGCACACATAGGCATGCACACATGGGCACACACATGCATACACACATGCACACATACACACATATGCACACATACACACACACACCCTGTGTTTGGAGTTGTGAGAGGGGTGAGGGGCAAACTGCCCCCCTCTGGCCCAGTGGACAGGTGAACCCAGAGGTCCCCTCAGCGGCCGCCAGGGCATCATTCATCCCAGCTCCCTGTCCTGGGCCCTTCTTGGAGGAAACCTCTAATCAGTGGCTTGATTTTATAGGGAAACTCTTTCCCTAGGCCTTTTTGTTTGTTTATGTTGTCTCCGTGGGTTGTCTGTCTGTTTGTTCAGTCTCTAAGCCGGTGCGGCTATGAAATGAGTGCCCGGGCAGGGGGCGAAGCTGCCGGCCGTGGGTGGTGTTCAGCTGGAGTCTAGACCCAGCACCACCTCAGGTAACCCGCTGCTCGCACACCTCTGTGCTCAGAAGTTGGAAGCAGCCTTCGCTCTGCGGGGGTGACCTGGTCTCTCCGTCTCTGCCTGTCTCTCTCTGTCTCTGTTTCTCTCCCAGTAGAGCTGGAGGTCAAGTTGAAGCTCATGTGTTGCCTTCCAGACAATGGAGGGATCCCACGGACTCCAGCTCTAAGTTCGTCCCTCTTACAACTCATCAGCCCGGCAGTACCAATGTCCCACCTGACTTCAGGGTCTCAAGCGTGAAGCGTGGGGAGTCCTCATCCCACAGAGGGAGTTCAGCTCCAGTCCGGGAATCTTTTCTTTTTTTCTGAGACAGAGTCTCACTCTGTTGCCTGGGCTAAAGTGCCGTGGCGTCAGCCTAGCTCACAGCAACCTCCGGCTCCCGGGCTCAAGCGATCCTCCTGCCTCAGCCTCCCGAGTAGCTGGGACTACAGGCACACGCCACCATGCCCGGCTAATTTTTTCTATATATTTTTAGTTGTCCAGCTACTTTCTTTCTATTTTTCCTAGAGACGGGGTCTTGCTCTTGCTCAGGCTGGTTTCGAACTCCTGACTTTGAGTGATCCTCCCGCCTCGGCCTCCCAGAGTGCTAGGATTACAGGCGTGAACCCCCGCGCCCGGCGGCCCAGGGCTCTTTTTATTGCCACGATCGCACACAAGCGGATTCCTGCCCGCTGCAGCATCCTTCCTGCCCGCAGCCCACCTGACAGGCCTTCAGCCTTGCTAACTCTGGCCTTGCCTATTTGCTGTCTAACAACATGTGTTCTTACTGATGAACCAAGCGGTCTCTCCTTGTTTTCTTGGTTTTTTCCCCCTCCTTTAAATGTGATCTATCCCTGCCAGCAGAAAGAAGGCATCCTCTTCTATACGTCTCGCCCAGAAACCTTCCGTTTGCTTTTCTGTCTGCCCCGGGGACCGCAGGTGACTTGAAGACAAGGCTTGCATATCCATCTCCTTTCTCTCCAGCCCTGAGCGTGGACACATGCAGGGGGCTCACAGCTGAGCGTCTGTGAGGGCAAGGTGCTGCCGACAGAAACAGGGACGTGTGGACAGACGCCAGCGGAGGAGGAGGAGGAGGAGGAGGAGGAGGAGTCCGATCTGGTCCCTGCCATTCGGGTGGATGAGTTCAATTGCCTCAGGCTGTCGCAAACCCGAGTGCAGGGCTGGAGCCTGGAGCCGGAAGCAAGAGACGCGAGAATGACCAGCACAGGTGAGAGCCGAGGACCAGGAAAGGAAGGTTTTCAGACTCCGGAGAGGAAGAGACGGAAGAGGCAGAGGACAGATCTCGAGGGACAGCCTCATTCTCTTGCCCTCAGAAGAAGGGAGACAAGTGAGGACAGTGGAGCAGAGGAGGAGGAGGGTCCCCTTCCATGCACAAAGGGCCAGAATTTAGGCACAGAAATAATAAAGCTAACATTTATTGAAATGCATCCAATTATATGTACTACATATGGTCCTAGGAGAGTGCTTTACGTGTCTGTTGTTATTTCAGCTAATCCTTCCCGCAGCTCTCTGTGGTCGGAGTATACAGATAAAAAAAATAATACTCAGAGAGTTTGAATAATATCCCCGGATCCTAGAGCTCTGAGTGTACAGCCCGCCCCCGGAGTGCTCCACGCCCTCCTCCCTGCTATCTTCTGGTCTGCTTTAGCTACTGAAATAATTTCTATCAGTATCAGTTGATCGTCCCATCTCATTGGATTCCAGAAATATCCTAATAAATCCCATCTGATGTTCCAGCTATTGCTGTCCTCGGGCAAACCCAAAAGCAAACTGTGAATGCAATGACCATTTGTGTCTAGAAGAGAAATCATCTGTTTACATTGCATTTGTTACTATCTTCTCGCCAGGGAGAGGAGATGATTCAGGCTAGGAGGGGAAGAACTGCACCCAATTAAGGGAGATGCTTCCTTGAGTGCCCGGGGCCGAGAGTAATTGCCACCCTCCAGCCGGAACAGGGCCGGGATAGCCTATTCCCGGTGGCCTCTGTTGTCGCTGCTTTCTTTAGAACCCTGGTTGCAAGAACATGGGATTTTCCTCAACTGGGGGCTGCGATATCATAAAAAAAAACAAACCACATTTGGTCTTTGTCCCTGGTTCCTGGGACAGGGCTTCAAAAACCCTTGGAATTCCCTGAGTAATAGGAGCATCTCTCATTATTCACAAGGAGCCTCTTCGGACCAGGCTATATCTCCGTTTATGCTAATGAGGTGGCAGGACTGAGACCTGGCGGTTCTTAGACAGGTTCAAGGTTTGTTCACGCCAGAGACACCAAACATGAGATTAAAGGGTTGGGAGTCTCAGCCCCACGCCCTGGCCTCAGGGCAGGGCGGCTGGAGACTGGGTCTCATCGCTGCTCAGCAGACAATGATTTCATTAGTCGTGTCCGTGTCATGAAGCCTCCAAAACACTCCGAACCATGAGGCTCAGAGGACTTCCCGGTGGAGAAGGTATCCAGGCACCGGGAGCCAGAGTCAGGGACACAGGGTCCTGCCGCCCTCCCTGCCCCAGACCCTGCCCTGTGCATCTGTCACTGGGCTGTCCCTTTATAATAAAACGGTGGCTACAGACAGCACTTCCAGTGAGCGCTGAGTGTCATTCTAGCAAAATGCCAAATCTGAGGGGGGAGGGAGGAGGTGGTGGGATCCTCCAAATTTGTGGTGGGGCTGGCAGAAGTGGGGGTCGCTTGGGGATACTCCACGTCTGCCGCTGGTGACTAACGTCAGGAGCTACATAGCTGGAAGTAAAAGTATTGCCAGCGCGACAGTTCTTCCTTACTGATTTGTTCTACTGAAGTTGTATCCAGAGAAAAGCTCAATCAGTCCATCTCTTTTCCTCTCGGGCACCGGCGAGAGATTGCACTGGGCAAAAAAGGCGAATGGCTAGAAGCAAAAACAGAGAGGGAAATATTTGTTGATCAGCCATTATTAGCATTGGCAGGCAGTGCCTTGGTGACAGGAGCGAGCGTTCATGAAGGCTTATAGGGAGACAGACGCTGCACACAGACGACTCACTGTGTCGCCTTTCATCTCAGAGCCGAGGGGACCCCACCTGGAGGGGGCTGTCACCGTGCCCGAGGCAAAGAGAAGGAAACCGGAGCTCGGGGAGATGAGGACATCCAGCAAGAGCCACAGCAAGAAGGGACACAGAGCTAGATTCCGAACCCAGGCACCTGTGCATGGCATTGCCTCCTACTGTTTCCAAAGAAGACATTTTTTTTATTTTCTGCCTAGAGCAGAGTCTGTCTGTCGATCCTGCAGACCCGTAAGCTCTGTTAAAGGTATAACTCATAACTGAGCGAGTTCTCCAAAGAATTTGTTGAATCACTGAACGATATTATTTCCCCACCTGTGCTTCGGGTCTGGTCTGTAGTTCACAGAGCAATGCGGAGTACTGAGCTAAGAGGCACGTCTCGGAACAGGGTCTTCGGCCGTTGGGGAGGTGGCTGTCAGTGCTGAGAAGCCCGACTCAGATCTCGAGGGTTTCACAAATTTCAAACTCACCCTCACCTTCTGCCTGGGCCCCGACTTAGAAGTCTGTTGGGATTTATACCAACCACCCCTTGCAGCTCACTGGTGGGGACATTTCCTACCAGCGGCACTCCCCCCTAACCTCTCCCTTGGAATTGCACGAGATTTCCCTCTGCACCCCATAAAACATGCTCCCATAAAACATGAGGCTCTGTCTCTCCAGAGATCAGGAACCACTGGGAATGCTAATTCAGTTCAGAGAACGAGAACGTCTGAATTCTTGTTTTATCTGCCAATACTGATGATTTATACAAGCTCGGGAAGGATTCTTATCCCCTCGGAGTCTCATTTTCCCCTTTGAAAATTGGAAGTTTAGCACAAACTGCTGTTAATCCGGAGTCCAACCAACTGGAAAATTCATTACCAAAATGTTTTTTTTTTTTTTAATCAGCCGTTGGGAAGAGCAATGAGCCGGAAGAAGACCCAAGGTAAAGCCAAGTGCTCAGGTGCTAAGAAACATGATGCTCGCGCCCGTGTTCATAACTGTTTGCTTTTCATTATTTTAGCAAAGAAAATTCCCCTCGTTCTACGGGGCATGGAGGTGGAGGCAGGAGGCTGGTGGGAAAAGAACCAACCCAGGAAAAATGGAGCAAGCCCAGGAAGAAAAATACTAACAGGGAAGAAGAGAAGAGGAAAGAGAGAAACCCGGGTCTGCAGACGTGCACAGAAGAGAACAGAGCAGGAAGGCAGCAACAGAAGACAAAAGAAAGTGGTGGATAATCTAAATGTGCAACCGGCAGGCAAGGGCTGGGTGGTGTGCTGGGATATAGGCCAAAGTATTTCAAATTGTGTGCAGGGGAACCCAAACAAGAACAGCTTAAATGAGAAGCACGAGCTCCCACCCAATGTAAATGTCAGTGTCGTATAAAATGGGTGGAGCTGGAAGGGTTGGCGGAAGCCTGGGCTGATGGTGTCTTGTCTGTGATCCCGGCATCGAGGCACACACCTGAACTTTCCCTGGGTGGCCCATCGTGGTGCAGTGGACTCGCGGGGGGGGAGGGGGTGGTGAACATCAAGGCTTGAGCCTGCCTGCGTCTCTTCTTAGCTGTGTGATCACGAACAACTGTTAACCCTGCCCTGAAAATAGAACAATACCGCCTGGCGCGGTGGCTCACTCCTGTCATCCTAGCACTCTGGGAGGCCGAGGCAGGAGGATCGCTCGAGGTCAGGAGTTAGAAACCAGCCTGAGCAAGAGCGAGACCCCTGTCTCTACTAAAAATAGAAAGAAATTAGCTGGCCAACTAAAAATATATAGAAAAAATTTTCCAGGCATGGTGGCGCATGCCTGTAGTCCCAGCTACTCAGGAGGCTGAGGCAGGAGGATTGCTTGAGTCCAGGAGTCTGAGGTTGCCGTGAGCTAGGCTGACACCACGGCACTCTAGCCTGGGCAACAGAGACTCTGTCTAAAAAAAAAAAAAAAGATAGAACAATACCTACTTTCTTGGAGTTGTTCTGAAATTTAAGTCAAACAAAATACATAACGTCATAGGTGGCACCAAGGGGCGGGCGCTCACTAAATGTCAACTCCGTCAGGCTAACGGTTTGCAAGCGCCTAAATTAGCTGTCGCCAAACAGCATCCAATACAGGCGCTTTCCGTTAACGGCCAGAGCGACTCCGGTCTCTGGCACCAGCGGAAGATTTACATTAGGGAATGCGGTTGACTGGCTGGCCATGTGTGCTCTCTGACGGATGGTATTTTAAAAACCGGAGCGAGTGTATTGCATGCAAGATACATTTGGTGGAGAAAAAATATTTAGACTACGAAACCGCAGAAAAAGCTTGTGAATTTTTTAGAGATGTAATTGCAAAACATGGCCCGGCTCCAAAACCATTTGAAATGCAGATAAAAACAGTATGTTTTGGAGATACTTGCTGAAATTCATATGAATGCAATGCCTTGTCTTAGGGCTACAGGCTCAATAAAATAAAACTGTTGGGGTGTAAGAGCCACAACCGTCACTACCCTGGAATGGGTGGAGGACACACCAACTTGGTGCTCACGGAAGCCAAGTGCATCTAGTCAAAGACATCGGTCGTCCTGATTTGTTTCAGAGTGTACACTTCCGGTGAAATTACGGTTTTAGTAGAGACAGTGTCTTGCTCTTGCTCAGGCTCGTCTCGAACTCCTGACCTCGAGCCATCCTCCCGCCTCGGCCTCCCAGAGTGCTAGGGTTACATTACGGCCAAAATTAAAATTTTAAACTGTAAGTTTGCCTGAAGCAGAATGCTACCTAGGATTCACACTGGTAAGCAGGATTAGTACCTGAAATACTTTTCCCATCTCTTTGCTTGCCATTAATATATGCCATTGATTCAATCTCTGTGCCCAGATATTATTCAAAATATAAGATTGACGATTACAGAAACTACAGCCCGAAAAAGTTGTTCAATCAGAAGACTTTTGTTCTTGGATTAACACAGAATAGGTGATTCTGAAAGAGCTTTCTGAGCCTGGAATTCTGTTAGAAGGAAAACAAAAACAGTTTGGTATTATTTTGCAGAAGTGAATTCCAATAAAGAATTGGAATACTTTCACCTTTCAATAAATTCCTAAAGAGAATTCAATTAATGCGCTAGTCAGCTTCAAGTGATGAAATTTTTAATCAAGCAAGGTTCACGGAATTTTTTAAAATTTTTTTCTGCTCAATCAGTACAACCACAAGCCAATTTCCTATCATAATATGTTAGTTTGAAAATAGATTTTCTTTGCACCACATTAAGCAAATCTAGGGCACATACAACTATGCAATTTATCCAGTTGTGTTAAATAGTTAGAAGCCAGTTTACCAGTTACTCCCAGCTGGGAGTTTCCAACCTGCTCTTTGGAAGTTCAAAGCTGAATTGACACATATATGCTTGAGTATTTTCCACATGTAAAATCTATTTATTTGAAATATGATAGGACACAGACTTCATGAAATAGTGCCATGTGACTTCAGAGAGGATTAAGACATAAATTATTTTTAATTGATGTTGAATTTCATGACTCAAAGATATTCTTATCCTCCTGTCTTAAAAATGCACTGTCATTAGAAGAGGAAATTCATAATTTAAAAAAGTCAACAAAAATTCCTTTGACCACTTATTGATTATATTGTTCTCTGTTAAGCAACAGGAAATATGTGCTGGACTTTAAAATGCTCTGGGATAACTACATTTTCTGATTATTAATATGAGAGTTTTAATTTTTTTAAGCCTGCAACGTTAGCCTGTTTAAAGATAACTCTTCAGTTTAGAACCTGGGTTATCGTAGTCTGTTTATATTGGATGACTTTGTGTTTGATAATATGTTGCTTTGGGGGATTCCCCAGTTGTTTCTACAAAACTGTCATGTATTGTTTTTTCTCGTCACTCTTTCGTGGTGTCTGACTCTTCCCCACCTCGGCTCCCATCGCCACACTCCTTGCCTGGATTACTGCGAGTGATCTGCTTTTACCCAGATTGTCCATTATCCTCAAAAGGATGGCAGAAATCACGAAAGTCGTGCCCTGCATGGGCCAAGGCCACCATGAGCTTAATGGCAGAAAGTTAAGCAAACTTTGGAAACCAAGAGAAAAAGGAGGGGGCACGGAAAAGACCCAGTTGGAACAAATAAGTTGCAGGTTGTCTGTCTGAATTAATTCCAGAGACAAAGCGTCGAGACACCTACAGGAAACCTCTTGCACATTCTGAGCTGCACCCGTGAGGCTCAGCTGTACCACGGAAGGGTCCGGGGCGGGCTGCAGCCGCCAGCCCTGATCCAGGACCCTCCACTTGGCCGCGTGAACTTAACCCCGTCGGGAACGAGAAGGCACATAGCGCCTTTGCACACCGGCCGTGGCTGTGTGTGGTTACAGCTGTCAGGTTCCTTACTCCAGTTTTAGATTGCTGAGCTCTGGGCCACTGCGCTGAGCAAGGAGAGGCTACCCCAGGGCGGCGGGACCAGACCAGAGCCGGATCCCAGTTGCTGGTGTGCAACACTCACTGCTCGCTGTCCCAGCTCCGTCCTCTTCGTAAGAGAGAGCCACGACCGTCCTCGTCCTGGCCCGAGACTGCCGCCCTTGGGTGACAGGGGACTGTTCCTTCACGCAGTGCAGCACAGCGGGGGTCCGGAGAGGCGCACGGTGGGGAGATAGGGACGGCCCTGCTGGGAGGACACCTGAGCCACTGTCACTTGGTGCCGAAATAAGAGGACAGGAGGTGTTATCTGAAAGTCAGATGTCTGATCTGGGTAGAGGAACTGAAAAAGAGAAAAGAAACCATACTTACAAATAACAAGGTTGAGAGAGAGACTGAGAAAAAGTGCCTAAAAGTCAGTCGGGGTTTCTAAATACTCTAGTCACTCGGCTAACCGCATCTTACACGCTTGACTCAGGCCATGCAGGATGGAATAATCCTTTAGAAAATGTAACGACTGGCTGACCCCTGCTGCGGTGGAGTCCCAAGGCTTCTTTTGTCCCGGTGTTCCTGTCCCAGCCTCAGAGCTCCCTGGTCCCCACCCCAGCCTCCCCCAGGCCTGCATGGCTGCGGGGTTCCTCGTGCAGCTGAGTGGAGAGATGCTGACGTCAGCACCGGAAACAGCGCGCAGGGAGCCCCCGAGTGGGGGGCCGCTTTGCGGACAGTTTTGCAAGCCTCAGTAAATGCCAACGGCCCCCTCCTTCTCTCTCCGTGCGGTTTGTGTGTTGGGGTCTTGCAAGCTGGAGTTGGGGTCTCTGTGGTCTGGCCCATGAGGCTCTGGGAGGGAGCTGCCCAAAGGAATCCAAATACCGGTGCTTCGTGCTCCCTCTTATCTGTCCTCCCTGGAGATAGGATTCACTGAGGCTCCCGCTAAGAAGGGCCCCTGCTCTCTGGCAGCTCCCAACCTAGAGCAAACCCCACATCGCCCAGCCCAAGCCTGAGGCCAAGGTTGCTCCTAACATCCACCGAGACTGCCTCAGTCCCCACGATGCAGATGTGGTGCACACGCTCTCTCTCTCCCTACAGCTGGTGACAAACCCAACCTGTTCAACCGCCTGTGTGCTCCTGGTGGCCTTTGGCTGCAGGGCACATGCTCAGCAAGAGCTAAGCGCTGTTCTAGGAGCTCACTGAATGCTCAACATTTTCTTTGTCCAGAAACCCGAGCACCTCAGGCCCTACACGTGGTCGGTATCGCAGGAAGACTCCGATCTTCTTGCTGCTGCTGTTTCACTCTTGGTCACCTCTATCGAAAGCCACATCCTGCGTCGCCGGTCAGGAATCTTGAATCGGTGAGCACGTATTGAGCGGGCATCTAGGTTTGCTCAGTTTGGGAGTTGCCTAAGCTCTGGGCTAAAGCTTACAGGGAAGACTTTGTCCCTACGTAGTTTTGACTACCCACCAAGGCAAGGAGCGTATACAGCGTGGACACAGCACGCTTCTCATGTGGTCCCTGGAAGCTTCCATCTACCGAGTTCCCCCAAAAATAAGACAGGGTCTTATATTTATTTTTCCTCAAGAAGACACCCTACGGCTTATTTTCAGGGCATGTGTGTGTGTGTTTGTTTTTCTTTTTAAGTACAGTACAGCAATCTACATTGATTTAAACAGAGTTCAGTGGTCGTCTTCTGGAACATCATCATCACTCTCCAAACCCCGAACTCCATCCTGAATTTCTTGCGACTCTATTTCCTTTAGAACCACTGGCCCCAATCTCTCCTGTCGAGCCACAGAGCTCTCACGGGGCAGATGAGAAGGGCTGCTCGTCTTCTTTCCCGCTCCGGGACGACACGCATGGGTTGTGCAGACGCGCTGCGCAGCCACGCCCGTCACTAGGGCTTACTTTCGGGGTGGGGCTTCTATTGTGCACATGCTTAGAAATCCTGCTAGGGCTTATTTTATGGGGAGGGCTTATTTTCGGGGAAACACGGTATGGGGAGTGCAATATAGGCGCATTCTAACAAGCGGGAAGCTATGAACCAGCTACAGCTTCTATCAGCTCTTTCTTATCGGGGAACTGGCAGGAGGCATTAACAAAAGGGTAATTATTTATTAATGGTGACTTGAAACCTTGAGGTTTCCCCTACCTGATTTCAAAACATACATGGCCATTTATTTTAAGTGGTTTCCAGACTTTGATGGATTGGACAGTCTTCCGTGCTGGCAAAGGCATAAACGCAGCGGTGCTAACTAGAGTAACTATAGAAACTATCCTACCGCGGCGCCGCCTTAGAACACCTCTTAACGACGATCCGCATAAAGGGAACATCAAGGGAATAGGAAAACCATCTGCTCTCTGCAGCTAGGACACTCGAACAGCTTGTAAAGGGGGGGAAAAAATTAAACCGCACAACAAAAAATCTGGCAGATGACAAACGCAAGATCTTCAAGTTTGCCAGCCAGTTGCCACAGACCAAGATCCACATACAGAGAAAGGACGCTGGGGCCCAGGAGTCTCCATCCGGAGTGAGAAGACAAGCGGAAGAGCTCGCGAGGGCCGAGAGTGGTGAGAGTTCTACCACCCCAAGCACACCACTCACAAGGACGCTATTTATTTTCTTTGCAGAGGATGGAAAATCCAAACAGAATAAAACGATGCAGAACGTTGCAGGAGGGAGCACTTCCGTGGGAGTCTCCAGCTCGGCTGCCAGCAGGATGCAAGGACAGTCCCAGGAGGACAGGCTGCTCTCCTGAGATGTCCACGTCACTTCTGCAATTGGAAGCCAACAGCCAGTCCAGAGACGCTTTCAACCCAAGCCCTTCCGGGGAGTAAGCAAAGTTTCCAAATAAGCCCCAGCTCGGGTCCTTCCCGATTATATTTCTCCTTGCTCTGTCCCTCCCCGCTCCCCTCTCCTGTGGCCGGCAAGCGGTAGTGTGATGTCAACAGAGGCAGCGTCGCCCGAGCCAACCCGGGCTGCCGTCCCGTCACGTGGAGGGGCCGTGCGTGTGGGCGTGGTGCACAGATGTGCACAGATGTGCGCCGCCGCCCAGGCCGTGGGCGCCTCTGAAAGCTGAACTGAAGCTTTGCTAGGGCTGGCCCTCTGCGTGGGCTCACCGCTCCGAGCCCTTTCCGCGTAATTTCCACCCGCCTCTCTACAGCAGCGATCCGGAAGAGTCGGCAACATAAGGAAACGACGGCTTTTTACTGAATTTTAATTCAAGATGCGCGTGCCCCTTTCTGGAGATAAACCATCACCTGCCTCAGGGGAAGCGAGCACGCAACAAACCTATCTCCTATGGAAAGCTTATCATAATTTAGAGAACATACTTCTTTTTTTTTTAAATGATGAAAAACTTTATTCTGCATCAAGATATTGGGGAAATGAAGCCGCATTTGGGGCACATTATAGAGGAGGAATGATCCATAGATGATGAGTACAAAACTCAATTATAGAATTATTTCTTAGCTAGTACCAAATTACCAATGCTTAAGTAAAAGCAAAATGCTTTGCCACACTAAAAGGCTGAAGTGAAATGACAGAAATTTAAACCGGCAGATATAAACGCAGCACCTTTGTTTTTAAAAAAATCAAATATTGGGGGAAAAAAATCAAATATTGAGGAAGAACTCTGGCCTTAAAACACATCCCACCTGAAATCCAACCAGAAAGCCAGTCTGTGATATTTTTTAGAAAACACACTTCTTTCTCCTCCTTGTCGTCGTTGTTGATGATTCTGCTAGACAATATGGAGGGAATTTTAATTTTTCTAAATAGGGGTAACCACCGTTGGTAGTTTTGTGTGAATCTGTTTATGCTCGCCCAACATTTGTTTGCTTATTTTTTAAGCCCAAAGTGGATCCTATATCTTACATCGCTTTCTGCAACTCGCTGTTTTACCTTACAATTATCATGGATGTTCCGGTGGCTTTGTTAGTTGCAGGCACAACTGTTTCATATTGTTGCAGAATGTTCCGCCCAGCAACAGATCCTGAGTTGTCCACCGAGTTCCCTAACTCCTTGCAATGACACAGTGTTGCAACAGACATCTCTGAGTGGGAAGGAAACATACAACGTCCTTGCAAGCTTGTAACTGTTTTCATCTCCAAGCTGTTGAGATACCCGTGGGTGGCTTCACATACCTGAGGCTCTCCTGCCTTCTCCCAGCAAGAGCACTCCCTGGCTCAAAGGCTGAGTTCTGAAACCAGTGCTCACGAGACGGCACCTGCATCCTTCCAGTTTCACGTGCAAGAATTTTTAAAACTCTCCCAGCTTTTACCCTCACAGTTGGTTGAGCACCAAGTCCCATCTTTTCCTGCTTTTCAACACTTCCCAAGCGACTCCACTCTTTCTCCCTTGCTCCTCCCGTCCCAGGCACCTGCCATCTCGTATCTGGGTTACGGCAACCTCCTCCAAGTTGACCTGCCTGCTCCCCTCCCACCTGCCTTTAACCCAGCGGCCTGGTGATATTTACCGTGTTTGATTCAAGTGCTCTTATTCCCCTATGCAGACCCTTCCCGGTGGTCCCATCATCCCCAGGACAAAGTGAACTCTTCTCAAATTCAAGCTCTCAAGGTCCCTTTCTTTCCTCCCCTGCCCTCCTGCCTCTCCCCGCCTCCAGGCCCACAGCCCCAGTAGGCACGTGGAGCAACGCCCGGGTCCTCCAAAAAGCATCGCTGTCTCTCTTCCTTCCAGCCGTCTGCACCTGCTGCGCCCCACGTGTGGATCCACTGGCTGTTCCTTCGTCCCGTCTCCCAAGCCCCCTGAGACTCCCACTTTACACCGAGTCCAAATTCACCTCTCCTTAGGAAGCCCTTCCTGACCTCCTCCCCTCACTCAAGTTCAGGTTAGACCTTCTGCTCCCTCCCTCCCTCCCTCCCTCTCTCCATCACGCTACACCTCCCCCATCACGCGTCACATGTTTCATACTTGCATGTGGATTTATGGGTTGGAAAGCCCTCTCCCCGGGGCGCGCTGGTCTCCGGTGATGCCCGTGTGTACAGATTTCTCCTTCTCATGGGAACCAGACTTGAACAGTGGACTTTGATTATTATCAAGCTTGGTACAAGATGCGCGTGCCCCTTTCTGGAGATAAAGGGGCATCTGTCTCAGGTCGAATTCACGGAGACAGGAAGCAGAGTGGTGGCTCCCAGGGGCTGCCGGGAGAGGGGACGGGGAGTTCTTGTTTAACGAGGACAGAGTTTCAGTGTGCAGGGATGCAGAAGCTGTACACATGGATGGCGGTGATGGTCGCACAACAACCTGAATACACTTAATGCCATGGAACCTGTACGCTTAAAGACGGTCAGGGTGGTTATGTGTGTTTCCCAATTTAAACATTTAAATAAAAAAAAATATATATATATCAACCCAGAGTGATCCCAAATTTTCACTCATGCTTTAACACTGCTTTAAAATTCTTTTAACCCGTCACCCTCCAGCTGGTACATCACGCAGCCTAGAGCTTAGACGTGCGATTCTAAGCTCGGGGACTTGCAGACGGGAGCCCCGGCATTGTTAGAAACCGGCAGCCAAAGACAGCAGGGCTGAGGCTCTTTGTACCGGGAGCGAGGCTTCGTAAATGGGCGTGCCTGTTCCCCAAGTACTCCCGGGCTACTGTCCTGGTTTGAGAGCAGACTGCGGGCCACAGAGAGGCAGCTGGCTCTGTCACCCAGGATGAAGGCCCCACAGTTGTGCCCAGAGCTGTAGAGACCCTGTTGCTGTCAGCTCTGCAGCCTCTGCCTCCCTTCTTATCTTTAATGCGGTTCCCACCTCAGACAGAAGAAGGTCATCTGTTCTATTTCCATGTCCTTGGCCAAATTTTGCCCCTGCTCAAAGGAAAAAGAAAACGTTTTCTTCTGATCACATGTGGAGTCCCACGTTCACTGTTATATCAAAGCCTATTTTTTATCAGTTAGTTTGAACCATCTGAAACTGCCAAAGTTGGCCATCTTTGACCTGCAAGAATAGCCATCCCAACGGGTTTAGCCTAAATAGTCGTACGGGGATTACTCCTACTGGCCTCCAGCAGAAGTCGTTTCTGGAGGAGATATTCGAGGAAATTAGCTTTCAAGCACGCACTTTTCAATCCAAGTGCCTGCTATCAATGTCAGCTGTGGCTCTGTCTCCCCACCTACCCCCCATTTCCCTACCTGTGTCCCCTCCCCCTCACCTCTCACAAAGATCTCTCGGAATTTCAATTCAGCACAAGGCTTGGAGCAGAGCCACCAAGCCTCAGCACTGCCCCCTCCTGGTGGCCCACGTGCACTGTCTTGCGAGAGGACCCCTTGGAGCACTGGCTAGTCTCAAAGGTTTTTGTGTTTGCTTTTTGCCTTTAAAACACTTAGCATGTGTGTTTAACACATGCCACATACACACACACACACACACACATGCATACATATCTTCATCTTGATTGTCTAGTATAATTCTAGATTCTTAATCTACCTGCTAACACACTCCTTTTCTCCCTCCTTCTGTTCCAAGTAATTCCAGATTAGGATCACTCTGCCTCCATGTGCCTGCACAAAGCTCTCCTCTTCCACCTCTAATGCTTTAGTCTACCTGCCCCTTCCATCTGAAATATCTCCCCACCTCCAACCTGAATCCCACTAAACATTTGGGACTTATTTCAAAACTACCTTCTTCTGTGTGATGTTTCAGAACACCTACCTTTGCTTTTTGCACCCGGAGACCTTACCTGCACATACGAATGAAAATACTATTCAGTACCCAGGCATCATCCTGTGCTGAGCATAGATTTTTTTTTCCCATAGGAAACCCCTAAATACAGATATGTATTTATTTTACGTATCTGTTTATCCATTTAGTTTTCCTACTCCACTCTAAATGCCTTTAAAGCAATAAATACATACATATATACGTAAGTAAAATACTAAAATGCCTCACCGATGATGCTACATAAACCACTAATGTAGCAGCACAGAGCAGAAATGCTCAAGAAATAAATTGAGAGTGAGAATGTAATTTCATTTTTCTCTTGAAATAGATGATGAAATAAAAAACCCAAGTAGATTAAATGATGCAGAACCGATTTCAGCCATTCATTCAATTTCATAGTCATGACAGCTGCCGTAACAAACAATCTGAAAATACCAGTGGCCTAATTCAGTAAAGGTTTATTTATGTGTTTATTGCTCATGTCACTCTTTGACGGGGGTCAGGTAGCTCTGCTGGGTGGCAGCACTCCTCCAAGCAGTGATTCCGGAACCCATTTGGCCTTTGTGGGGGATTTCACAGTGTAAATCACTTCTACCCATATTCCATTAGCCAGAAACGAGCCACAATCCGACTACAAGAGAGGCTGAGAAATTTAGTCTTTTTACGTAACCAGGGAGGGGAAGCAGAATTGGTGAGAATTTAGCCAGGTTCAGATGTCTTAGAAAAACATTGAAATCCACTATTTCAATCCAATGTGGAGCCCCTGCTCTCAAAGAACATACTACACAAAATATGCACCAAGATTTATGATAGAGCTGGAAAACTGTTATCGTTGAAAGAGGTACATGTTAGTTTAGGATCTGTACCAAGAGAAGAGCAATTAGTTTCCGACTAGGAGGCTCTCTCCAAGGCTTGTCCTATGATGACATAGACCAAGCCTCATTCACTGTCTTGTCTTTCCAATTTCCACCCCAGTACCCGCCTTCACGCAACTTACAACTGTATATTTCTTGGCATTTGCATTTGAAGTTTATTAAGTTTCAGTTGTTAGCCAATGTCTTAGTCTCTTCATGCTGCTATAACAAAATAGCATAAACTACAGAGCTTATAGACAACAGAAGCTCATTTCTTGCTGTTCTGGAGGCTGGGAAGTCCAAGATCAAGGCTCCTGCAGATCAGGTGTACGGTGAGGCTCTTGCTGCCTTTACTGAGTCTTCTCACTGTAATCCCACAGGCATGAAGGCCAAAACAAAGCCCCTCATAACTGCTTTATAAGGGCACTCATCCCACTCATGAGGGCCCCACCCTCCTGAGCTAATCACCTTCCAAAGGCCCCACCTCCTAACACCATCACCTTGAGGGCTGGGATTGCAATATATGAATTTTGGTGCGGGGGACAAAAACATTCAGACCATTGCACCCAACTAGTGAACCATCCAGCCCTGCACCTGCCCACTCACATCCCAATATCTCCTCCTCTTATCTGAACTAGAAAGAGAAGACCTTTTGTTCACAATGTGCTCAGCCAGCTTAGACAGATTCACCATGAAACTCAAAGAGCTTAAACTTCCAGGCCCCTCATTCACTCCAGTCTCTTTCAAGGTCCTGAGCCTAATTTTAAATTAACAGTTTACCTTTCTCCTAAGGAGGGCCCCCTGGATTCTATAAACTCCAGGTTCTACAAACCCAAATGCTTGATTGCTGGCCACTGAACAGCATTGCTAAGTTATACCTAATGTGACGTTTCTTCTTTCTCCCGGGCCTTTCTCTACCACAGTATTAATACTTTTGCTGTCTCCTTTTGCAATTCCAAAACCTAATCTACAGATCAGCAGAATGATATTTTCCCAGGCAGATCCCATTTTGTTCTTTCCTTCCTCCTGCTTACACACACTTCCTACCTCTTTGTCTATCCCTGTGCGCTGAGACGTGATCTTCCGTGCTTTCTCTGACACTGGCCAACTTAGTATTCCTGGCAGAACTCACGTGCATCCTGTTGACTAGTTCTTCCTACACATCGATAAAGATTTTTAGTGAATTCAGTCCTCACAGTAACCTTTGGGGGATCCTGCTAAACACCTTCCTGCAACGAGATCTGCTGCCATTTATTTATCAGTTCCATTACGTTTGGTTTATGACTTCGGAGCCAGGTTTCAATATGCGTTGGAGTTTTCTTATTCCAGCCAATTTGAACTTGCTTTGCAAGTAAAATTTCATGGGACGTTTCTATCAAGTGCTTTCATAAAGTACAAATAGAGAACATCTGCTGTGCTCCTCATAACCATTCATGCAGTTGGCTGTGTGTGTGTGTGTGTGTGTGTGTGTGTGTGTGTGTGTGTGCGCACGTTTCTTTTTAAGAAGCAAACCAGAAAGTTTGTCTGGCATTATTGGTCCCTAACAAACCCATGGGGCTATTGGTCCTGGATTTGATTACTCTCTGGTTTGGTGCTAATTAGTTTCCATGTGCTAGGATTTTTCTTCCCTCTTAACATGTGTCTTATACTATAAACAATTATTTTAGCTGACCAGTGAAGTTGAGCGTGTGGGACTGCATCTCACAAGATGGTCCCATCCTTTACTCTAGGACCTCAGGGGTTCCCTCTCTGCTCTCAGCTGCTTCTATCCAAAGCTAATCCCATCCTGTAGCATTCCCCAGTCTCCAGGTGCCGACACCCATCTCTCCATTAGACGTGATGACTCAGGGTGCTGGGAAGCTCCTTCTCGTTTCCTCTCTTCCTTGCAGCTCCCTGTGGAAAGTCTGTCTGATGCACTGCAGCTGAGAATGTCCCCTGCCCACCTCCCTTCATGCCCTGTGTGTCAGGACTTTCTGGAATAGAATCCCTTCCCTGCCTATCCTCCACCCCTTTGCAAGGAGCCTGGGAGGAGGAGTTAATCCAGGTAACGGTCCGGGGCTCTGGAAGTGCTGCCAGCAGAGGTTCCCGCCACCTCAGGGGCTGCATGGGGAGACAGGGGGTGCCCAGGGAAGGAGAGAAAGAGAACGGAGGCTGAAAAGAGTATTCCACTCTCAAGGGACTCGACACTAGTAGCATTGATTTGGGGAACACGAGGAAGGAAAATCTGGAAAAATAGAGATTGCATGAAGGTGAACACGTAAGGGGAAATGAAGACTTTGCTAAGAACAGGCAGCAGTGCTGGCAAATTTACTCCTCTGCCAGATGAACATGGAAGGCACTGATGTCTTTGAAGTGAAAGACTCTGAACTCGGAACGTGTGGAAGGAAAGCTTCTTTCTCTCAGCTAATCCTGACTCCTGAGAGCACAAGGGACAGGGGGAACCCCAACGATCTTACTCACAGAGAACGGATGAAGTCTGGGAGGTTGGAGAAGACGCTGCTGCCGCGACCTTCGCTTCCTGGGTGCCCTTCCGGGTGACCTGTGTGTCCTCCCGGGTGACCTGCGTGTCCTTCTGGGTGACCTGCGTGTCCTTCCACGTGACCTGTCTGTCCTTCCGGGTGACCTGCGTGTCCTTCCAGGTGACCTGTCTGTCCTTCCGGGTGACCTGTGTGTCCTTCCGGGTGACCTGCGTGCCCTTCCGGGTGAGGAGGAAGTGAGAGGACGCAGAGCGACACGTTCAGTCCTTCTGTGTTTCCGATTCCTGGAGTCGCAAAGTTCATCTGTGGACCCGTTTCTGATCCGGTCTCTAGGACATCCTGGCTTTCAGAAACAGGTCAGGAAGTGAACCTTGTGACTTCAGGAATCGAGTCATTCTTGGGTCCTAAAACCTGTCGGCTAAAACCCTCGGGGAGACTGCTGTTACTCAGAGCTCTGGAGTCTGACAGACAGTTGTCGCTATGAAGGATAGCCTTACGATCATTCTAGATGTGTCTAAAGGGGAAAAAAAACATAGTGCATTTGATGGTTTGCTGTCAGAACCTTGCATTCCTTTTTTTCTTTTTTCTTCTGGTTAAATGTCAAAATGTGCATCATAAAATTCTATGTAAGAGTCTATTATTAGGATCATGAAAACATTGCTGTTCCTTTATGTTTGAGACTTCACAACCATTCAGACAACTATGCATTCATTCATTCGTATTTACTAAGTTGGGTCCTGCTTAGCAGGACTTGGCCCCTTGTACTGGGCTGCAGAAAAGCTCCCTGCAGCCTCCTATCTGCTTTGAATTTAGCTTTGTACTAATTTTGTCCCACCTAGCTCCTTCTGCCGCCCCACGTTCCCACCCTGCCATCATTGCCTTCCTGACGGAAAAAGTCAAAATTAGCTCGGACCGAGGACGTCAAAACTTGCCCTGCCATTCATCACGCTGCAATAACAGACAACAGATGGAGCAGCTACAAAGTGGATAGGAAATAATATTTCTCCCCAGGACATACTGCAACTCTTAACGGGTCGTAACAATTCCTTCTTTGAGTGACTGCTGCTTTTTTTACTCGCTGAGGAACTTTGTTCTCTGAAATCGTGGACTCAAGAAACCTCTGCTGCTTGGAATTAGATCAGTAAGGATGACACCTCCACTCGTGCCTGGGAGACCTAGTCTCTCTTTGCTGCAGAGAAGCAGTCTAGATTTATAACTCAGATGGGAGCTTCAGATAAGGAGTTTTCTTATCTATCTTAACTGCATTGTTTCCATGGAAACAGGACCCTGGGTCCATTTCTCATTGCAGATCTGATACTGACCCCTTTATACTACCCTAGTTTGCTTTGAGACAGTCAAAACACCACTTCATTCAAATTCCATCTAAACTCCACTCTTCCCCAGAGTCCTAGAATACTCTATTTTTTCTTTGTTTGGTGAGATATCCCCTAGGGCACATCCTTCTCATTACATTGGATCAATACACCCAAATGTGCTAGGCTATTGGTGGTTTGTTCCTGGTAGTCTTAGGCTAATCGGGCTAGGACACTGAGAACCTTATGTTTATTCTGCTACAAACAGAATAAATTTCCCAAAACGTTGTCAGAACAGCCATAAGATTCATCACCTATAATTATATATGTTTCTATATTTTTTCCAAAATATTTAGAAGTTGGAACTTCCACCTGTGTTAGGGATATTCATACCTGACGTGGGATATTTGAATTATACAAATCTTGCAGTCAAGGAGCCAAGATCAGTCAATACTTTCCTGTAAACTTGGATATAATTACCCTAGACCAGGGATTGCAAACTTTTTTCCATAAAGGGACAGATAGTAAATGTTGGAGACTGGGTCACAACTGGTTAACTCTGTTGTTATAGCACAAAAGCAGCCATAGATACTATGTAAGTGATTGAGCATGGTTGTGTTCCAATAAAACTTTATTTACCAAAACAAACAGAGGGCCAGATTGGGCTTGCTGACCATCACAGTGAAATATAATAGGATCGGTGCTTGCGAGTTTGCCAATTGTCCTCTCCATTGTGGATGTATGTCCCATGTGGCTTGAGGTCTGAGGGAACAAAGGCTGAAAGCTAAGAACTTTGTGTGTCTCCTGCACAAGACATACTCCTCATCAATGGAGATGATCAGGGACAAGGAGACTTGGCAATTGTTCGGTACCTACATTGTGCTTGGTGCTTTGCATAAATGGCAAATCCTCACAGTACTGCCGGGTAGGCATTTAAATCCCCATCTTATATGTATGGAAATATGAGGTCTGGGGTAATTCTGCTTCTTTCTCAGAGGCATTAAACTATTACCTAGTGGCACCAAGATTCAAAACCAAGTCGACCTTCCTCCAGAGCTTGTCTTTCTCATGCACACCCTTGAAGAACAGAAGCAAGTCAAATCGCCCTTGTGCATCTACCTCTTTGTATTCATCCTTAAATTTTGCAGATCCAGGGCACTATATTCCTCTGTATGCATTTAGTTAGAGACTTCTCTGGGGACTTTTGATAAAAGACAAATTTTATAACAGTGAGCCACCAACTTCCCTGACTCCTTTGGCAACATCTTTATAATAACTGATGAGAACAAACTGGAACCTGTTAGAGATGAAACTTCAGAGCACATCTGCAAAGCTCTGTCTGCCGAGCTGGACAGTGACCCATGAGCAAGAAAAGCCCCGATAATCACAGAACACAAAGATAGAAGAGATCTCACAGGCTGGTACGCCTTCGAAGGTACTAAAGGCTAATGGTATTGAGCTTAATTCCTCCAACACCCCTCAAGAAAAAAAAAACATGTATCAATAAAAATTATTGAAATGACTTTATCTCTTTAAAAGTGCCATTTGTTTAAAAAAAACAAAAACAACTACATAGTATCCAAGGAGAAAAACAACCTATACTCACTTTGGAGGCCTGAATGAAAATAAGCTATTTTGGCAGAAACATTTGAAATTCTTCCCTTTGAGTGCTCAGACAACAGAATTTGACTCAATTTCTAGACTAGAATAGGCTGTTTCTTTTTGCGTCTTGTAGTATAGACTGGCCTTACCCCTAGCAGCGAAAACAATGAGTGTACTGCCTTTGTAAACAAGATAGATCGCTTAAATACCCATTTTTAGGAAATGCTAAAAATCTAGCGCCTTTAAAGAATAAACTGGTAGTAATTACCATCGTTTCATGATGCATTTTAGCACCATCTTACTTTCTTTGTCGGGGAAGTAGCAAGACAGAACAGCTGATGGAAAGAGTAACTAAGTTTCAAATCGCAGTTCATAGAATCCTGCAAATAAGCCCAGCAATGTGATGTGAAATATTAAGTGTACAGCTAAGATGGGACAACTGGTGTTTGAGGGTAGGCTGTCTTTGGACTAAGCACTCAAGGAGCCTTCATGTCAGGCAAGCCTCGTCTTGGCCAATTTTAAAAGCTATTTCTTATGACACCTGTGTGTGACACAGCATCATGGTCACGCACTCAGTGTAGACAAGAGAACGATGGTGTTTCAGACAAGGTAGGCAAGTTGGGGTTGCCACAGATTTCCCAGGAGTTGATCAGAATTAAAACTCTCCTCTCTAGCCTGCCCGGCTGCCTTTGGTTCCCAGGCAAGTTCTGGAATTTTCTGGAGAAGTTCTAGCAGGAGGACATCTTGGCAAATGAGCACTTTGTTCAAAAAAATAAATGAGAGTTTTTTTTTTTTTTCTCTCTCTTGTGACATGCTACAAACAAGCTGTCCTGAAGACAGCAAGTTCCTACCCTGGTTAAGCAAAGGCTTTGGGGGAAGAGATCATCTTTGTTTGAATACTGCGGCTCAGGCTTTCAAAGCCCACCAGACTGCAGACCAGGGGGTTCAGTATGTTCACGTTTTGCAATAAGAACAGATGTCAGACTAGAGTGTACACCCTAGTTCTTTCATTTGCTGGCCGGTTAAGGTGGGTAAATCACTCAACCGGGCAGGTACCCGAGGTTTCCCACCAGTAAAAAGAAAATCGTAATCGACACCAACAGAGCCTCCCTGAGAACAAATGCACTGATTAGCCTGTGAAATCATATCCACAACCGAGGTATCATTAAAGTCCTTCCTCGTTCTGATCCAAGGTGACGGTCATAGTGAGATCAGGAAAATGGGCTCCACGTGTACTCGCCATCAAATTGGTACTGACTGATTAAAACTATGGTGCTCAACTGGTGGTAGTCCTCACCAGGGATTCGGGGGTTGGGGGGTAGACCCACATCTTAGGGATGTGGCGAGCATCGTGGAGGGGAAAGGCATACCTCCAACCCTTGCTAGGGAGAGGCAAAGATATAAAATGTAACCAGAATGTCAAAAAAAAAAAAACCCAAAAAAACATTTATCGGGGGTAGGGCAGGTGGGAGGGGGAGGGGACAGGTATATACACACATAATGAATGCGATGGGCACCACCTGGGGGATGGACGCGCTTGAAGCCCTGGCTCAACGGGGGAGGGGAGGCAAGGGCAATATATGTAACCTTAACAACATTTGTACCCCCATAATATGATGAAATTTAAAAAAAAATGCCAGCGGACCAGGTTCAAGGCAGTTGCCATGAGAGCATCTCAGCTCACAAACTCGATTCCACCGGCAAGCCATTTCCAAGTCTATCCCAGAGCTGTCCTGGGGTGCTCTGGTTGCACTTGGTGACTTAACTGAGTACCGTCACCACCAGCAGCTCTGACATTTAACGACGTGTTGGCAAGCACACGGGGCCCGAGGCCTCTGCCCAGGTAACCTCTGGCAAGTTACTCGCCGTCTGTCTCTGCTCCCTCTCTGCCTGATTAGTAAGATATGACGATGACACCCACCTTGAAGCGTTGTTGCGAGGAACACGTGAAAGAGCTTGCTGGGTACCAAGGGTTTGGTAAATGTTCTGTTTTAAACATGATAAGGAAGATGCAAGAGAGAGGACAGATCTCCTGCCACAGCTACCACGGTGGCAAAAATGATTCTGCATCCCATTGTTTTTTACGTGGAAGGGGGGTGGCATCGCGGCCAGTGGTCCTGCTGTAGACCCGATGACTCAGCGCTCCCGGCAAAGCAGGGCAAAGTTGCTGCTCGTGTCTGCTTCCCCGAGTGCATTACTCACTCAATGCATCGGATCCTGGGGGTCACCCCACGCTCTTGCTCTCTGTAGATGCCTCGCTCCTAAGGCAGGACCGTAGAGATGGCCCCTGCCCTTCCTCCTGAACTTGTACGACAGCCCCATGCACCTGTGATCATGTTTAATCAGCATAGATGCCTGCTTAGAGGTTGCCCGTTTAGAATAAAAAGGAGGAGGGTCTGCACGCTTGACAATAGCGATATCCGTGGGACTATTAGCACACGATTGGCTCTAGATATGGAATAAATCCCAGTTAAAATCGTGCTTATGTGTCTAGTAAGCACAGCCTAGAGAAAGTCTCTTCTGCACTAACCTTCCTGAAGGTGGGTAGCAAAGAACCGCTAAAGATGAATTAAAAAGCGAAGGTCCGTTGCGAATGAACATCTTCCGGCTGAAAAGCATCTGGAAGGTTCCTATCATCAAAAAGCCCGGCTGGGGGGGGGGGGGGAGAACCACACCCAGGCCATTAGGAGTAAACCCGCAGAGCTGGACTCAGTGCTCCTGGCTCCCAGCGCCTCACTCCCACCACGGAAACGAATCTCCCCTGCAACCAAGGAATAAAAAATAATTGGGTTTCTCTACGTCTTATTAAGGTGTAACTTGCAATTCAGAAGGATGTGTGTGTTTGACTCTATTCCTCATCTCGCCCAGGGGGATGAAAATGAAAGAAAAGAGGACAGCAACAACGCAGGCTCCGGGCGCTGTAATTATGCTGCCGCAGCAGATAAAGGGACGGGAGAGCAGCGCTGCAGCGCCGCCTGAATACAAAACCGAAGCCTCCTCTCCTCTTCCTCCTCCTGCTCCTCCCATCATTAATCTTTTCTGCTTCCCGCAGGAACCATCCCCTGCAGGGTTGAGCCTTTGGCTGGGACTCAGACTCTCCGCCATCACCGTCACTATCTTTGTTTTTTGGGAAAAGAAGAAAAACACACCCGTGGCACATGGACCCGGCATGTGAGGGCAGCTGAGCTTGCAACACGCTGCGTCATACTTAAGATCCGTGTCGCTCTCCCCCCTCGCCCGTGTGAACATCACTTCCAGCCCCGGAGAACTCGGGAAAGGCAACGCCAACCTGTATTCCTTCTGTGATTATACTCTCGATATTTGTAATAGGCAAGATTACTCCCTAATGAGTGGAATACTTCTTTAAAGCCACCAAAAACATCACGCGCACGTAGGTTCCCCCCTGTATGCGCCGAAAAGGGACCAATATTTCTGAACTCCTTTCCCCTTCACCGGTGTGGTTTCCATGGCAACCATAGCATCCAGCCCAGCCGTTACTCACTCCCGCGTTACATAATATTATCTGATGCTTAGTTACCCCTGAACAAACGTGTCTGTGCAGTAGCTTTTTATCCGTGTAATCAAGCATATCTACTTTGATTTGATTAAACAGGGAACGTCGGCATAAAATCGTTTATGGCCACGTGCTTTCGAGCCTGTAACTCATCCGGAAAATGACGTGCTCCGTGTTTGCCAAGGAAGGGGACGGGGATAGACGCTGGCACTGCTGATACGATATGGGGTTATGGATCAGAGTCATCAAGATTGATAGGAAACAAAGTTGGAAATGAGAGCAAAAATATTTAAGGCGAGGTTGCAATAGTTTCGGGCTTCCTCCTCCTCCTCCTTTTTATAAAAACAAGAGCGGACAGCTCAGATTCTCAGGAGGTCTGTATGTGCTGGTAAAGTACTTCAAGAAAAGAATGCTCGCTATTAACATTCTCGTTCCAGCTAGGAACATTACTGCCCATATTAGCAGTGGGCTCAGTTGCGCAATTGCTACTGATGTACAAGGTATTTCTGGAACATAATGGACAACCCATTCTCCATCACCCTGGGGCTTCTGTCTTTTTATAATAGTTTCAGCATTAGGCAATTCTTTTATTCTACTTCCAACTCCTTTCTAACACATGCCTTTTTAGAAAATTCTTTTCTTACCCCCATTTTGTTGAGGTACAACTAACTGACAATTAAAAGTTGTATATGTTTAAAGTGAACAAAACCTGATGATTTAATATATGTATTATGCATTGTGAAATAGCCACCACGATCAAGCTAATTCATGTATCCCCCACCCAGCGTAGTGAATGCCTTTTATTTTTTATTTTCAGTTTTTGAACACCTGAGTGTTTTATCCATTAGTCTTGCTCATTGGAGAAACACACAACTTTCAGTTATTTTCCAATGAGCGAAAATGATGGGTAGAGCTCTCGGACATAAATAATGCTTGTTGAGACAAAATGGTTTTAAAAAGTATTGATGCTTGATTTTACCCCTAAGAAAGGTCCACTGTCTACACACACAGCCTGGCCCTGAGTATTCATTTTCCCCTCCCTTTTTTCTTTCCTTCCTTCCTTCCTTCCTTCCTTCCTTCCTTCCTTCCTTCCTTCCTTCCTCTAATCTGTCTTTTTAACATAATTAGTGTTTTAGATAAATATTAAAAGAATTTATTGAGAAAGAATCTATAGGCCAGATTTTAGAAAAAAACACTTAAGCAAATATTTGTATCATTATATAACCTCTTTAGATGAGTTTCTGCTTTGTCCTATTCAAGTAAATTCTTATTAAATACATGTTGACACTGTGCATAATGATTTTAGAAAAAAATCATTTATTTTGAAAAAAAAAGATAAGCTACAAGTCCATTAAAACTGCCTCAAAATCCCCCCTTCAAAATAAGGAACTGTGCCATTTTTATGAAAAAGTCAATATCATTTAACTAGAGTTGCTTAAAGGGATACACCTTTAGTATCCCTAAATAATTGTAGTTCTAATGTGGTCTGAAACTCCTTTCTTCCTCCACTTCCTTGTGTCTGTTGATTCTGTCCCACTCTGCTCTGGCATGTCACTGTCTTATTTCAGCGTCCTAATTTTTTTTTTTTTTTTGTATGCATTTCTGAGTCTTTGCATGTTAAAAACATGCCAAGGTCAAAATTCACTTTTCCTACCATTCTCCCTACAATATTGCCCCTCCCTCTCCTTTCCCTTTCCTTGTTCCTAACTGCTTTCAGGTGGACCAGGCAGAGCTCACGCCTAATAATCCTACTACTCTGGGAGGCCACGGCAGGAGGATCGCTTGAGCTCAGGAGTTCGAGACCAGCCAGAGCAAGAGCGAGATCCCGTCTCTACAAAAAAAAAAATTAAAAAAATTAGCTGGGCGTGGTGGTGCGCGCCTGTAGTCCCAGCTACTCGGGAGGCTGAGACAGGAGGATTGCTTGAGCCCAGGAGTTTGAGGTTGCTGTGAGCTAGGCTGAAGCCACTGCACTGTAGCCTGGGTAACAGAGTGAGACTCTGTCTCAAAAAAAAAGAAAAATTCCTATTTGAAGAAGAAAGAATAGTGCAGAGGTAGCCAGCACCTACTGTTTCCATCAACTCCCTTCTTCTGGTTCCTTCTTCCTCCTCCCCTTCCTTCCTCCCCCTTCTGAGCAGCACACCCTCCCACCCCACTCACTTCTTAACAGAAGATTCGGGTCAGACGTCAAATCCCCAGTAAAGTCACCACCGGACGGCGTCCTCCCCATCGCCACTGGCAACCAGCTGGTTTGTCCCCTCTTTGCCTCCAGGACATACCCTAGCTTGTACGTGTCCATCACAGCCCCTGTCACTCAGGACTTTGCGGCCGCCCATCAGTCTCTCTGCATCCACGCACTGCACACGTCCGTGTAGAGTCCCACTGTGTCACCCCAGGACACGCGTCTGTAGCAGTGAGCAAGGCCACCAACGCCCCGCCCTGAAGCGTCCCCTCCTCTAGCTTGTGTTTCTCCGTAGCCTTCATGCCTTGAAAAATGTCCCATCCATCATCACACACACGTAATATTCACTTGTGGAATTGCTTCTAAAAACTTTCAGTTTTATTACGTGGCATTACTTGAATTTTAGAAAAGAACAGAAAATACACACCAACAGAGAACAGCAGCAACAACTTATCCATCCTCTGACCAGCCAAAAATGAACGCCATCACGTTTTTTAGGGGCATGATTTCCAAACAAAAAATTTTTGGGGGGATGTTAATGTAAACCTTTGTTTTAAAAATGGGACCGTACGACACACCATTTTTGTGCTCTAACCATTCACAGGCATCACCATCAGCACTCTAATGGCTTCATGTCACATAGGAATAAATATTTCTGAATGAGGAGATGTTCAAATGGATCGGGTGACTCTTTAGCAATTTCTGCCTTGGGTCTGGTTCTACAGTTTTTATAGCTGCACTAACAGTGAAGCCTTTGCTGACTTTTCCCACTGGTCTGGAAACAAGAGCGAAAGCAAGAAACAACATAGGAAGTTGATTCTCCGAAGTCAGAGCTCAATTTCAAGAAAGAGACCAGGATTAGTCATGCCTTGTCTGTCTGTGATTTCTAATCTAGAGTTTCCATTTGCAGTTACTCCGACACCTTGAGGGTCTAAGACATAAACACCTTTTTAATTCGAGTAGTATCGGATTTTGCATGCAGAAGATTTGCATTAAAAACAAATTCCAGAGTATAGAATCTGGAGTCAGATATCTTGGCTTTCAAATGCTGATCTACATGCTGAGGGAACCTTTAGACAGGTTATTCAATATTTTCTGTAAAATGAAAGTAATAATAGAATATTAATTGAAATAATACATATATAACATTTAATAAATATTATTGCTGTAACTTTTCTCCCTGTCACTCTCTCTCTCTCTGTCTCTCTCTCTCCACACACACAGCCCAGATACACAAAAATCACACACTGATCTCTTCTGGATAATTTTTTAGGTATTTTTTCCACTAAAGTAATGCAGTATTAATTACATTCATACTTTGGGCTCCACCCCCACTACCTTTTATTAAAATGTTTTCCACTGGCTGGATATCTAATCAGCTCATTCTTTCCCCTGTAATTCTCTGTAATTTACTTGTCTTCTAGTGTAAGTGATTGCCTCCCCTTTTAAGCCTCAATGTTCGCCGCACTTAGAATTTTGGTAGTATCCACTTTGCCATTGTTCAGTCGTACGATCACGTAGGAGAAAATTTCAATCCTTAATAGTCCTAAATGACTCTAATTATCGGACACGTCTATGATACATTTTTATTGGGGGAGATGAAGTGAAATTTAATATGGAGAATTGCAACGTAGGGGTGTAAAAGGAGTGGACGTTATTACCATTACCCTAATTCCCTTTGACTATTCAGAATTTTGCAATGTAGTTCAGTTAGGGAAGCACAATATATGCAGCTCAGGGACCACCTTATCTGATATTCCAAAATCACTAGGCGGAATGATCTAGTTTTCATACGCTCCAGTGGGAAACCCAGAAATTAGACAAAAAAGAAACAAAGCTGACCCTTCAAAATGTGAAGGTTCCGACTTAAAAGAGCCTTAGGCAGCCGATGCACCTGCATCAAATGGAAAGGACAACAAAGGGTAGCAGGGGAGAGCAGAGGAGACTGCCTGTCTGAATTCCCTTTTCATCTTCGGGGCTGCACTGCAGTCCCAGTGGCCTTTGCACTGCTCTGCGCTAGTTAAAGAAAGGACTTGGGTTTATTCTGCTCTTAACAAATCAGAATGCTCTGCTGAAATGTTTGCTTTAGCCTAAGAAACAATTGCGAGCGAATGTTATGGGGATGTGAGGAGTACTGTGTAGTACAGGATTTCTCTGGCTTCAGCATGGTTCTTTACGGTCTAGTTTATTAATATTAACCATGGTGATGTAACATCAACATGCGGATGTTTCTACTCATTTTATTTATTTTATTTTATTTTTTTTATTTTTTTATTTTTTTTTTTTTTGAGACAGAGTTTCACTTTGTTACCCAGGCTAGAGTGAGTACCGTGGCATTAGCCTAGCTCACAGCAACCTCAAACTCCCAGGCTCAAGAGATCCTCCTGCCTCAGCCTCCCAAGTAGCTGGGACTACAGGCATGCGCCACCATGCCCGGCTAATTTTTTTCTATATATATTTTAGTTGGCCAATTAATTTCTTTCTATTTTATAGTAGAGACGGGGTCTCGCTCTTGCTCAGGCTGGTTTCGAACTCCTGACCTCCAGCAATCCGCCCGCCTCGGCCTCCCAGAGTGCTAGGATTACAGGCGTGAGCCACCGCGCCCGGCCCTCATTTTAAAATATATGGTTTTAATTTCACCAAAGACTATCCTGTTGAGGTGAATCATGCCTGAACACCCAAGGGAGTTTAAATGGGAAGTTTCAAATGGTTTCTGCAACGTCTTATTTCTGCAGAACATGTTGGCCACATTGAAAACTGGATGCAGAATTTATCATAGCATCTATCAGCCTCGTCCCCTCCCCCCACTAGATTTGGGGAAACATAGGGTTCTACTAAGAAAAGGAAGGTTGTCTTGTCTGGCTGGGGTCACTGCACCTATAGTTTCTGACACTGACACTAACAATATCTGAAACCATTTGCCTTTTAATAACGTGCATAGAGATAATGTAAGAGGCCCAGACTAGAATATGGTTGAATCACAGAAATATATATATATATAATTACATTATATATATATAATATGTGAAACAACCTCCCCCCTCTCTGGCTTCATGGTTTTATCACACAATGTAGATACAAATTTTCTCTATCATAATTGATTCTTTAAAACTCAGGTTTAGCCAGGTGCGGTAGCTCACGCCTGTAATCCCAGCACTCTGGGAGGCCTCAGCAGGAGAATTGCTTGAGGCCAGGAGTTCGAGACCAGCCTGAGCAAGAGCAAGACCCTGCCTCTACAAAAAATAGAAAAATTAGCCGGGCATAGTATGGTGGTGTGCACCTATAGACCCAGGTACTCGGGACACTGAGGCAGGAGGATGGCTTGAGCCCCAGGTGTTTGGGGTCGCCGTGAGCTGTGATGACGCCACTGCCCTGCACTCTAGGCTGGGAGACAGAGCAAGACCCTTTCTCAAAAACAAATAAGCAAACAAACGAAAGAAAAAAAAAACCCTCAAGGTTAAAGTGGGTTTGATGGAGAGCTTAAAAATACACGTGGCGCCCACTGCACATTCTCAGCCTGGTTTGCTCATTCCGAGCTGAGCACGTCCGGAGGAAAACACCATTTCCTCTGAGTGTGTCCGCACGCATGACAGACGCTTTGCCCGGGAAAATCAGCTGCAACGTTCCCCCAGCTCTCTCCTAGGAATACACGCTCTTGCCAAATATTTGCTGCCTGACCCGACTGCTGGGTGCCAGCCTCTGACACAAGCATGGAACCGAGCTTCCGAGGTGGCCGTGTTGTGCACCAGCCTCGATGTTTACGGGGTCGCGGGAACAGATGGCTCCTCTCGGTCCCGCTGTGCTGGGCAGCCGTGGCAGGCAAGAGCCGTGTGACCCATGTGCGACGCTTCATACGTGCTGTCGTGCCGTGGGCCTCGGATGACTGTCTGAACTCTCGAGGGGCCCCGTGAGAAAGATTGGCAGCATGGTTACCGAGGCCATCGTCATCCTTGTCACCGTCCTCCTCATCATCATTTCATTATTTTGACACTGGAAATGAGTTAAAAGCCTCAGAACAATAAAATAAAATAAAATAAAATAAAATAAAATAAAATAAAATAAAATAAAATAAAATAAAATAAGGTGCTTGGGCGTGCATCACATAGAACACAGCCAGGCAAAAGAGCACACAGAAAGAGAACCTGATTTGGTGGCTCTCTGAGAGCCAAGGCTTCGTGGCGTACACACTGTCGGGCGTCATGAAGAGTTTAATCAGTAAAAGTCTTGGGAGTTAACACCAGAAAAATCTTGGCACCCGTGTGTGTGGCCCGGGTGGAGAGTCTGTGTTCAATGCACACCCTCTTAAGGAAGTTTCTTGTCCCACCTGAAGCTCTAGTTCTGTCCCGCCCCATTGGCGGCCGCAGGACAGAAGCCAGCACGATGAGTAAGAGGATCAGTGAAGAAGAAGTCGGGATCTGTGCTCAGATCACCAGGGTCCCAATCCCAGGTCTCGCTGGACCTGTCACTTCCTTTCCCTGTCAACAGAACTTGGTCAACACAGAGGGAGCAGGAAGCAAGACCAGAAAAGAGACTGTTCTTAGCCACATCCTGCTAAGAGAGTTTTTTTTTTCTTTTCTTTCTTTCTTTCTTTTTTTTTTTTTTTTGCTTCTCCTTTCCTCTTCTTTTAAAAAAATTGTTTAAACCAGTTTCTCAATGAAGCGGAAATAGAAATAGATAATAGCACCCCACGGTGCAATATTGGTTTACGCTTGAGCAAATTGCAAAGGAAAATAAATACAGTTTTCATTCCATTCTTTTTGTATCCTCTAATTGTTAACAACTCCTTGCTGGTGGTCTTTAGGTCCCTGGAGGCCCCTCATCACGATATTTTAATCAAGATCCCAGGGCGCAAAGTAGATTAAATAGGCGTCTTACGGAAGTGTGTGGCCCTGCCAGGAAGTGGCGCCTTTGAGGGTTTCATGAACTCTCCCTCATTTCAGCCCTTCGATAACACGGAGAGCAGGCGTCTCGATTTTGCTGGAAGGAAACTGGGTCACACACCCTGCCTCCAGCCTTATTCTGCCTTGGCTATTGCCACAGTGTCTGCGTCAGTCTCTGGCCTTCCTACCTTCCCTGAAACTAGACTCGTCCCTTGATCAGTTTGAGTCTATTTCCCTTTATCCCTCACCCCAAAATCTTTCTAGATTGAGAAGGAAAAACCTGCTACCATCATCAAATTTCCTGCCTGAACACGAAAGCATCACAGCCACTGCCTAAGATCCAGGCCAACTATATATGTACTTTTAGATCCTGACACTAAAATCTGCTCAGCTCAGGCCTATGTGCAATATCAATATTTTTCCGCTGAGTTACCACTCGCTCCTGCATATTTTATCATCGTGTGGTTTGGGTTTGTGTTGTCAGCTTGTTACGGGCAGAGAAACATCATAAAAGCAGATGGCTTAGATGTGGGCTATAAAATACTTTCTGATCATATAAATACTAGGGATGTGTTTTTGGTTTAACAAACATGGAAACATTTAGAAGAAGCTCCAGGATCACACGAGCGGGTTATTCTGTGACCAGCACGTGTTTGGTATTGGAGATCCGACACATACCCTGCTAACGAGAGATCACCGAGATGCTCCTTCTCGGAGGCAGCTCTAAGCTGCCTTTCTTCTTTTTCTCTTTATGGAAAACAAAGAGGCTGGGGAAAAGTTCCTGCAACTAAGCTCAAGAAAAAGGTGGCATCATCCAGGATCGCATAAACGGTGCTGGCTCACAGTCATTTCTTAGGATTGAGTAATATTCCATTGTGAGCATATACCACATTTTAGTTATCCACTCATGAATTGATGGGCACTTGGGTTGTTTCCATGACCGTGCAACAGTGAATTGTGCTGCCATAAACATTTGGGTGCAGATGTCTTTATCCAAAGTGAGGCGATACAAGACATGGAAAATGGACCCCACATCTACTCGCTATCAAATTGGTACTGACTGATTAAAACTATGGTATTCAAATGGTGGCAGTGCTCACCAGGGATTGGGGGGGGAGTGACCCAATCTTAGGGATGTGGTGAGCATTTCGGAGGGGAAGGGCATAACTCTAACCCTTCCTAGGGAGAGGCAAAGATATACAATATGACCAAAATGTCAAAAAAAAAAAACCCAAACAAACAAAAAAGAAAAAAAAAAACTTTTTATCAGGTGGGGGGCAGGCGGGAGGGGGGAGGAGGAGAGGGGTGTATGCTTACATAACGTGTGTGGGGGGCATTGGACACATCAAGGGGAGGGGGGACAGGGGCAATATTTGTAACCCTAACAATATTTGTACCTCCATAATATGATGAAATAAAAGGAAAAAAAAAAAAAGAAAAAGGTGGCAAAAGATCAGCCCAGCAGTTGGAGAAGGCAACTGGGCTGGAGCTTCCAGAAAGCAACGTCTTGGGGGCGGATCCAATCTCGCCATGAAGAGGTAGGGCCAAGCTCTACCTTGAGGGCTGAGGAGAGACAAGATTACGTTTTGTCCTTGCAAAGTGAGTTGTCCGTGAGCATTTCCAGGCTGGGCCTAAATAGCTTAAAAACAATAAATAAATAATCAAACTGATCGCCACTCTTGGGAACACTTCTCAGAATATACATCCCATAGGAAAGATGCCAGAAATGTCATCTTCATGTGTAAGACATGATCTATGCATCCAGCTAACACAAAATAAAGTGCATAAGGGGTGCGGCATATAAACCCGCGAAACGTGACCGGCGCTGGGCGCCACCGACTGGTCTGGGAGCAGCTGAGCAGACCGTGCCCCAGAGGCCACATTACTGATTCCTGCATGCACAATCCATCGGTTGTTTAATTAAGTTAGATCATAAATTGAATTTGCTTAATCATTAATTAAAGAACAAGTAGTGCTGTGCTAAAAATTAGCAGCTCAGGAAAAAAAATAAGAGAATAATAATTCCAACTTCCTGTACTCTGCATCTACCAACGGTTTCCAATTCTGCCCTAATCCTCACTCCACACACACACACCCATGCACACACAAACCCATGCACACACACATGCGCTCGCACACGCATACACGTACCCATGCACACACACCCATGCACACACACATGCACACGCACCCATGTGCACACACATGCGCGCACGCACCCATGCACACACACACATGCACAGACACACCCATGCACACACCCATGCACACACACGCACACACAAACCCATGCACACACACATGCGCGCACACACGCATACACGTACCCATGCACACACACATACCCATGCACACACATGCACACACATGCACACACATACACACATTCACACACACCCATGCGCGTGCACACACCCATGCACACACACATGCGCACACGCACCCATGCGCGCACGCACCCATGCACACACCCCCATGCACACACACATGCACACGCACCCATGCGCACACACACATGCACACACATGCACACACACACACCCCCATGCACACACACACCCATGCACACGCACACAGAATCCATTTTCTGAAACACTTTTACCTTTCCCTTCCAAACTTGGTGTTGTTTTCAAAATCAAAGTGAGTCATTTATTGCCAGATCACGTATTTGACTTTTGTTCCCTCTACAGATGGCATTTTCCTTATTTAAGAGAGGGGGAGGGAAAGCCAAGTCGCTTAGCTTTGCAAGGTAAAAATGTGGGCCTTTTTTTCCCCTCCGAAGGACCAATATTCAGTAGAGGGCTTACATTTCAAACCCAGGTGGATTCTCAAGAGAACTCTACCAATAATCTCAAATCCTTCAATAATCATTTTAAGAATTCAGATAACAGCACCATCAGAATCCCAAGCAGAGGTATTTCCAGGCTCCTGGTTTATCGTGATACTGAGGAGACAAATGGAGAATTGCACTGATTCAACGCCTGAAATTAAACTCCCTTTCGGCAGCCGCCATCAGATGCTGGCTGGCACCTAGACAGCCTGGGGCTGCCAGAGGTGAGAAAGTGGTCATTTCCCATGAATGCAAGCAGTGCCCCAGTGTGATCTCGGGCAGGACCTGTAGCCTTCCAGACGGCCCGTGATCTGATGTGCTGTAGCAACGCCCCGTGGCAATTTATCCTGCTCACCAGCATCAATCCGTAAGTCATTTGTGGCACCTCCTACAGGTGTTTCCCCCAAACAGGACGTGGATTCTGGTGTGCTTGGTTTTGTCTATCACGTTGCCAAGCAGGGATTTTGGAGGGTTTCATTTGGCAGAGCGGCTCAGGGGCTCGCGGCCGAGCATCCCTGCTTAGGCATAATTGCCTGCATCCTCGCCGAAGTGACTGGGTTCGTTGTCATAGCAACAGACATACAAATTATCCACCTGATTCTCCCTCCTGGCTTTGCGGAGTACAGAACCGTGAAGTGTGGGAAGCCCGCTCGCTCTCCACACTCCCGGCGGAGGCAGGGGAGTTTTCTCACCTATTACGCAGGAAAGCTGATATTCAAAAATCCTGTCTTTTTCGAGCTGTAGCCAGTGAGTCAGGCAGCGCACACACCCCCGCATGGCAGATAACCAGGCAGGGCAGGGCACACCACATAAACAGAGCAGCCGTATTCGCCAGGGAGGATGAGGTCTTTGTGGACTGGGGTGAGAGGAAGGACTTGACACAGAAGGAAGTTAGTTTCAGGTAGAAAAAGGAAAGAATTGTTTCTTCCCTAAGCTTACTGAATGAGAGTGGGGAGAGTGCGGACTCAGCAAATTGTCTCTCTGCAGAATTCTGACATTTCTTTTGAGTGATCCAGAATATGGACTATTTTAGTGCTTCTTTTTTCTTTTTGAGACAGAGTCTCGCTTGTTGCCCAGGCTAGAGTGAGTGCCGTGGCGTCAGCCTAGCTCACAGCAACCTCAGACTCCTGGGCTCAAGCGAGTCTACTGCCTCAGCCTCCCGAGTAGCTGGGACTACAGGCATGCACCACCATGCTTGGCTAAGTTTTTCTATATATATTAGTTGGCCAATTAATTTCTTTCTATTTATAGTAGAGACAGGGTCTTGCTCTTGCTCATGTTGGTTTCGAACTCCTGACCTCGAGCGATCCACCTGCCTCTGCCTCCCAGAGTGCTAGGATTATAAGTGTGAGCCACCAAGCCCAGCCTTTTTTAGTGATTTTGATGTCATAGATATAACATATGGAAATGCAAATATTTACATGGTTAGATGAGTCTCTAAATCCATAGCTATGTTTTAATACATCAGATATTGTTTGCATGGATGGCTAATCCTTCATAGTCGGTAGAGTTCTACAAATCTGGATTTGGCACCCACCCGTTAGGAAACAGGGTGTCACATAAGGGATGAAAGTGCATAAACGCCCAAGAGATGAGCTGTCCCAGTGAGAGGAATCGGCAGGGATGCTCGTGACTATAGCACAAAGCATGGTAAGGAGCGCTGTAGAGAGAAGCCCAGGGTGCAGAGAGATGCTTCCGGGGGGCTCAGGAAGAGAGTCAGAGGGAGGGGGCAGGCACGAGCTCAGGATGAATCACAAGGCATGAAGCGTTGGCTGAGCTGGGGGCACTCCAGGCAGGAAGGTGAGAATGAGCAAAGACTCGCGGTGCAACTTCACCGCGTTTCTGCAGGGTGGGAGCCACAGGGGTAGAAACAAAACCAGAAGGCAGAGTGGTACGATACCAGGGACGGCTGTGAATGGCAATGCGACAGGTTTGTATTTAACCTGGGGAGTCGCTGAGAATTTCTTGTGCAGGTAATGACGCGACTGGAGATGCACCAAAAACATATTAACGGGACCCCTACTCAAATGGAAAATGAATTGAAGAAGGGCAGATGTTAGGCGGGGAATGTGAGAGGTAACCCGAGACTGCGCCCGTCTGAGCAATGACGAGGTATCTGGCAAGGAAGAAGTAGACTCAAAAAATGTTCCTGGGGTTCCCATGGCTAAAGGTGGGACAACTTGAACATCAAGGACAACAATAACTGCAATAGACTGAAGTGTGTGCATGTACACACACACACACACACACACACACACGCACACACACGCGCACACACACACGGGTAACCTTTACCAACTAGTTATTTTGAAAACTGATAAAGGAAAAGAATCAAACATTAGATTGCCTTATCTTCTATAAACTGTACCTCATCACCAAAGAGATGATTTGGAACACTTCTCTTCATAGAAGCATTCTAGCCAACGATTTAAGAAGGGAGGATAGAATGTAGTGTCACTATTTTACAGCCCCCAATAAAACAATAGATCCAGGTTAGTGGTACTCAAACTATGGTCCCTGGACCAGCAGGGTGTGTTAAAAATGCAAATTTGGGGGGCCTGACCCAGGCCCATGGAATCACAACCTCAGGTTAGGGTTCAACAATCTACGTTTTTACCAAGCCTTCCAGATAATTCTGGAACATGGTCAAGACTGAGAACCACTGACCTTGACAATAATCATCAATGATTTGCTAATATCATGGGAAAAGACAGCTGCATACGATTAGCCTCTTGCTAGAAGTATGTCACCATGCAGTAATTGGTCAAGTAATCCATATAACACTTCTACATCGACTATCAATTTATAGGCAATGCAGGGGACCGGAGAATATGCTAAACAACTGCCATGGGATTATTAACAATAAAATTGTCAAATTGTCATTGTGGAACATCCTATAGGACAAAGACATGGGTCTTCCACTCATGAATTGTAAGGGGGAGAGGAGGAAAGAGAGAGAGAGGGAGGGAGACTGGGGAAAGAGCCCCTATAAGACTAAAGGAGGCTTAAGAAACATATCCATTAACTGCACTGTATGAGCCTTCTTTCACTTTGATTCACATAGATGACAGCCACAACAACAACAAAAAAATTATAAGACAGTAGCAACTAGGAAAAGGGTAACACTGACTCAAAATATCATCTGTTGTTAATTATTTTTCAATGGAATAATATTGTGGCCTCCCCTCCCCTCCCCTCAAAAAAGTATTCTTACCTTTCAGAGATACATAATGAAGCATTCATAGTTTCAAAATAATCTCAGGGGGATAGATACAGAAAAGAAAAAAGCATGGACTGACCATCCGTTGATAATTAGTTGCTGGATAAGAGGTTCTCGGAAGTCTGTGATATAATTCTATCGACTTCTGTAAATGTTTGAATTTTTGCAAAACATTTGTTATAAACAATAGAAAGTTTTTTCAATGGAAGCTTAAATGAAAAAAAATAGAAAGTTTTAAAAGGCATAATATACCTTCGCCCAAAGCGCACACCCAAAATATCTCTGAAGTTTGCAGCCAGGATGATTACAAAATTGCTAATCATGAAAAATTCCTGGGCTTGCAGGGAAGAATAAGTATGTTCTTGATCATGTTGTATTGAAGGTTCTAGGAGCACGTTCATGGGAAGAGTTCAATCAGCCACTTGGAAAGGTTGGTTGCCAGCCTAGGAGAAGACTTGGCATTTGAGAATTGCCCAGGTTAGGTAATACATATTATAGAAATCAACAGACCCACCCTCAGAAAGGAATGAAAAAAATTACAGTTAATTCAATGGGAAAAAAAAATTAATTGTAAAAATAAATACCACAGTGCACGATTTTCCGACACAGCTTAGGAAGAGTGATGCCAAGGAGCAAACTGGGTTTCATAAATCCCAAACGTCATAGCAGATAAGTCCTTGCTGATTGTATGAACCTTCTTTCACTTTGATTCACACAGATGACAACCACAACAACAATAAAAAAAAAAATTATAAGATAGTAGTCAGGATGGGCGAGGTTATGCACCAACAATAAACAACCCCAAAACTTTGGTGGCTAAACCTAGTTAAAAGAATATATAGTTTTTTAAAATTTCCTACTCATATTACATGGACTTTACTTGAGACTTCCTCTTATTTATGTGCACCTCCAAATATCCTATTTTAAGGGGATGGGGGTTCATGTCCTGGATTTTAAAGCTTCTCTGCAGAAGGTTCACGTGACACTTCATCACACGTTCTGTTGAACAAAGCAAACCATGTGGCTACATCCAAGTTCAAAGGGAGCAAGGATGTGCAATCTTGCCATATGCCCTATAGAAAAACATGGAACATTTGTGAACAGCCCTGCATAGACTGAATTATGTCTCTTCAAATCCTTACATTGAAGTCCTAAATCCCAGTATGACTGTATTGGAGATAGGACTTTTAAAAGGGTAATTAAGGATATATGAGGATTCTAGGGTGTGCCCCAATCCTACAGGACCGGCATCCTTATAAGAAGAGGAGGAGACACCAGAGGTATGTGTTCACAGAAGAATGGACAGGTGAGGCCGCCGTCTGCAAGCCAAGGAGACAGCCCACACCAGAAGCCAACCCTGACACCTTGACCTTGGACTTCCCAACCCCAGGACGAAGAGAAACAAATTTCGGTTGTTGAAGCCACCTGGTCTGTGTATTTTGCTTTGGCAGTCTCAGCAGACTAAGACAAACCCAGCGATTATCACAGCCACGGTGGCTGCAATTCAGTACAAACAACTCATCCGGTATTATGCGTTTTTATTAGATTTCCACAGCATTACAAGGAGGCTTAGATACTCTCTCAAAGTAAATGAACCTGGTAAAAAACAACAACAACAACAAAAAACCCAAATAGAAATCAGACGCAAATAAATGCTTTATTAAGGACTCCTCCCCATCTACACCCATCGGTATTTTCTCCCAGTGTTGTTTTCATACATTTCAGATCAGAATAAATATTCTGGGCTGCAACTTTCATCACAACTTCCTTGAGAAACAAAAATGCTGCCAAGGAAACCATATTATACTTCTTTCAGTCTAGTGTGGAAATGATTCAGTACAGAGGTGGAATCCTACCTGTTGGCCGGTTGCTGTGTGTACGGACACTCATCCCAGCTGTTCAGCTTGGATTTTTTATTCGAGAAGCTCACAGTGCTGAGCACACATCATCTGACCATCCTCAAAGGTACGAGAAGAAGGACACGACCCTTTCGTACAATCAGAGACTCGAAACCTCCGGTGAGAGAGAGCGAATGAATTTGTGACATCTCTCCTCAAGTGTAGAAAGGCATTTCTTTTGTCACCTTTTTATTCCAGCTTTATAGAACTGCTCCAAGCTTATGAAGGTGCCACCCTCTCTCCCACCCACTGCCTGGGAGTTTCATGGTTCCTCTAGGGACCCCCATTCTTGTGGCTACCAACAATTTGTCCTCGAAGACTCTACTTCTGTTTTCCTGCCCCTGGGGGGTTTATGCTGTTGGCATCCAGTCTGGGCTAAGCATTCCCCCTATACCCTTTCATAGTTAGGATAGCATTTACTTCGTGTGTTGAAATTGCCTTTTTTCCTGGGTGGCCCCTCAGGTCTCCCCTAGGAAGGGCAGCTGTGGCCTCAGGACTGGCAGGGAGCTTGCCCCTTCTGAGCTGAGGCAGAAATTCTCCCCATAAACATTTTCCCAGGAGCCCGACAAACCAAAGCATAGTGACGTTTAGACAGACAACAGCAGCTAGATCAAGACAGTCCCAGCCATTGAATCTCCTAATCCTCCCTCCCCCTGACTGCTTGGAAGAGGCCAGGAATGAGTGCGGGGGTGGGGCAGGAAGGAGGAAGATGCAGATGAAACTCCCCCTGGCCTGACAGCCTTCCTCGGAGGGGGCAGGCTCCCTGGGAACCCTGGCTTCCCTCTGCCCCTTGCTGCCTCTCTGCAAAGTTCACAGTTGCTTTGCCTGACTTATTGTATCAGTGTTCCGAATCGCCGGGTTTGTGCAAATGGTAGAAATTGCAGCCCAGCGTGCAGAGGGCTACAGTGTTGGAGTGGCTAGCGCATGGTGAACCTGCTTCAGAACAGGTGCACGAGCTGAGAAATGCAGGAATGTCTAGTAGACCAGGCTGCTTGTAGACCGTTGTCACAGGTAGGTAGAAGCAGTGGGCTTTACCCAGATGGTTCGTCCTACAACCACATCCTTAACCACTGTGCCACGGCCACCCACCAAACTGTGCAGCAGAAGGAACAAGAATTAGAGCCACAGCATTTAGGCTAAAGTCCTGCCTTTGGCCACTACTAGCAGTTTAATGAGGGAAAATTAACCAAAGCTCAAGCATCCTCATCTATAAAGTAGGGCTGAACAACATATCTGCCTTGTCTACTTCTTAGGACTTCATAGGAAGATGCAAGTTAGATAATTCATATGCAAATTTGTAGATTGCAGATTGCTAAAAACAAACAGAAAAAAAAGTAGACGCCCAAATAATATCACCTACCAAATATATTCAAATTGTCAAAATGAGTTTTATTAAGAGGAAGGCTACAGAGGAAGAAAGAGAATGACAACATCTCCTATGATACCTGGAGTTTTTGTCATCACTGTTGTTACTGGGGACCTGACTCACAGGTAGCCATGGAATCCAGTTACAATATATTCTCACATGAGTGGGGCAGGTTGATTCTAGTGCACACACCACATGGAAGGCTCGTGCCTCAGGGCATGGAATCTATTGCCTGAGTGAGAGGCTACATACAACTCGAGCCCAAGAGACTCCAGTCAAAAGGAATTGCTTTTAAACAAACAGAACTGTTTGCATACGTGTTTTCATATAGTACTTTTTTAAGGAGTTCACATTTTTTAGCCTTTGCAAATCAAATAAGAGGAGCCTGTCTCAAGACCCGCTGTGACTGTTTTAATCTCTGGTTTTATGTGTCTCATACATATTCCCAAATGATGACAGCATCTCCCACAGCCTCTGGGCCCTGGCCCTGGGCGTTTTGAGGATCTCAGGCTGAAACTTAACACGCGGCTGCTGCCGCCTTTCTCTTAGAATAAGGCCCGTCTCCCCCCATTCCAGGGCTGTCCGACAGAAATATAATGCGAGGCTCAAATGCCAGCCATTTGATTTTCCAGTAGCCGCATTAAATGAAGCTCCACATTAAAGCCACATTTACGTAAAAAGAAAAAAGGCGAAATTAATCTTAATAATACATTTTATTTAATCCAATAATACAACGTGTTGTCATTTCAACATTTAATCCACACAGAAAGTACTGAGCTATATCTTTAAAAATACTTTCTTTAAAAATACATTCTTTAAAAATACGTGAGTGTTCAGAAGCTGCTGTGTATTCGACACTCACGGAACATCTGGATTGAGGCCGGCCACGCTGCAAAAGTTCAACAGCCACACGCAGCCAGTGGCTGCCTCGGTCAGCAGTTTTGGTTAATGCAGTGGTCAGCTGGGCTCTTCCCGGCCCCAAGGGAGAACCAAGGAGATTTCCCCCCCTTGGAGACATAAGACTCACGTGTAGAGTTATGGAACCCACCTTAAAGATAGTCTCATTGTGTGCATGGCAGCAGCTAAAAATACTAACATAGTGGCTATCACAAGCCTACGTAGGGGTGGAATTGGCAACTCGATTATTTTTACCCTGGTAGGAAGAGCGTGTCGTGTTCTCCAACAGAAAGCGCCTTGGCTTTACCAGCACACCCTCTTCAATTACTGATTCTTCCAACCTCAGCGCCAGTACCACACATTTGCAGATTTTCTACAAATTCACCTTCTCAGGGCCAGAGTCTTTATTACGGGAAGAGCTTTCCTACTCTGCAGGGAACTGGTGAAGGTCAAGGTCTCCGGTGCTCCCGTTGGCTGACAAGAGCACAGGAGCGACGGAACTGCTCTTGTACAAAGTGAATCCTCATCCCGCTGAAATACAGAGTAAATGTCTTTCTGTGGAGCATGCTGTGAGCTCTGTACGTTTTTTTTTTTTTTCCTGTTTTTGTGCTTAGCAATTTTTAGTATTTGAATAGATTTCATTTTGCATCGTCAGGATCCCAGAGTTTATAATTTGCCAGTCTTTGCTCCGGGTGCACGCCACGACGTCTGAATGGATCGTTTCTCTTGGCAACTACAGCCTGATTGGGAACTTGACCCTTTCTGTTCACATGCGTACGTGAGTTAAAATTGAAGACACCAGTTAGAGGTATGTTTAGAAAGGGAGAATTCTGACTGCATTGCAGAATCCTTCCTACTATTTATTCCCTGGTGCCTCCGAACTCACAGGACCAGAGAAAGACAGGTTAACCCTTTTTGTTTGTTTCCATTTTTAACATACGGATGGTCTCCTATTCGATTACCAGCACAGTAGAAAATAGCCACAGAGTCCTGAGACGAGTTGGGCAGACAATAAACACCGACGTATTGGACCTAAGACTTTGAGGACTTCCTTTAAACACGGAAGCAAGCACGTCCTGCCATTTGAAGATTTGGAGACGCATGCAAAAATGAGATTTTTTTTTTTTTTTGAGGTTTTGTTTCCCAGGCAACTGCTCTCGGTTCGAGATTGAACGTGAACATTAGAATCCCCCCTCCCCCCACGGCACTCTCCCACCCCCCACCCATCCTCTTCCTCTTCGCTGCAGTGAAGCTCTGAACACTGAGGACCTGGAATCCCAGCCCCCTCCGGGAGAATGAAAGGAGATGCAGGGATGGTTAAGACAAGATGCTAAATTCACAAGTATAAAATGCCCGCCAGTGGGCAAGGCGGTCTAGCAACGTTCTGTGTCATATCTACAGAGAGAAGGCACAAGTTGATCAACACCTTGGTAGGCCAGGAAAGACAGGAAAAGAAAGCATCTTTGCCATCTGGCGTAACCTTTCGACTGCACTGCATCTCAGCTGATAATGGGACGTGCAAAGCCAGCTTTTTCAGGACCATGAACTAAATCGTTAGGATCTGAGTAATAACTCACTTGCTGCCAGGGTAGGTTAGCAGGAAACAAGCCACAAGTGTTCACTGCTAAAACAGCTCCTGAAATTTGCCTTCCAGGGAGCCTGAAACCATCAGGGGATTCCTAAATCACCCAGGTGATCAATAGCAACTTGAAGATTTTCCAGTAGTTTCAGAACCTGTTAAATTGATATAGTATATACATGTCCATGATGGGAAAAATGCTTTGGACTCATTTTAACTCATAGTTAAAATGTTAAGTGGCTACTTCTCTGGAAGAGAGCATGCCTTTTCCACCGGAAATGCTCTCAGCTTTTGGAAGCAATGGTGCATTTTACAGTGGAGGGGTAGGAAGATGAAACATCTTAGAACTTGTTATTTCAAAGGTACTTTCTCAGCCGGACATGGTGGCTCACACCTGTAATCCTAGCCTTCTGGGAAGCTGAGGCAGGAGGATCGCTTAAGGAGTTCGAAACCAGCCTGAGCAAGAGCCCCATCTCTACTAAAAAAATAGAAAGAAATGAATTGGCCAACTAAAAATATATAGAAAAAATTAGCTGGGCATGGTGGTGCATGCCTGTAGTCCCAGCTGCTAAGGAGGCTGAGGCAGAAGGATTGCTTGAACTCAGGAGTTTGAGGTTGCTGTGAGCTAGGCTGACGCCACAGCACTCTAGCCCTGGCAACAGAGTGAGACTCTGTCTCAAAAAAAAAAAAAAAAAAAAAGGTACTTTCTCTTTCTCAACATGACTGTGGCACTAGTCTTCAGACACAAATCCTAAGATCACATGTGCAATTTGACATTTGAAAACAAAAGTAACCACTGAGCTCCCAGTACTCAAGACAAAATGTTTTCTTGACAGATAAAAGATAAAAAATAGCCCTTTAAAAGAAAATCTAAATGAATTTTTTAAAATTGAACTTTACTGTTATCTCTCTCTGCCTCTCTCTTCTCTCTTACTCATCAATCACTACTTCTGTCAACCGTGTTTCTGAGAAATGTTTCTAAGAATTACTAATTTAGCAATTCCTCGCAGTAATGAAGCTGAAGCTTGTATAAGAAGAGGTGTATGCAGATGTGAATTCTAGATTATTCCAGAAGACTATAAATTTTTTTTTCTGGATTTCAAGAATTCTTGCTATCTATCATTCCTTGATTAAGATAACCTGCATATCGCTACCATGGAGATAAGATAATAAGGAGGTCATCGAATTGGTCATTTTCCCATTTTCCCATCATTTTCCTGCTTTTGTTGCCTTCTGATGGCCTGATCCACTAGACTGGGAGAATTAGCTATTAAACTTTTCAATCAGAGAGCACAATTCTTGTTTCTGTTTTTGCTCAAGCCGTTTTCCTCAATGGCATCTAAGAAGCATTTAGACCATCCCTTCCCCTCAGCCATGCCCACATTCCTGACTCTCTGAACAGACAGATATTCCAGAAATGCAAACCCATTCTAATGGGACAATCAGTCTCTAAACCTGTGGGGGCAGAGAGAAAGGAGAAAGGTCTACGCTTACCAAATCCAGGACTGCCCGGGAGACTTTTCCCTGTGCTACCTTGATTTGATTTTATGAATCAAATAAGTAAAAAATCCAGGAAGCTTTTCTGCATGCCACATTTTGGTAGTGTAAATATCAGGCCTTCCATAGGATGAAATGCCCACAAAATGTCAGATCTGTTTATGGGAGGCATTTTTAGGGTGAAATACAGCAAAAGGAACACTCACATGACAGAAAAGGAAAGAAAGCTTGGTGTGACCCATGCAGTTAGGATGACACCTTAATTAAAACGGGCAGGATAGAACCAATCCGCCTAACGTTTAAGAGCTTATCATTTCAGGCTGTGAAAAATAATGTCTTTTTGTAAGCTCAAGAATGCCAGCACTTTTATGGTGTTTATTATATCCAAGGGGCAACTAATTTTATAAGACCTTAAGTAGCAACCATGAAAAAAGAAAACATGTCAGGTCAAAAGAGAAAACAAGAAAACGAAGAATGAAAAGGAAAAGAAAATACAATAAAAACTATAAGATATGAAAGCATAAAAGAGAAAGAAATGCAAAGGAGAGGATCATTGTAAAGATGCTTCAGGAATCTGAAAGAGCATGGCTCCTGATCTGTACAGAGCACAATTAAAGAAACAAGACAATTATTATTATCATGCACAGGAAAAATGCCGAAGATTAAAAACTGTATGATTTATAAAATGCTCTGACTTTCTGTTCCCCAGATCTGCTGAAAGTTCCTAGGCAGGTGCCTCTTTTCTAAAAGAGGCAGTTCCGAAACTACACCTTGCAACATAAGAACCTCAGAATTTTGTATATGGCAGGGGTGTTGGCAAGGATGTGATACCAACCCCTCATTCTACAGATAAAGAAACTAAGAGTGACTTCCTCCAGTCCAGAAATCTGTTTTCCCTTCAGTACAACTCAACGGGGACCCACAAGAGTGGGATAATGAAGTAGCAGGAGACAGATGATGGGCTTTGATGAGACCAATGTTGACTTTGCAAGCTGGATATGATTTCTGCTGACCTTGGAGTCAGTGAGGTCTACTTGCAGTGTCGCTCTATATAACCCCATCCTCACACAGAACACCATGCATCTTTGCCGGGTGCGGTGGCTCACGTCTGTAATCCTAGCACTCTGGGAGGCCGAGGTGGGAGGAACACTCAAGGTCAGGAGTTTGAGACCAGCCTGAGCAAGAGTGAGACCCCGTCTCTACTAAAAATAGAAAGAAATTAATTGGACAACTAAAAATATGTAGAAAAAATTAGCTGGGCTCGGTGGTGCATGCCTGTAGTCCCAGCTACTCAGGAGGCTGAGGCAGGAGGATCGCTTGAGCCCAGGAGTTTTTGAGGTTGCTGTGAGTGAGGCTAACGCCACGGCACTCTAGCCTGGGCAACAGAGCGAGACTCTGTCTCTAAAAAAAAAAAAAAAAAAAGAAAGAAAAAATTAACTTGTTTCTTAATATTGGGATTTCTCAAAATGCAATGGTGTGTCTTGCCCGGGTTTCCACGCTGGGAAGTTTAACAAGCTGCTGCTAAGTGGCCACCCAGCTAGGATGTTCTAAAGAGAATTTCTACATGAGGCTATAGGCTCTAGGGGGTTGCACTGTTATCTCCCTAAGGTCCCTTCTGACTTTCAAATTCAAGGATTAGGGGAATCTGCTAGGAGGATTTCTGCGGTGAGAGGGAGTTTGAACTACATACCAGGTGACTCTTAATTCCTACCATCCTGTAAATTCTGTCTTCTTTTTTGTTGTTGTTTTGTGGTTGCTGTTTGATAGTTCACCAGGAATTATATTGACAGCATCTCACCTTTTTTTTTCAAAAGTCTTATAAACAAAGTCTTATAAAGTCTTAATCAATTAAACAGATCTTCGTAGAACGATCCATTTCCTAGCAAGAGCAAGTCCACAAGCCAATGAGTAGAATGCCCCCAAGAGCCCTCTACTCAAAAATACAGAGCATATTGCTACAGTTTCATGCTAATAAGCATTGCAAAGGAGTGAGATTTTCTAATTTTCTAGTTCTTGTTTTGCATGACAACATCTGTTGACCTAACCCTGGCATTCAGCATAGCACATATGTGCCAGAAATTGCAAAGGTAGACAAGACCGGAAAGAAGGCATGTGTTGTTCAGCAACAAGGAACAGGAAAAACAGAAGAGAAGTGGGGATTTTTAGGGATTATATTTTGCTTGCTTGCTTTCATAAATCACTTTTTAAAATCAGAAACAAAACACAAAATACACACCATAAGAGCCTACGGCTTGGAAGAACTGCTTGCCTTGCAGCTTTCCCCAGGGATATTCAAAACCAGTGAAATGATCCAATTGATTCTGAGAGGGTCTGGGCCGATGTCTGGTCTCTGTGACAACTCACCAAGTGACGGCTTGGTTGACAGAGCCACCTTCTCAAGATCATGATGGTCTCTAAACAAATAACCCTCTAAAATGTTACCATCTTCCTCTCCCCAAAATTGGTCACATTTCCTACTAAATGTTTACACTTTGGGCTTATTTTGTTTCATGTCTAACCTTCTTCAAACAACCCAATCCTCCCATATCTGTAATAATTCTGTGCTTTTCTTCCTTCTGCAACATAAAACAGCTCCAGGTCGTTCCCGGGCATCTAGGCTAAGACAATCATGGATTTCAGTGGTACTCGCAGAAGAAAAGGGAGTCTGAGGTGCATATGTTCTCTCGGAGTGTCTGATATTTTTGGAACGAGCCTTTAAATGACACAAGGCTCAGGGATGTCATCATTTGAGGTCTGAGGCCTCCTCAGGACACATTCCATTCTGCCTCAGTATGTCAGCCAGGCAGGGTGGGAATTATACCATGTTTCCCTGAAAATAAGACAGGGTCTTATATTTATTTCTCCTCTAGAAGACACCCTAGGGCTTATTTCCAGGGAATGTGTTATTTTGTTTAAGTATGGTACAACCATCTATATTGATTCAAATATAGTTAAGTCATCTTCTTCTGGAACATCATCATAACTCTCCAAAGCCCGAATTCCTTCCTGATTTTCTTGGGACTCTATTTCCTTTGGAACCACTGGCCCCAATCTCTCACATCGAGCCATAGAGCTCTCACGGGGCAGATGAGAAGGGCTGCTCGTCTTCTTTCCCGCTCCTCCACGACACGCATGGGTTGTGCAGATGCGCTGCGCAGCCACGCCCGTCACTAGGGCTTATTTTCGGGGTAGGGCTTCTATTGTGCACATGCTTAGAAATCCTGCTAGGGCTTATTTTATGGGGAGGTCTTATTTTCGGGGAAACACGGTACATATATCAAGACAAAAAACCTTGATAAAGCCACCATTTGTTTCGGAAACATGTTTTCATTCCTGTTGACGTGCTATTTAGAGAGAGAACAGGGATTGAATGAAAAATGATTTTGTTCACTAAGAGAGTTGGCTCCCCGTCGCATTGTTACAGAGCGTTTTTGTCGAACCACCAGTTGCTAAACTAATGACTACCTTTGACCTCTGTTGGAAATAACCTACTATCCAATTACAGTTTCCAGAATGGCTCTCTCCTCTTTAGAGCAAGAGGCAGAGCAGCAGAAGGTAATTAGCAAGAACTGCAGGGACAGCATATTTTCTAGACTGGGTGACAATGTTGGGTTTGGCTGAATGAAAAGTGATTTTATATTCTCTCTTCGATGGAAATTTTGATTGCAAGTGTTTCTATATATTGGAGATGTTTCGATATTGCATCAGAACCATTGCACCAAGGGTTGGGGGGAACCGAATAATGAGGCAGAGAGAACCAAGACAATCGGTGTCAACCAAAAGCAGGTGGGGCGGGGGGGTGGGGTGGGGGGAGGCTGGATGGTTTCTCAGATCCCAGACGGTGTCAACTGTCTTTGCTCTTCCAGCGACCTGGGAACCAGAAGGAAACACAGACTAGACGTGGAAATTTGTAGAGATGGCCAACAGGAAGCAAAGGACTTTTAAAAGCAAAAACATATGCAATTTTTAGTAGCTGGCCTAAGGCATACAGACAACCAATGTGATGATGTCATGGTGCCCACCATCGTTCCCAGGCGTCTGCCACTAGAAAAACATTCACAGTTTTCACTCATTGAATGGGCATTTTCGAGAGTGCTGTGCAGCTTCAGAGATGTGAGCCAGGAGCCGAAAACCCAGTGAGAGGTTGGGGGCGGGAGGGAAGAGACTGTTCAGTTGAAGAGGAGGGGCTTCTAGGATTGGTGACATCAGTCTCTGCTACTAGTTCGTGAACATGCATGAAAAACTGGGGGAAAGTACAAGGAAAAAAAAACACACGATGAAAAGAGGAAAGTGCTAGATTTGCAGAGACTAAAGCCAAAAGAACTTTGCATTTGATGCAAGGTGCCCCAGAGTCTAGAAGAGACAGCAAGGAACTCCTCTCTCCTGCCTGCACCATGCCCAGAAGGAAGTACAGGAATCCAAGTCGGACAGGGGGCGGAGATTCCCACCGGCAGTGGCAGCTATATGATATCTATGTTGCGGACCCAGGAACTGGATTTCACACGTGTGTGCACAAAGCGGACCTGATCAAGTTCGAATTCTCCTGCTGTGACTTCCTGTTGTTTACATTCTCTGTACATCCAGTGGGACGCCTCTGTTGGCCCTTCCTTACAACATCCGGGAGAGGCAAGAGCTTACATATTTTATAGGCAGGCAAAATAAGAGGACAACATCTGGGTTCAGCCCTCTGGGAGCGGCCAAGGGCTCTGAAGACCCAGGCTCTGAAAACCATTCTTCCCTCTGGCTTCTCGAGCGTCTTTAGGGAAATGACAAATTCTTCCAGATCTCACTTTTAGAGAAAAGATGATAGTGTTGGCAGAAAACCACTAACTCAATAGATATCGCCCTGCATGGGGAAACCAGGGCTTAGAATTCACCTGCTATACCAGTCAGAATTTTCTATGACAAAGAGGCATTAGTTAAGGACAGAGAGCTAGTGGGTAGAGAGTACATCAACGAGGCTTGGGTTGTGTCTGCTCCAATTAAACCAACGTTCAGCCCTTGGGGCCTTTTATAAATAAATATAAATGAACTGACCTGCCGACGAGCACAGCTTTTCCTTCTTTACCACGTAGAACACCGTAGTGGCCTTTGGGGTCTACATGCGGCCCCGTCACCCCTGAAACCGGCAGCTTGAGCTTATTGTTCCGCAAGAGGCATTAACCGAGCAAAACTAAAGTACCTACCGTACACCCTCCCCGCTGAATTTTCGGCCCCAATATCTCTTTCCGTTTTAGTCTGAGACTGTGAAGACTTAACTTTCTGTTCGTGTTCCTTTTCGACCATTAATGAAAGAAATTAAGTTTTTGGTACTTCTACAAATAAAAAATAAGAGCTTCTGCAATTATCCTGCAGGAAAACTGACTAGGCAAACCAGTCTTCACGACGGTAGTGACTGCTATGCACGGTGTACGGGCCAGCCTCATTCCTGTCTCCCTGTTCTTGTCTCCTCCGGCCACTTGCTATCGGACCTGCCCTCAGAACCTGCCCTCCTGGGCCAGCCCCAACGGAAGGAAGAAGCAGACACCCTCACTCTTGCTGTTAATAGATTTGGTAATGAGGGGGCCCAGGAGAAAGTCAGAGTGCCCACCCTAACCCACCTCTTTCCCAAGCCGGCCCTCTTGGCGGGACCCTCCCACACTCTTGCCCTACCCGCTGGCTATGACCCTGTTATGTCGTCACTGCCCCAGGTGACTTCCGCATTTCGGGCTGGGTCTGTCTTACACCAGTGCCGGCACAAAACAGGCCTGAGCTCAGGACATCTTCTGTCCACCATGTCCTGGGTAAAGAGCTTCTTAGGGGCTACAGCTGGGTCCCTCTCCCGGTAGCCGTCCTGCCTGGCCTCAGTTTCCCTCCCTCCTTATCTGTTTATCTGAAATGCAATCCATCTGCGTGTCCCCAGCCGAAGCACAGACACTTGCAGCTGAAAGCTTCCACGCTCTCCGGGACAAAGTGCCAGAGAAGGGCCAAGGGGCACCGTCCTCCCAGAAGACAGTCCCCCATGCATCATTCTGCCTTATTTCTCTCTGTATCCAGCCCTCCTCCCCATCTATTGGAAGTACGAAGATTCTCACTGCCCCCTGACATTGACGGATAATACAACTCTGCTTTCCAAAAAGGAGAATGACTGATAAACTGTCTTTATCCCTCTCACTGTAACCTTTCTGTAAACATATAACCACCCCCATAAACCCTTTTTTATTCCAAACACTGCAACATGACACTGTTTATCAGATAAAAATAGACATTGGGCCAGTAATTCTCTTCACCTTGTTATGGTAGAGAAATGCAATTGGTTTTGTATAAACTTGTATCCTCCAACTCCCCAAAACTTACTTATACAAATCAGTCCACTGTTTTTCATACATTCTAGTATACCACTTCCGGATATATATCCAGAGGTATGTCAAAAAGATATCTGCATTGCCATGTTCATTGCAGAATTATCCACAATAGTCAAGATATATAATCAATCTAAGTGTCCGCAGACAGATGATTAGATATATAAAATGTTATACACACACACACGATGGAATATTACTCAACCTTTAAAAAAGAAGGAAATTCTGCCATTTCAACAATATGGGTGAACTTGAGAACATTATGCTAACAGAAATAAGTCAGTCACAGAAAGAAAAATGCTGCCAGATCTCACTTATATATCAAAAAAAAATCACTGGTAAAAGCAGAGAGTAGAATGCTGGTTGCCAAGGGCTGGAGGGAAATGGCCAGATATCGGTCAAAAGGTACAAAGTTTCAGTTATGCAGGATGAATAAGTACAGATGCAATGTACAGTAGGATGTCCATAGTTAATAATACCATACTGTATCCTTGAAATTTGCTGAAAGATTTGATCTGAAGTGTTCTTCCCACACACACAAAAATATTGCATTATAACCACATGAGCTAATAGATATCTTGATTAGTTTGATTGTGGTGATCATGTTACTATGTTATATATATTCAAAATGTCACACTGTACATCCTAAATATATACGATTTTTATTTGTCAAATATACTTCAATAGAGCTGGCAGAAAATTCTCACAAAACAGTGGCAAACAGCGCAAGGCTCATTTCATGCGACTTGACTCCAAATTTGTGTGACTTCCGATTCTAAAACCATACGTGCGCTGCTTTCCATGAACTCCGCCTGGCAGCAAAAAACAGATACCGGGAGTTCTCTTTCCAATATTAAAGAAATAATAAACTGTTCCATAACGAGAGCATTAAAACTATTTTATTTAAATGCTTGTCCATTTTGCCATATGAGGGACTATTGGTGGATGACTTGAATTACAAACAGGGAGGGCTCTTGACTTAATTTCTGCTTCCCTCTTGTGTCCGAGATTAGTAATGACAATTGCGAGACAATTACCTCTGGTTTCTACCTCCTTCATCTCTCTCTCTCCTCTGGATTCCATTTCTTCTCCCATCAGAATGAAGGAAAAGTCTGAATTTGAAAATCTAATCTGTTCATAAAGTATCTCCCAGCTCCCTTGAAACTCTCAGTAAAATGCATTTATTTCCTTAAAAGCAACAATTTCAGTGGTGTGGTAGAATAGAATTAAATCAGTGCAACACAACGCAGTAAACCTTCTTTGTCTCACGTCTTCCATACAAACTGCCTCAAAACAATTTCCAGCCTTAAGCAATGCTGTTGCCACGTTAGAGACAGCTCCCCAAAGAAACCCAGAGGAATACGGATGTGGGATGGGCTTTGGGTCTATTTTAGAACATTAGTCACTGGTTTATAAAACACAGGTGAATGCTCTTTTCACATGATGTCTCTGAAAATTCATGCCATTTTCTCGCATCGTTAAAAGCTTCAGAAGGACTGTTTATTTCAAGAAAAATCTTTGGTGAATTGTTTTTTGTAAAGCAAATAAAGACTCCCCGATTTTAGCTGCTGGACGAACTCACTTTTTACGTGGATCAGGTTTGCTCGGGGAAGAGCTAGGATTTTCATATAAAAGGGGCCTATGAGTGACTTGGCAACTGGTTTTTCTTGAATTATATGTTTCTCCAGGGTGGTTTAGGGGGTGGCTGTCTATGCTGTCATTGAGAATGTTCAGGGGACTCTCCACTGCTGGTCACCCCGTGGCACTACTGCTGGGATTCCCGCCGAATGTCTCTCATCTCTGCTACAAAAGCCGATAAAACTCTAGTCACATCAAGAAGCCCACACGTACATGTTCCACTTTGCCTTTTCTCGGGGTCTTACTGTGACTAAAGGTGCCACCCAAACCAGAGCCAGCACCTTTCTGCAGGTTAGACCTGGCTTTGTCACTTGAAGTGTCCAAGGGCAAAGCTATTCCGAGAAGCAGAAAGGAGCTATCAATATGAGCTGCCGGTGCCACTCAGCCAGGACTTGCAGACGCTGTGGCATTGTCTAGCAGAAGGAATAAAGGGTCCTTCTGGCAGAGCGTGGAGCGACTGTCCGCTCCTCCTCTTGGGCAGGGATATGAGTATGTTTGATTCAAGAGGCAACACGACTCGGACATTTACAGAGAGAACTCATTTGTGTCCACACTGCACTGTCTAATGTGGTAGCCACTAACCACACATGGCTACTTAAATTTAAATTAATTAAAATTGAGACTAAACATTCAGTGGCTCCATTGCATTAGCCACAGGTGACGGGGGCCACCGTATTGGGTAGTGCAGATATGGAACATTTCTGTCATCACAGAAAATCCTAAAGGACAGTGGTGCTCTGGACAACCTCATTTCACGTGAAATTTCTTGGCTCTGACAAGTTCCTAATTAATGGCCCAAAGAATGTCAACACTGAGTCCCCAGAGGGGTTAAGTCTAACGTAAGTCGGCAGAGAATTGCAAAAAGCAGGATTTAAAGATCGCACAGGGCCAGGAGAGGGAGCTGAGATCCTCTGGCACTGAGGGTGACCCTTTCCCCTACTGGAAACTGGATCCTGCACAACTGTGCCCGGATTAAGGCACCAAAATAGAAACCCAGTTTCCCTATTGCTATAGAACACTTCACAACTCTCATACGACACCCTTAAAGCTAGAAGTTTTAGAAGAAAAGAAGTAAAAAAAAAATTGATGAATTATTTACAGCAAATAAACTTGGGTGATCACACACAAAGCACACACAAAACAGCACTATACAATCTGCAAGGCTGTGCACATCTCTACATACATTTATGGGATAGTCTGGAAGGCACATTCCATACACAGAAGTGACTCAGAACGACGGTTATGAGTGACCTCCTAGAAGACAGCTTCTCCGTCTCAGACTCCCGGAATGCAACCGCAGAGGGGCTGGCCAGTTGCAGGTGGATGAATATAAATAGCAAAGCAGGCGTCCGAGTAGAAAGGCCCATAACGAGGTGGCCTCTCCCACCCTTACGTGCTACCGCGAGAGTTCCATTTAGCAAACTGCAGGGCGGCTCCCCGAGTGGTCGTCTTGTGTCCCTAATGAATGACGCCTCTCTCCGGGGCACCTGATGGCTTACTCTGGGAGACAAATATTACACGTATGCCAGGTTCATCCAACCCGTGCGCGCGAGGCCCTGTGCATGGGAAGCGGTCTGCTCAGAGACGGGCATTGCCTGGCACCAAACGTGCCAGCACCACACATTTAGAAGTATTTAGAGCCTTTCTAAACTCTGCAATCCGAGGACAGAGTTGACGTTCGTGCGCCAGCTATCTGTGAGCCGTACATGTAGGACATTTTATTTGTCCTCTTGCAGAGGCTTGATTGGGAGGCAGGAGTCCTTGGGTTTCCAGCAACTTCACTCAACACCATCTCATTTGCCTCATTTTGCGAGTAGATATCGTCCACCCCTTTGCATGGCCAAGGGGAGGCCTAGGAGAGGACATGCCACGGTGGCAGTGCAGGAAGGCTCATCTGAAGGGTTTCAGACACACCTCTTATGAATTTTCCCTTCCAAATGTCAGGCATCTACTTTACTGGCTCGTATTTGAAAATGCCACATGGAAGAAAATCCCCAAACCATATGAGAGCTATTTTAACTGCCTTTGTCTGCCTTCTTTTTTTTTTTTTTCAAAGCCAAGCTCTTGCAAGCGCCTCTGATGAATTTTTACTGTTTATTGGGCTTATCAAAGACAGGGAAACTTCATATTTGCATGGCAAATTCGTCACCTAAAGAACAAGCTGACATTTTCCCTTTGCTTTTTAAGTAGGTCCTTGAGTCTTGGAGCACACATTCCAGATACGCTAAGACAGATCCAAAAACCATACCAAAATTTTTCTTTAAAAAAGAAAAAATCGTTCTACAAAAATGAGCCCTCCAACTGGCTTAAGGAAAAATAATTTATGATGAGAATGTCCATATGTCTTTCAGAATGTGAGAATGAGAATGCAACCGGACCTGGTAAAAAACTAGAACCAGGTGAAGATCTTGTCCTCCTATCTACTCACACCTGCATATCTGATGATTTGTTTTTCTCTTATTCTGCAAAAGCACATGGCACAGGAAGCAACACGGCTGACAACATCTTTTGTGCTTTTCTATCTTAGAGTTTCAGGCCCAAGACAGATAGATGCCAAGCAGACTTTCTCGGTTTCAAACCTAATGTCCCTACGAAGGGACTTACCAGCCCAGCTCGGAACAGCTTCTGCCTCCACACAAGCCAACTCCGGGCATGAATCACGATCGTGCTATTTGTAAAAACGAACAGATAATTGTGTGGAGTGTATGTGCGTGTGCGTAAACACCCATGCCAGGAATTGTCACTGCTAACTCCCTCTGCCTGTCTTTTTCTCTTTAAAGTCAAGATCTCAAAATATCACCGATGGATTTTTCTATTCACCTGGCTAAGCAGGAATAAAATAACTTCATATGGAGACAATGATATAAAATAGAGGTATTTGTACCATTTTTGTAAATTAGGTGATATACCCCTATGTCATGTAAGATTCCAATGACACATAATGAAACCTCTAAGTACCTTTACAGAAATTGCCTCATTGGATAATTTGTAAACCTTTTCCATCTTTGCTATATATATATATATATATATATATATATATATATATATATATAAGCTTCTCCCATAATGACACAGGAATAAGGCTTTCACCTGCAGAAACATTACCGGTGTGGATTTGTCATTTTCTTTTCTGCAATATTACTCAACCCCTCAGTGCTTAGTTTCTTTGTCTATAACATAGGAGTAATAATAGTAGTGCCCTCTTAAAGAATTACACCCTTTAAATTAACACACTTGCTATGCTTAAGCCAGTACCATGAACTTTGTGCTCGTTCAAAAATGTTAGCTATTATAGTCCTAATCGATATTATGCTCACACTGATACCATGACCAAAATTATTAATAACACTTTTCCTTCCAAGTCTTATTAATACAGTCAACAACAGAGAATAATTCACCTTTAACGTAAATGAGGACGCGGTCAATGTCAGTACTACCGTGTTTCCCCAAAAATAAGACCTCCCCATAACATAAGCCCTAGCAGGATGTCTAAGCATGTGCACAATAGAAGCCCCACCCCGAAAATAAGCCCTAGTGACGGGCGTGGCTGCGCAGCGCGTCTGCACAACCCATGCATGTCGTCGCGGAGCGGGAAAGAAGACGAGCAGCCCTTCTCATCCGCCCTGTGAGAGCTCTAGTGCTCGACAGGAGAGATTGGGACCAATGGTTCTAAAGGAAATAGAGTCGCAAGGAATTCAGGATGGAATTCAGGGTTTGGAGAGTTAGGATGATGTTCCAGAAGAAGACGACTCAACTCTATTTGAATAAATGTAGATTGCTGTACCGTACTTAAACAAAAACACATTCCCTGATAATAAGCCCTAGGGTGTCTTCTTGAGGAGAAATAAATATAAGACCCTGTCTTATTTTCGGGGAAACACAGTACTACCACTGCTGCGAGAATAGCTCGCCCACCCGGATGGTGAATCGTGAACCAGCCAAATGACGTGGGGTACAAGGAGAAAAGCACACTTCGGAATTAGCTGACATTGTCCTCAAGTGAAAATTTCAGGAATGGATGGAAGCCACACAGCCCGTTGAATTTCAGAGCAGGACTGCAAGGCTGAGGAAGCCATGTCCCCACGGGAACACCCGCCGGGCACAGACAGACACGCTTGGCATTTGCCACTGCGCGGGAAACCACCCTCGCTTCCTTACCTTTTCACCCCACAGTCCTTGAGCTTCTTCCCTGGCTCCTTGCAGAAAGCTGACCGCCAGATTCCCTACAGCTACTCAGCAGTAACCAGGATCTCGTGTGGTTGACATTGTTACTTTTTTCCTTTCCCTTTTTCTTTTTTTCTCCCCCCAGTAAATGCATAAAGATGGAAAGAAACAGGTTAAAACCCAAAATCTGTACCTATTCCCTTAACACATTAACTGCCACGTGAGTTGTATTTAACTCACGCCAGTTTTGAGCCCAGGGCCTTGTGAAGCAAAACCCTGCAGTTCATTCATGGAAATTTTACTTGTTGAAGTTCTTATTGATACAATTAATGCTGACAATTTAATTCTAAAAATCTGGATTGCGTTGCATATAACTTACGCGTAGAAAACAATAAAAAATAACAAATTAGAAAGGATCGTTTTGTTTTAATAAAACACCGTGGCCCCAGGGAAAACATTGTTTTTTTTCTAGTGTGGCAGCCCATGTGTTAAAAGCTGGTCATCTTATGCTTTCTAGAGACACACCAAGAAGTGATACACAGTCTCTCGAAGGTTGGTTTGAACTATATATTAACACAAACCACCGCAGAAATGCAGGCTACCTGTCTTCTCAAAACACTTGAGAAAAACTTGGCTCACGCCTATAATCCTAGCACTCTGGGAGGCCCAGGCGGGAGGATCGCTCAAGATCAGGAGTTCGAAACCAGCCTGAGCAAGATCGAGACCTCATCTCTACTATAAATAGAAAGAAATTAATTGGCTAACTAAAAACATATAGGAAAAAAATTAGCCGGGCATGGTGTAGTCCCAGCTACTCGGGAGGCTGAGGCAGGAGGATCACTTGAGCCCAGGAGTTTGAGGTTGCTGTGAGCTAGGCTGATACCATGGCACTCTAGCCTGGGCGACACGGTGAGACTCTGTCTCAGAAAAAAAAAAAAAAAAAAAAAAAAGTTCAGTGTCACAGTTGTAATAGCCTAAAAATTATGCTTAATGTATAACCTAAGTTCTTCTTCCTGGAATTTAGCATTTACATTCATAAAGGAAGAGGTTTTTAAAATCACTTAGTCCAACGTCTAAATTTAATAGGAGTAATAACCAAGACACATAAAAATTTAAATGACTTGTACAAGGTCAGAGTTGGTCAAAACACATATTTCTTTCTGCCTAAAAGAAATTCCCACGCTGAAGCCGGGTGTACATAGCAACTTTCTAATTGGCTTAAATGTACTGTTATATTTAATTGTGCTTTTGCTTTGCTATCTCCACCGTGGTGGGGCTAAAGTCCTTCACCTGGAACGTAAAGAGTTTGAAAAGTCTTTGATTCCTTGATGGTCTCTGACGGGGGTGAATTACCCCCTCTTGGCCTGGTAACTCCGACTTCAATCTTGGTTTGGTGGCCCTAGTAGTATGATTTCTCAAACCACCGTCTTCCCCATTCCCCGCCCCCACCCCCACCCATGAGCCAGCAGAAGGAGATGATCGGGGCTTCCTGACACAGCACACTGATGAGTATTTACAGCTTTTGCCATTTTAACTGTTAAGGGCTGAGTTGTGTCCACCCACTCCTATTCACACGTTGAAGCCCTAACCCCCAGGACCTCAGAATGCGACTGTATTTGGAGATAGGCCCTCCAGAGAGGCAGATTAGGTTCAAATGAGGCCCGCACAGGTGTGTCCTAATCCAGTCTGAATTCTAAGGAGAGGAGATTAGGACACGCAGAGACGCCAGGCATGTTGGCACAGAGGGAAGACGGTGAGGGGGTTTGGGGAGAGGGCAGCTGTCTGCAAGCCAAGAAGAGAGGCTTCAGGAGAAACCAGCCCTGACAGCACCTTGACCGTGGCTCCCAGCCTCTAGAACAGCAGGAGTAGATACCTCTGGTCTAAGCCACCCAGTTTGCGCTACTCTGCTCTGGCAGCCCGGGCAGACTCATGTGTTCCCCAAACAATAATGCAAGCCTCTGTTGAGGGGAATGCACAAAATGGAGAAAGGAACCCACAGAGCGGAGCCCTTCTGCCTGGCCTTGGCGTCCCCTGTGTACCTTCTCCTTCCTCCTTCACAGTGAAGGCAGTCAAGACACCCTTCCTGACTCGAGTCAAGGGTCAGAGCAACACACTGACGTGAAGACAGCACTCAAAGCCCAGCAGCCTCTCTCTCTCTAGGAATGGTTTTCAACAGGCCGGTACATCAGTCCTCTATGATTGCGTAACAAAATGCCCCAAAGCTTAGCAATGCAAAGCAGCAAGCATTATCTCCCAGCCTCGGGGGCCGAGCAGCAGCCCCCCTTGGCCGTCCTGGCCCCCCAGTTCCCTTGGGAAGCTTCAGGCAAGAGTCAGCAGGAGCCACAGTCCAGCTGGAGGCCTTGTTGGGGCTCCACTTCCAAGCTCGCTCACCCACCTGGCTTCTTTGCTTGCCCTAAAAGCCTTTCCAAGAGCTGATCACAACACAGCACAGCTGATCAGTGGCAGAGGAAGAACAGCCAGGGCAGAAGCTGCAGGATCTTGTTACGACCTACTCGCAGTGTTAGGCTGGAATTTCGCAGGACCACAAGACAGAGAGACAGACTCGCCGAGGCTGAAAATAGGAGTTTTATTAGCTAGCTCGAGCTAGGGTCCAAGTCCCAGAGCACCAACACAGTGGCCTCTATTTGGACAAGGACCCCGTGCACTGTGGGACGGAGCCCTTTATACCCTGGGTGCATGACTTGTCCACACGCTTGCCCTTTACATTGATTGGTTGGCCCCTTGTGCCCACTTTTCTGCAGCATTTTATTTCGCCTTAATTCTGATTGGCTTTACCCCTATTCTGGGTGTTATTTGATTGGCCCTTGAATCAGGGTTTTCTTTCTGCATTTTGTTTCATCCCATAATTCCCTGCGATCAGCCCACTCAAGCCAACTTCCTGAAAGCAAGCAAGCAAGCAAGCAATATACAGAAGCTAAAAGAAAGCAGTTAGCCTGAGGCTCCACAACAGGAGTGACACCATCGCTTCTGCCATGTGCTATGGGTCACGCAGACCTGGACAGTGCAGGGAGGACTCCCTGAGGGGGTGAGGACCAGGAGGGAAGGACCATAAGGGGCTGTCCCATCCTGGAGTCTGATCACCACTTACAAAGCTCAGAAGGGCGTAGAACCCAAGCATTCTAAACGAATCCTACATCCTTACACACCTGAATCTATCCCTTCTCCCAAACCCATTCTCGCAGACTATATAAAAGTAAATAAATACAAAATTTCCTTTAAATTTACTTGTGGAAAAGGCACAAATAAAACCTGGTCTCAGATGAAAGTAACAAGAGAGTCAAATAGTTATTTATGCACTATATTTGTGAGCAAACAGCATATCTGGATAGACCCATCTAAGCATAAATAAGATGAAAGTAAAGGAATGTTATATATGCTACATGCTTGCATAACATAGTTATAGAACACACACACACACACACACAACCCACACCAAGAGAAAATGAAGATCCCAACTTAGAAGAAAGTATACATTAATTCTTCACAATTAATTCCTGCTACACAATAACTTAAAAATAGCATTTATTTAATAAAATAACATTCTAAAGATAAGAGGATAAGAAAACAGAAGAAGGGGATTGGAAATGTAAGAAATTGTCAACCAAAAACACATCCTTTTGGATGTAATTAATTAGAAAAGGCAAGGAACAAAGTAATTATCACTAAAGTCAAATCAATGACATAAGAAAAAGACTCCAGTGCAGATTAAATAGAAAAAAGCAATTAGAGAGAAATTAACAAATAGGGAACACATAAGAGTACTGTGTTGTATCTACGGTAGAAAATGCAACAAATTAAACAAAAGATGTTTTCAAAGACAGAAGTGAATGTCTCCAAAATGAAGAAAGAATCAAAGCTGCAAATTGCGAAAGCACATTGTGCCTGGGAAAATTTGATACAGAAACCTTGCCAGCAAGACTTGTCCTAGTAAATCTTTTGAACTTCAAAGATAAAGGAATAATTCTTCAGGCACCAGGCAGAGAGAGGAAGTCACCCCAAAGAGGGTTGGTTTTACAGTTTTCTACAATACTATTCAATGACAGAAGACATCAATAATATCCACGAAGTTCTGAGAAGACAAAATGTGGGCCAAGAATATCATACCAAGTTAAGATGTCATGAAGACATAAAAGCAACAAGGAAGAACTGAAGAAATGTCATGCCCACCAGCCTTTCTTTAATTAAAAAAAAAAATGTTTGGCACTAAAATTCATCAATTAAGGGATGAATTGAAATACAGAACTCATGAAGGTAGAAGCTATGATACAAGGACAAGTAATCAGCACTTGATCCATCTAAACATAAAGTTAACATTTAATACCTTTAAGGATTATAGTTATAGAACAGAATATATGTGTTATAAACCTGGATAATAAAAACTAATAATACAACTAACAAAAAATGGGCTTTGAGGGAGGGGCAATAGGAAAGATTATGAATATCCAGACCTCTATCTTTCAAAACAAGTCTCAACAGACACTTCCTGAAACCTAAACATGAGTTTACAAAAAGATACCCCTCATATCCTAAGGACTATAATATTTTAATATTTCTCAAAATCTCTCTTTCTTAACCTTAAGATGACCATTAGGTCACAGTAATAGTTCTTCGTGGATGGTATTTACTTAAAAATTAATCACACCTTCTGTATTTTTCTTCTATTAAGTTAAACCTTAAAAACTGAATTTCAAAATACCATCTAGGGCAGGGGTCCTCAAACTTTTAAAACAGGGGGCCAGTTCACTGTCCCTCAGACCGTTGGAAGGCCGGACTATAGTTTTAAAAAAAAAACTATGAACAAATTCCTATGCACACTGCACATACCTTATTTTGAAGTAAAAAAACAAACCGGCAAAAACACCCACATGTGGCCCGAGGGCAGTAGTTTGAAGATGCCTGATCTAGAGTATCATTTTATTTATAAATGTATTGCAAACATGTACATGTCTATCCTTTCCCTTCTTTCTGAATAAATACATAGAAAAAGAGCTGAAACAACAATAACCTAACAGTAGTGATAGCAGTTTCTGAGTAAGGAGGTCAGGTAATTATTTTTACTTTTTATCTTTGTACTTTTGCATTCTTTGATTTCTTTGCAATCACCATGCATGATTAGTTTTAAAAATCGAGACAAATACGCCAAGATGTTCAATCCATCTGTGGTTAAACCTCGGTGGTGGAACCAGAGATGATTTTTACTTTTCTGCTTTCTGCTTTTAGGTTTTCTTAATTATTTTAAAATGAGATTTTTAAAACAGAGGGAAAAAGACTAAAGTTGGAAGGCATTCCAAAAATCATCTAGTTCAGACCTCTTATTTTATAAATTTAGATAAATTCAACACACCTTTTTTTTTTTTTTTTTTTGAGACAGAGTCTCACTTTGTTGCCTGGACTAGAGTGCCATGGCGTCAGCCTAGCTCACAGCAACCTCAAACTCCTGGGCTCAAGCGATCCTCCTGCCTCAGCCTCCCAGGTAGCTGGGACTACAGGCATGCGCCACCATGCCTGGCTAATTTTTTCTATATATATATTAGTTGGCCAATTAATTTCTTTCTATTTATAGTAGAGATGAGGTCTCGCTCTTGCTCAGGCTGGTCTCGAACTCCTGACCTCCAGCAATCCGCCCGCCTCAGCCTCCCAGAGTGCTAGGATTACAGGCGTGAGCCACCGCGCCCGGCCAACACACATTTATGAAGTGCCTACTATGTGCAGATCAATTCAAAGGTGAGTAAGATGTAGCCTTCTCCCTTAAACCAGTTGTGTGCTAGAGCCCCTTGTACTGGCTCATGAGAGGCGATTTTTAGGTTTTCAGGAAATTAGGGAGCTTGTTGATATGCACAGCCATTATTTAAATTTCAATCACATCCTTGACTACAATATTTTTCATGCTGGTGAAATCTTCAATGTTATTTTAATAAACCATGTTATGAATAAAAATGGGCCTTCTTTAAAAAAAATTAAATCAAACACACTTATAATTAAATAAATTATGTTAAAAACAAAAATAACAAATACCCAGAACTCATCACCTCCTATTCATTTTATTACATTGCACTGTTACCCGTGCTCTTCACACCTGTCGTGTCTGGTGGGCTACTGCACACCTTTTCCCAACTCTGCTTCAATAATATCACACCGAGGCCGGGCGCGGTGGCTCACGCCTGTAATCCTAGCTCTCTGGGAGGCCGAGGCAGGCGGATCGTTTGAGTTCAGGAGTTCGAAACCAACCTGAGCAAGGGCGAGACCCCGTCTCTACTATAAAGAGAAAGAAATTAATTGGCCAACTAATATATATACAAAAAATTAGCCAGGCATGATGGCGCATGCCTGTAGTCCCAGCTACTCGGGAGGCTGAGGCAGGAGGATCGCTTGAGCCAGGAGTTTGAGGTTGCTGTGAGCTAGGCTGACGCCACGGCACTCACTCTAGCCTGGGCAACAGAGTGAGACTCTGTCTCAAAAAAAAAAAAAATAATAATAATAATATCACACCGAAAGATTGGATTTCTGGCTTTCGTGGGAGGATTTTTCACCATGGGAAGCATCGTCAACTGCTACAAATCTGGGCCTGGTTGACTATTCTAAGGACATCACGAAGGAAACGTTAACGCTGCAGATTGTACTTCCATGTGTGCGGCGCCTGTAGCTGTGACATTGTGAGCAAGCACAAACTTGAAGGACAATTTCCCCAGTGTTTGGAGGCTGCCACTCAATTCACCAAAGTGATCGCTCATGTCGCCGACAAATGAGTGAAGTTACAACTGCGTCTTCACCGTTTCAGCCCTGTCTTGTTAATGTAAATGAAAGTATCAGCCACCTGTCACAGCCGAGCGGCGCTTGCTCTGCGATTGCTCTCCAATCGCAGCCGTAGGTTGGCTGCAGATTGAGAGTTCAGTTAATCCCAACGAAAGCCTCTCATGAGAATCAATGGACTGAATGGAACTGACAGTAGAGATTATCATATAACATGATATTTATTATTTATAGAAGTAAAATGTTGTGCATAACATTGCATTATTTCTTGTAAATGGTTTACTGCCGTGTTTCCCTGAAAATAAGACCTACCCGTAAAATAAACCGTAGGAGGATGTCTAAGCATGTGTGCCATAGAAGCCCCACCCCGAAAATAAGCCCTAGTGACGGGCGTGGCTGCGCAGCGCGTCTGCACAACCCGTGCGTGTCGTCGCGGAGCGGGAAAGGAGACGAGCAGCCCTTCCCATCTGCCCCGTGAGAGCTCTAGTGCTCCACATGAGAGATTGGGGCCAGTGGTTCTAAAGGAAAATAGAGTCACAAGACATTCAGGGTGGAATTCGGGGTTTGGAGAGTGATGATGATGTCCCAGAAGAAGACGACTCAACTCTATTTGAATACATGTAGATGGTTGTACCGTACTTAAAAAAAATAACACATCCCCTGAAAATAAGTGCTAGGGTGTCTTCTTGAGGAAAAATAAATTATAAGGCCCTGTCTTATTTTCGGGGAAACATGGTATGCATCCTTTATACTAGTGAAATTTGTAGTAAACCTAGGTGTATAAATAAACATATATATATATATGCATATAGTTTCTTTTGCAGGGTTTGTTGTTAGACATTTACCAACATGAAACTGTTCATAATCTAGTGCGAAAGAAAAAATGTGAAAGACAGTCAATAAAAAATGGCAGAAGGAAAGAAGGAAAGTCTGAGTGTGTAAGGGAACAGTGTGATCAGCAAATCTGCCTGGAGACAGGGGACCACACAGGACATCCTGAGGTTCGGGGGGAGCGAGGTGATGCTCCAGCACATTGGGTTCCCAGGTGGCATCAGTCCCAGCTGGAACTGAGGAGCCCTTCTCCCCGCAGCCCGGGGGATGAGGGGCTTTCATCCTCCTCCTGCCCAAGTGCTGTGTGCACACTACCGGGTTCGTTTCAGAGCAGGCTCACTGAGGTGTGGCCCTATCAGGAAGCCTGTGAGTGACACAGTCGGTGAACCAAGAACCAAGGGCAGATTTCTCCTCTCCAAGTCGCCGTGCCATCCCTTCTCCTGTGAGTCTTCCCGGGGAATCCGTTAACACCTGCAGACCCGGGAGAGGACGGCGGCACATTTCCGTGCACAGCCGGGGGACGCTCTGTGCGGATACACACGCGTGCCGTGGGAGCCTCATTCCAGCACCCAGAGAGTGCACTAGCCACCGTATCGCCCCCTCTCCTCCTGGACAGGAGTGGGATCTGCAGTTTGGAGCGAAACGGGGAACAAGTATGAAACGGGAGAGTATGTAGAAATCATCCCTAAAATGTACCATCCCATTCCTGACAGACGGCCAGGATCGCAGATGGAGGGACGAAGTGGAAAAGTGACAGGAAGATGGTTAGAAGCTGAGTCTCCGGGCTCTCGCCACCTGGGCACCCCCACTCCGCCAGAGGCGTGGACCCCGGGGTATCAGGTACACCTCCGTGAGGAACCAGCGGCCAGGTGTGTGGTCTCACACCACTCTCGATGTCACCGTGAAGGTATTTTTTAGGTGCAATCAACATTTAAATCAGTAGACTTTGAGGAAGGAAGAAGGAAGGAAGGGAGGGAGAAAAGAAGGGGGAAGGAAGGAAGGAAGGAAGGGAGGGAGGGAGGGAGAAAAGAAGGGGGGGAAGGAAGGAAGGAAGGAAGGAAGGAAGGAAGGAAGGAAGGAAGGAAGGAAGGAAGGAAGGAAGGGAGGGAGGGAGAAAAGAAGGGGGGAAGGAAGGAAGGAAGGAAGGAAGGAAGGAAGGAAGGAAGGAAGGAAGGAAGGAAGGAAGGAAGGAAGGGAGGGAGGGAGGGAGGGAGGGAGGGAAGGAGGAAGGAAGGGGAAAGGGAAGAAGGGGGAAGGGAGGGAGGGAAAAGAATGAAGGAAGGAAAAAGAAAAAGAAAGAAGGAAAGAGAGAAGTAAAGAAAAGAAAAGAGAAGAGAAGAAAAAGAAAAGAAAAAAGAAAGAAAAGAAAAGAAAAGAAAAGAAAACAAAACAAAACAAAAAAAGAAAAGGAGCAAGGACACTAGGTGGCAGTGATTTCATGACTTACAGGATTTCAAGCTGGGCAGACTGACAGCTTGGTTGCTAAGCAGCTTCTAAACGGAAATGAACACCTATGAACCACAGAGAGATTTCTCCCCACGTCTCCCCCACCCTCCTGCACCGCTGTGCACATGAGCACAGGACCCACGACCCTGTGACTTCAGAACAGATACACAGACACCAGAATCTCCCTGGATATCACGTCTTTAACAACTGCCACGGCCTTGCAGGACTCCTGTGAAGGCTACAAGCTTAACTCACACAGCTAAAAGTGTTTTCTACAGGACACATTAGGACTGGCACGGACCAGGAAAATTCAGAGCCTCGGGAGGCCAGGAGGGGTGGGGAACCTGCCCTCCAAGTCCCCAAGCGTGGCCCCTCAATCGAATCCAAAAAAAACTTCACAGAACAAATCTCTTTATGAAAAGGACTTGTTGCAAAAGGCATTAATTCATCTTTTTTTTTTTTACGTCTGAGTCTCACCGGAGGAGAACAAACCAACCTGATGGGTACTATGAACACCATCTGGGTGAGGGACACACCCGTAGCCGGGACTCAAGTGTCACTAAAATGATCCGTGTAACCTACAACATTTGCAACCCCCCCCCGGAATATTTTGAAATTAAAAAGAAAAAAAAAGGGATTTGTTCTGTAAAATTTGGATGCAGTCAAAAGGCCACACACACTCAAGGATCCAGAAGGCCACATGTGGCCCCAAGGCCACAGTTTCCCCAGCCATGAACATGACTCTGGTCTGCAGCTACAAACACCGTCCTGTCCTGAGGCACCACCAGCCTTGGGCCACCACCACCCTCTGTCCCCGAACTCGTGTTGTCACAGCGCCCTCCAGTGGAACCTGCAGGAAACGGCCTAGCGCAGCGTCACGTCCCAGTGTGGCTCTCTGCGGGCCAGAGGTCGGTCCTCTGGAGCTCAGGTGACCAGTAAGACACTTGAGCTCCATCCCACAGCAGCAGCAGCACCAGCAGTGTGGCATTGGGTGCAGGGCTCAGGGTGGCATGGGCGCCAGCTTGACTTACTAGCTGTGACGCTGGACAGGGAGCCTTCGTTTTCTTTCTGTAGAATAGGAATGATTACCGGCACGTCACAGGGTGGTTTGTGCCATTACATTTTTTTTTTTTTTTTTGAGACAGAGTCTCACTCTGTTGCCCGGGCAAGAGTGAGTGCCGTGGCGTCAGCTTTGCTCACAGCAACCTCAAACTCCTGGGCTCAAGCGATCCTCCTGCCTCAGCCTCCCGAGTAGCTGGGACTACAGGCAGGTGCCACCACGCCCGGCTAATTTTTTTCTATTTTGGGTAGAGATGGGGAGTCTCACTCTTGCTCAGGCTGGTCTCGAACTCCTGAGCTCAAAGGATCCGCCCATCTCGGCCTCCCGGAGTGCTAGGATTGCAGGCGTGAGCCACCGCGCCCGGCCTGTGCTATTAAATTAATATGTGTAAAACATCTGCAGCTATGCCTGGCACGCTAACTTGAGGCCATGGGTAACGGAGGTCCCCGCCCAGAGCACATCGGGTGGGAGTTAGGAGGTGCTTCCGGGATGTCATGATGATGGGTTGCGATTGGGCTGCGAATAAAAAGCAGCTACACCAGGAAGACTTGGGGTGGAAGGAGCTCACGCTTGCTTTCCCTTGTGGCCATCGAGGCCACTCTCAGGTCTGTGACTCTTATCTTGGTCATTAATGGAGTTTCTCATTGTCCTTCCCCACCACCCCCGCGACTGCTGCCCGCTGATCCCGGAGGGCCAAGCCCGGCCATTGGTGACGTTCTCCTGTCTCTGTCGCAGCATTATTGGAAACACTGAGATCAAGAGTAACAGACATGTTCAATGACAAGGAGAAGTTGAAAGATGAGGTCTTTGCCACCCAGTGGAATAGCATGCAGCCCTTTAAACGGGCTGCGTTTGAAGAATTTCAAGAGAATACCAAAATGCTCACAATGTCACGTTCACTGGCCCAACTGAGGATGTAGGTCAATTGTAGTTGTGCGTGTGAACGTGTGTGTGTGTGTGTGTGTGTGTGTGGAGAGTGATCGTGTCACTGGGCACCTCTGATTAGAAGTGGATCTTGGACTTCACCTCACATGCTCGTCTGAGACCAGCCAAGCGTCCCTGGCAGTCACTTTGTATCAAAGGACCACTCGCCCTATCCTATATCTGATAGGTGATCATGCCGACCCAGTCACTTTGGTGCTTTAGGGATCTGGTGGGCTGGTGTTAATGAACAGAGATGGATAAGATAGTTAAATGGATGGGTTTGTTTTCTGAAAACCTTTAGAGTCAGACATTTCCCTGGCTCCTCTTAAGACACGTAAGAGGTTAAATTTCGTCTCCTCTGTCTCCCCGATTAGGGCGTCCCAGCATTTCTCCTTGGGAGCACAAGTGATTGTTGATACCTGCAGGTGAGACACACCCCCCCCATGGGTAGACAGAGCACCCCGGGTAAAAGCCCTGACACCAAGGCAGATGAGAAAGGATCAAGGCCACCGCCGGCCACCGACCCATCTCTCCCCCAGTGAGCACTTACAAAAAGCCCCGCGGTTCTCAGCGAGAGCTTACGAGAACCCGAAAAATGGATCCATGTTCAGAAAATACTGTCTTGACACCCCGTTTCTCACCCAGACTGAATCCGAGTGACAGGTGGTGCAAAACAAGTGCAGACAGGACCCAGGGGTGTTACTAGGTTGGCTTACTTTCTGGAAATGTAAGATCTTTCCAGAACTTCTTTATTCATTGATATGAGTAAAACTTTCCCCCTTCCTGTCCATCAGACTGAAAGAGTCACACCTCGGGATGACTAAGTGTTTTTGTAGTAAACCTCAGAGGCCGCTGGCTTCAGGGAAGCCACTTCTTGCGCCACAGAAGTGGGTTTCGATGTTTTCGATAGCAGGTCTGGCCTTTATCTTATGCAAGTGTCTCAGAGGTTAAAAAAGTAGCAATAATCAAATAGTCCAGCAACGGGGACCTCGGAAAATGACACTTGTGCTCAGTCCCCTCCCTGCCTCGCTGTTCCCCCATGCACCCCTCGTCAGATTGAGAACTGACAGCTCCCACAGGGTCCCCTCGGGAGGTTGTTAAAAGCACAGATTCCTGACCCCCTTTCTCCGAAGAGTCAGATACCATCAGCCTGGGTTCCGCCTTTCCAGGAACCCATATTTTACAAAAGCTCATGCCTGTCATCCTAGCACTCTGGGAGGCTGAGGCGGGAGGATGGCTCAAGGTCAGGAGTTCGAAACCAGCCTGAGCACAAGAGCAAGACCCTGTCTCTAATAAAGTAGAAAGAAATTAATTGGCCAACTAAAAATATATAGAAAAAAAAATTAGCCGGGTGTGGTGGTGCATGCCTGTAGTCCCAGCTACTCGGGAGGCTGAGGCAGGAGGATCACTTGAGCCCAGGAGTTTGAGGTTGCTGTGAGCCAGGCTGACATCATCGCACTCTAGCCTGGACAACAGAGTGAAACTCCGTCTCAAAAAAAAAAAAGAAAAAAAAAAAAAGAGAATGATTTCAATACATGTAAGACTTGAAGTTCACAAGCTAGTCGGGGAAATATTATCCTATGTTGTAAATAATTATATTAATACATCAACATAGGAATTAATACCTATAATATTTAGAAATATTTTTCATCAATGCTATTAAAAGCATTTTGCTATATGTATAATAAATGTTAGTAGCCTTTAATAGTCCACTTATTAGATTGCTTGTAAGTTGCTCTTTTATACAGTAAAAAAAAAAAATCGATGGAGTTGCATTTCATTTTATGTAAGAACTAAAAGAAAACCTTGATTTTTATACTGTGTCCTAGCCCACCTTTGAGAACGATGATTATAGAAAATTGATGCTACTACAGACAATCAGAGAAGAGGGCAATCGGTAAGAGATTGTATCTGTTAGCATTTAAACAGGAAAACCGAACACTTGGAGTATTTACAAGACAGGGAATGCATGGCAGGGAAACGAGGCAGCAGGGGTGGGGAGGGAGCTGAGGAGCCGGGCAGAGGGTGCAGATAACACAAGGATCTGCAACGGCAGGAAACCACCGCAGCAGCCGCCCTTGGGCTGGGGAAGAAAGGAAGAAGCGATGCCACCTGGGACCTGGGACCAGCTCTGTTTAATGACAGCTGGAACCACCCCAGGTGTGTATGGTGGGAACTGGAGTCACAGGAGGTCAGCTGCCACCCAAGACCATGGGACAGGGAGGGGAATGCAACGTCCCACCATCTCCCTCCCCCACCCTCCAGTCTCCCAAGTGACCTGGGAAATGCATCCTGCAGGGGCCACCTTCTGTGATGCAGGGGGGGCGGACGGGGGGCAGGGTACACAGGGATGGCTCTGTGGGCGGCAGATGGAAGGAGGACCAGCACTGACTCACAGCGGCTGTGAAGGTGAAGGTGAGCACGCTGTGGATTAGCAGTGCAAATGGAGAGGAAAGATGGTCCAAAACAAAGAAGGTCGCCAAGGTTCAATGACAGGCCGAGAGAGATGCTTATGAAGTTCAAAATGGAGCAAACAGGTAGAGGTCAGGCTTTCTGATTCTGCTGTAAATTACGCTACCCAAATCTAAACAAGTACTTGGAAAATACGTTATGTAAAGAGATAGCCCATGTCAAAAGTCACGCTGATGTTTTGCTAAAAATTGATCCTTAAAACATCTCATGACAGAAATGGTGAATTATTCGAAGGTATATTATACGTATTAGAAAAAAGGAAGATGAGTAAAAACACCTGACTTTCTTAGAACCACTTATAAATGAGAACTCAGTTGAGTGTGAATAATTTTTCCTAAGTATAATGAACTTTTCTCTTATTGATGTCAATATTATTCTTCTCTTTTGTCTGTTATAGTGGACTCAAATAGACAATACCTCTGATTGATAATCAGTTTTATTATATTATTCTCTGAGATTTTTTTAATGTACAAAAGACTACTTTGATAAATTCTGTATCTTTTGAAACAATTTGGAGATAGGATATAGTAGATTAGCTTTAATTCCCAAGCTTTTAAATGTTCAGTGTTAGAACTTGCATTTTTATTCTAGTTTCACAATTAATACCTATGATATATTAGAAATGCTAGGGTCTATCTAGTCTATAGGTAAAGAAAAGGATGGAAGAGAGGAGAGAAGAAAAAAGGCATCAAAACAAGGTTCTGAATCATTTCACAATCTATTGAATAAAATGCAATATGCTGCACTAAGAATAAAATTATAATTCATTCAAAGAAAATACTTTTACCTTAAAAAGTCATTAGCTTACCTTTTTTATATAAACATTTTTTTACCTATCTATAAAAAATCAGATAGACTATGTTCTCTTTATTTTTGCAATGATGTCTTAGTACTATATCATTTTGTTCACAGATTTACTTCTACAACTTTTTTCCTTACAACTATCTTAAAATATTTTAAAAACCATTTAAGAGTTAGCTTCTGTGATGCCATAAACATAGTCTTACAGATCCAGCAAGCTCAGTGATCTCTAACAGAATAAAAAGAAAACAAAACAAATTTGGTTCTAAGCCTATTAGAGGCAAACTGCTAAAAATGAAAGACAAAGTTTTGAAAGCAGACAGAAAGAAATGACACATTCCATAAGGGGACAAGAATTATGTCTAAATTTTCTTAAGAAGTAATGGAAGCCAAAGATGATAGGGCGTCATATTTAAAGTGCTAGAAGAAACAAATGGCTGTCAAACCAAAATATTATATCCAGAAATAGTGATTTTTCAAAATGAAGGTAAAATCGACATTTTCAGATAAAGGAAATCTGAAAGAAATTGTCATCAGCAGATCTTCACTGAAAGAAATGCCAAGCAAAGTCGTTCAAGCTGAAGGAAACTACCACTGGATGGAATCGCTGATCTATAAGCAAGAAATAAGGGCGACAGATATGTTAAACATGTGGGTAAATATCAATAATATTTTTTTTAAAAGATGTAACTGTTTATAGGAAAATGGTTACACTTTATTGTGGGATTTATAACACATGCGTATGTAATCTATAAGACCTATAGGATATACACTTTCACAAAGATAAAAGAAATCATTTCCCAAAATGATTTATAGATTCCACATTATCTATCTCAAAAAATATATAGCATTTTGGTAGACATGGATTCTAGGATCAGTATGAAAAATGAAAGGACTTACAATAGCCAAAAAAAAAAAATCTTGAAAAAGAACAATGAAGTTGAAGAACCTATCTACCTTACTTTAATACTTTCTATAAAGCTACAGCACACAAGACAGTGTGGTATTTGCATAAATAGAGACAAATAAATCAATGGAACAGACTAGAGAGTCCAGAAATGAACCTAAACTTATATAGTCAATTGATTTTCCAACTGAAACGCTGAAGCCATTCAATGGGAAAATGTAAGTCTTTTAGTAAGTGGTGATGGAAAAATTAGATATACATACAGAATAAAATGTGCTTTCATGAATATCTCACACTGCACGTAAAAATTAATTCAAGGTGGATTATAGGCCTAAGTGTTCAAGTTAACATTATAAAACTTCCAGAAAAGCATAGGAGAATATCTTCATGACCTGGAAGACAAATATTTATTAGACAGGATCTCCAAATCGCTAACTATGAAAGAAAATGTTGATTAGCTACACTTCATCAAAATAAAATTAAAAAAAAAAACAAAAACACTTTTTAAGAAAATGAAGGGGTAAGAGGCCAGAAACTGAACAAAGGGTCTCCAGGAAGTTTCAGGGCGCCCCTCAGCCATTTCTGCAGAAGCCAAAGATAGTGATACGATTTATCTCCGAAAGATCTGTGCGTGTGGCTTTTATCATCAAATGGAGTGAAATTCACCAAAGACCCACCAACTTCTTAAGAAAACTGTTTTAGCAGAAACGCACACTGCTGGCTTGCATTAAAAGGAACAGAAGCGGAAACAGAAAGAGGCTGGTGGACCCCCCAACCTTCTCTCACAAGAAACAGGTTGACCGAGCCACGTAACGGCAAACAGAAGCTAGCTTTTATGAAAAAGGAAGGATGGTTCAGAGGATAGAATCAAGAGCTGGGGAGAATTCCTCTCCTGCCTTGAAATCTAATCAAGAAATTCCCATTTGCTCAGCTGCATTTCAGGATGGCCTTTAACAGGTAGGTTTTACCTTCCCTTTTCCAGTGTTTTTTTTTTTTTTTAAACAACGCAAAATCTCTAACTGTTAGCCCTGTCCCACCACGGTAGGTTGGGAGCAAATGATTTGCAGTTTTTGTTTCACATATTCATCCACAAATAAAGGGAAACCATACCCTAGCAGCTGGGATTTAATAAATTACATCTGGCAGCCTCAGTCCTACACGGCATTAATTTAGATGTGGGATTTGCGGTGCTAAAACTCAGGTGAGATTTTGGACTTCAAATCGATGCAATAATGCGATGAGACTCCCAGGAACTTTTGGAGAGGTGGGTGTATTTTCCATATGGAGAGGGACATAAATCATCGACAGCCAGACAGTAAACTGTGGTAGGCAGGTGTAACATGGTCCCAGGATTGCCACCCATGCATTAATATAATACTCTTCCCTAGACGGTGGGCATGAACTGCAAATATGAGCAGATGAGCTGCCATGACTGAGTTGCAAATCAGTTGACTTTTTTTTTTATAGTAGCTATCCAGCATTTATTAATTTTCTTCTCTACTCCCTTTCGTGCTTTTTTTTTCATTGTCTGATAAATGTATTTTCATGACATATACACAACTACTTTTTGCACTGTCCACTTTTCCAAACAGATATTTTTTTTCAGCATATTATGGGGTACAAATGTTAAGGTTACATATATTTCCTTTGTCCCTCCTCCCCCAGAGCTTCAAGCATGTCCCTCCCCCAGTTGGTGCGCATCACACTCATTATGTATGTATATACCCATCCCCTCCCCTCCCCGCCTGCCGGACACCCGATAGATGTTACTCCTATATGTCCACTTAGGTGTTGATCAGTTAATACCAATTTGCTGGTGAGTCCATGTGGTGCTTGTTTTTCCATTCTTGGGATACTTCACTTAGTAGAATGGGTTCCAGCTCTATCCAGGAAAATACAAGAGGTGCTATATCACCATTGTTTCTTATAGCTGAATAAGTACTCCACGGTATACATAGACCACATTTTATTAATCCACTCATGTATTGATGGGCACCTGGGTTGTTTCCACATCTTTGCAACTGTGAATTGTGCTGCTATACACATTTGAGTGCAGGTGTCTTTTTCATAGAGTGACTTTTGTTCTTTTGGGTAGATGCCCAGTAATGAGATTGCTGGATCAAATTGTAGATCAGTTGACTTTTGTTCATGGTAAGGGAGATTGTCCTGGATGGGTCTGATCTAATCAGAGAGACCCCTGTGGAGAACAGAAGCCACAGTAGGGATGCTCTTGCCCTATTGTGAACTGCCCATGGGTGCCCCACTGCAAGGAGCTGTGGGCAACCTCTAGAAGAATGGTCCCTGGGAACACCTAGCAGGAAACTGAGACTTCATTCATACAGCTGCAAGGAAGTGACTCTTTCCAACAATGGGTGAGCTTGGAAGAGAACCTTGTTCCACAGATGAGCTAGCAGCCCTGTCTGCACCTCACCTTCATTTCATCCCGGGCAGACCCTGAGCAGAGAACTCAGCGAAGTCACTCACGGACTCCCGACCCATACACACTGTTTTAAGCTACCGCCTTTGTAGTAATTTGTTATGCAGCGTAGAAAACTCATATATTTCACTTAAAGAGATGATCTTTAGAAAATAAATATGGACCCATTTCCTTCCTCTTCCTCAAAATCATGCAAGACATGCAACTGAGACTCAGACCCAGACAGGGATGAATGAAGTTACTCACCCGACATCTCCTCACTACTGAGAATGGTGAACACGCAGGGGTGGTGCACAGAAGTAAGCCTTTTGACAAATTTTGAAAATCTAATATTTTAAGACAGATGGATGGGTGAACTGACAGACAAGGAGGGCAGGGAGCTTTGCCAAGTGTTTGCCACCTGAATGAACGAAAGCGCTGCTGTCTGCTCTAGTGTTCATGGTTGTTCTCTACTTCAGACATATCAGAGTCTCTACTTCATTCCATCAGATGTTCTCTCCAAAGTGAATGGTAATGATCAGGGAGATGGAAAAGGTGAAGAATTTTTTTTTTAATGTTGTCCCCATGACAAACCCGTTTGCTATGGTATATCTGGGCTCACAAGGTCCTGTGAGCCCACCTTCATTCTAACACCTCTCCTCACCCCTCCACTACTCCCATGAGCTAATGGCAACTTGATAAAGGGAGACTTCAGATGCCATTATTTTCGATGGACCATTAGATTAATGGTGTACAGAAGGTTTTGCACCTTGGAGAGATGCTTCCTATTAAGATCCCAGATGGGTGAGAGGTCTACCTTTCTTTGAGAAAGTAAGAGAAAGGTAGTTGTGAAGGGAGTTCGCAAAGTAGAACAGCATGAACAGTCAGTGGCCCTACACGAAGTCTCAGACGTCATTATTGGGAAAAAGGACACATGGACGTCAAGTGAAGAATCTGGACCTGCCTCTTTTAATACTACCTGTTCCCTGTCCCACCAGAAAAGGCTCCATGAAGCCCACATTCCTCACTTTGGAAACTGAAAAATCAAGACATTCCTGATTTAAAAGCCTAGAAATGCAACTGATGAAAGTGTGGGCTGGGGCAAAGCAGGTCTTCCTTAGTTCTCTTGACTTGAAAGAGACATTTAAAAACAACTACTGGAAATTACTATCAGAGAACTTGACTCAGAACAACCAAGGTCTTTAGTTTCATTTTAACTACACACCAGAAAGCCATGTGGGGTGTGTGTGTGTGTCCTTCAATGTGTCTCTATATAAATATTCTGAATGAAAAAGGAACTTGAGCTGAGCAGGTACTACAAATTTTTCGGGTACTCGAAATTTTTGCATTGGTTAAGTCTGGAGTCTCGCCTAACGCGGTTACTCTACTGGTGGGTCCAGACACGAAGACCCAGCTCAGGGATGGTGTTCAGTCAAGACATCCCATCTCCCTAGAGTAAAAACCTGAGCATAAGACTTAACCTTGCTTTATGACTCAAAATATCATGGTTCAAAAAGACAAATCCAAGGAGAAGACTTCTATTTTGCTAAGATCCTTCAACGAAACAATATTTTTGCCAATTTCATTGTGTTCTTCAATTTGACTTATAGCATGATGAAAGTCAAGTTTTGGTGAATGGCAACAGGAAGGTGACATTTTTTTCAGGACCCCAAGTGAAGCTGTAGATCTACTCTTTGTGGTACTATGCAATGAAAGAAGTGTCTAGAGTTTCACTACACCAAGACTTCTGTGAGCAGTTCATTAATTAACCTTCAAGGAACTAGCTTTTGTTACATTCAAAGACAAAGAAAATCAAAACGGTATCTCAGGGGCAGCCAAGATGGTGAATATAGATCAATAAATAATATTTGTTTTGTTCTGAACATAAAATTTCCACTCTTTGATGATAGTAGAGTCCTATGAGGCATGGAATATCCTTTGTCTTAATATCTTATTATATCTCTCCTCTGGCTTCCTTGCTTGCATGGAAGATGGACCCCGTTTCTAATAAGCAACCTGCAAGTCTGTTTGATTTAGAAAGAGTCATGACCAGGAATTTTCAGAGTAAATTTCAAACTTTATGTCGAGGACTGGAAACTAGCACTAAACTAAGGAAGGTGTTTATCAGCAAAGTTTCATAGTGTTCCACTCATATCTACGAACAGCTACCAAGCACCAGTTATATACTTCGCACTAACATTGATAGTAATAACAACATATTAGCCACTTTTGATCATTTTTCCACAATAAGGACTGTGATTAATGTGTATGATGCCATGCAATCCTCGCACTAACTCTATGAGATGAGAATACATTTTGCAACCTCATTTTATATAAAAAAAAAAAGTGGTAGGAGAATTGGGTTATAACAAGGCATCAATGACAGGATTATCTTCATATTCAAAACAATTTGGTTTCAAAAAAACCCACATTTTAATCTGTCACGTTATGTTCATGTTGCCAATCTTACACTTTTGCTTTTAATTTTTAAGTTTCCTGTTTAAGGACTATAAACATAGGGACTTTATACCCCATTTATATTCACATGGTTTTAAATAATAAAAGCTAGTTCACGTTAACAACAAGGCTCGTACACACAGCGTAGCATTGTGTTTTCTGTTAAGGGATGTGCGTTTTACTCAAGTCCGCGAAACAGCAGAGTGCATGTTGATAGCTGTGGGAAGACAAAAGCAAAAACTGATGGCACTGATCATTTACAGATTTTTACAAATAAAGGTAAAGAAATAAAGAAGCATGTCAATTATCTGGAAGGCTGCCGCCCAGAAGAGTCCATGCATTTTCTTCCATGGCCCCAAGTGCTAGCGTTACAACCCATGGGTGGAAGCCACACACGCGCACACACACACACACACACACACACACACGCGCGCGCGTGCACACACGTGAGCACACAGTTATGGCACAATGGAATGACCCACCTTGGGTGGCAGTGAATTTCTCTTTCATTGGGAACAACTCAACAGAGAATTCCATGACTAGTTTGGGTCTCGGGTGTGAAGAAGGAAGGTCAGTCAGAAGACCGAGAGGGTCCCTTCCTGGGCTGAGATGCTCGGACTCTTAAGGGAAGAGCATTCAAGCCAGGACATCGGGGTCCAGGTCACTCCTTCGCCAGGGCTGGATTTGTTTGTGCTGAAACCTGGAAAACTCTTAGAAGCAAGAGGATGCTCTTTCCTGAGGGTCATTCCATTGTGCCATAACTCTGTGCACACGTGTTTGCTCATCTTCCCTCTGTGCAGAGGTGACTGGGTGTTTCAAAGGGAGAACAATGAGAGAGAGACAGACAGACAGACAGACAGATGGGGGTGGAGTCAGGGAAGCGGAAATTTACAAAGAGCAGGAAGGCGGGTGGTTGGTGCACGTGATTCGTCCTTCTGGGTTTGTTAACTGGCACTTATCCGAGTTAGGCAGCTGCCCTCCCATCGAGACTGGCAGTCAGGCACCTGTCCTGAGGTGCTGGCTGCAACAAACAGCAAATTCTATCGGAGCTTCTCCAGGCAGGAAGTTAAGAAGGCTGGAGTCTTCGTGCTAGGGGCTGGCCTTGAGCTGTTAGAAACTTTGCAAGTCTTTGTTTGAGTCTCTTAGAGTGGGGATGGGCGGACGAAATAATTTGTGCTGAGAATCTGCAGCCTCCATAGTCCGAGGATGAGGTCTCGCTAAGGATGAGGTCTCGCCAAGAAGACAGCTCAGAGGAGCCTGACTCTGCTCAAGAGGAGAGTCTTTGTCAATGGTGAGACTGACCAAGCAGTTGCAGAGCTCACTTTCCCCATTCAAGCATCTCATGTGGCTTCTGCCAGCATGGTGACATAGTTGGTGAGGCTCCTTGAGCGTGCCAGAGAAGGGCAGAGTGGAGAGAAACACCTGAGACAAAAACCAGGGCTCTGACCGAGCAGCGAAGCCCGCTCTGCCTCTAGCCACTAACTCCCTTTTTGCTCAAGACAGTCTGAGTTTGGCCAGGCGAGGTGGCTCACCCCTGTAATCCTAGCATTCTGGGAGGCCAAGGCGGGAGGATCACTCAAGGTCAGGAGTTCGAGACCTGCCTGAGTAAGAGCAAGACGCCGACTCTACTAAAAATAGAAAGAAATTAATTTGCCAACTAAAAAATATATAGAAAAAATTAGCTGGGCATGGTGGCACGTGCCTGTCGTCCTAGCTACTCAGGAGGCTGAGGCAGGAGGGTCACTTGAGCCCAGGAGTCTGAGGTTGCTGTGAGCTAGGCTGACGCCACGGCACTCTAGCCCGGGCAACAGAGTGAGACTCCGTCTCAAAAAAAAAAAAAAAAAGAGAGAGAGAGACAGTCTGAGTTTGCTTTTCTGTTACTTGCAGTTAAAAGCATCCAAACTCTGAAATGTAAATTTTAATATGACCTTTTAGGAAACAAAGAACAGCACAGACACCATCAGAGGGCAAACTTCTCATTTGTTTTCAAGGGAACTGCGGCTAGAAATAATAAATACAATTGCAATTTAATGGTTCTGTGTTTCGCACATAACATTTCCAAACCTACGACTCTCTGTGGAAAGAGGATGGGTAAGTAGGTGGTCCGGAAATCATCCCTGGTGCTCAATGCGATTCTGTTCATCTGGGCACCTTTTATTACCCCCAACAGTAATTGGTCGATCCTAGGTATATGTTGAAATAAAATATTCATTGTTGAATGATGGCCCCCTTTTAAATCCATGTGCCATAATGATGTCAATTTGTTTGAATAGTTGGCTGGAAAAGCCTTTGTACTGGGCTTTTGTACTAGCCTTTGTACTAGGATGAACACACGGACACGCAACTGCCTTTTACAGACCTGGGTCCTCTATGTGCTCAGCCATCATCTCCTAATTAAACAGCAAAGGTTCCTTGGACGTGCCCCAGTCAGACGTCATTACCACGCATGTTGCCGTCATCTGCTAGATTAACGTGATTAATTATACAACCTGCAGCCGTGAGTCGAGACTTTGGGGCAACAGTAGAAACGAGGTATGCAAATCCCTTTGTAAAACTGTTTTCAGCCAAAGCATCCCTTATTTAGCATCTCTTACTGATAATCCAGTCTATACTGGATTCCTTTAAATGCTAGTGTCTCTCTCTTCCTCTCAGGCACTGCACACTCGGAAAGGGGCATGAGTGACTCATAGCTCTTGGGAATTGACTCTCTGACACAGTATTGGATTGGTTTTCAGCTTTAGTGGTGGGCATTTGGGCTGGGTCAGGATGCTAGCCAGATACCCTGTTAAGGTCTTCTCCTGGTGTAGATCAGAAGAGGGGAGAAGAAGAAAAGTCTATGAAACATACCACACAGGGCTGAGAACCATGTCTAAAGGATTGGAAGAACCATGTCTAAACCATCTTGTCTAAAGGATTGGAAGAAAGACCAACTCAGTGGTTCGAAAGGTAGGCTCTGAGCTACATCACCAAGGTTTTTGTCTCCTCTCCTTCCTGGTTGTGTGTGATTGAGATGGATCAGGGCTGCCTCCTGGGGGCCTGCCAGACATCCACAGTATGGAAGTAAAGGAGAAACCTTGAGTTCCTTCAAGGGAAACTCCAGGCACTTAGCCAGCCTTAAAAAGTAAATGAGCAACCTGGTGGCCGCCGTACAAGTAGTCATGTAAGCCAGCCAGAGTCAGGAGGTGTTTTAGGTCCCCATGGAAACCAAAAGGTAACATCTTAATACAAGTTCTTAAGTTGTTTTTCAGATGGAAAATGCAGATAAGAAGGAATTGAGAGTTGAACTCTGATGAACTTCTCTGTTCTAAATTTCTCCCTGAGGACTCTAGAGAAAGTCCCACCCGCCTTAACAGTCCTTCTCAAGACAAGTCCTTGCTTTCTTGACACATTCCCTGCTGTGTGAGTTGTATTTAACTCACGCTAGTTTTGAGCCCAGGGCCATGTGAAGCATATGTAACTCACACGTCTCTTCACCTTGGGAGCTGCGTGAACTGTTTTTCAAGTTGCATAGAACTCACGCACAGGAAACAATAAAAAATAACAAATTTTTAATATTAGAAAGGATCACTTTGTTTTAGAAGTTTTTATTACATTTTCATAATAAAACAGCATGGCCCCAAGGGAAAAAATTTTTTTCTAGTGTGCATTCCATCTCTTAACCAATTGCCAATCAAAGAATCTCTGACCCACAAGCCTCCCCCCAACTTCACAATGTCCATAGGCCAAACCAATGTACAACATCCATATCTTCATTTACAAATTTGCCTGCAACTTCTGCTTTCCTGAAATATGCCCATGCTTCTAAAAACCCTTTCTTGATCCTATCAGGATGTTTGGGTCCTAAATGTTAGCTGCCCGTTTTCCTTGCATGGTGCCATGCAGTAAAATCTCTTTCTTCCACTGCAACTCTCGGCATCAGTGTTGGGATTTGCTGCACTGAGCAAGTGGACCCCAGTTTGGTTTAGTAACAGTCCTAGGGAAAGTATTAATATTTGAAATTTTATTTTATTTTATTTTTTTACTAGCTCACAGCAACCTCAAACTCCTGGGCTCAAGCAATCCTCCTGCCTCAGCCTCTCAAGTAACTGGGACTACAGGCATGTGCCACCCTGCCCGGCTAATTTTTTCTATATATTTTTAGTTGGCCAATTAATTTCCCTCCATCTTTAGTAGAGACCGAGTCTTGCTCTTGGTCAGGCTGGTCTCGAACTCCTGACCTCGAGCGATCCTCCTGCCTCGGCCCCCCCAGAGTGCTAGGATTACAGGCGCGAGCTCATTTGCCCATTCTGTATATTGGAATAATGACAGTACCTTTCACATGCTGTCGTCTTGAGAACTCGGTGCTGAAAAAGTACTCAACCCCAGTGCTTACCAAAGCTCGGTAAATGTTAACATATCATTTTGCAAAGAGGATGATGTCAATCTGCTGCAACAAAATGAACATTAATATAAGTATGTTTATACTTTTATGTGTTCTTACTTCGTAGCAACTCAAAGGAGGAACTCAGGACATTTCTGAGATTTTGAAATCTGAATTATGGTAGGTTTTTCAATGTAGGGGCTTGCTTGGGATTGGATAAGGATCAAGATATAATCATGTAGAATTGATGGATGAAGCAATGCAAGGATTTCCAGGCAAGGAGCTCAAATAGTTTTAGGATATAAACTGTTCTTCATTCAATATTTTCTAATGGTGACTTGATGGGTTTTTCAAGACATTCTTGAAATGAGCCTTAAGATTATTTCCAGGTTTTATTTTCTTGGGGAAAAGTTTTCTGGCATAGCAAATCTATGTTGCAAGAACACAATGGAATAGTAAAGTTATTAACATGGACAATAAGCTGTGTGGATTTCCATTTTTAATGTAAAATAAAATAGTGATTAACACAAAATTCATTTCCATGGAAAACTTTCTATGATTAATTTCACAGCAAATCTCTATATCAAATTTTATTTTATAAAAATCACAGCTCGTATTTTTGTACTCACTTAATATTTCCCATCTGTGCATGGAAGGAAGGGAACCATGAAGGAAAAAGTTGGCCATAGATTAAAATTTCTCTCCAAGAGGATCCATACGTGCAATCAAGAAGCAAGTTACTGCAATAAATAAGAAAGGATTTCCTCAAGTGGCCAGTCTCTTTATTTAGGATGTCTTTGAGGTTTAATTTGGGGTCCCACTACTGAACTTTTTTTTTTATATGGGAAGGGGAAGAGTGTCAAAAAGAACATGGCAATAATTCTTCGTCTGCATCTATTATTTGATTCCATCACGTTTTCTCAGCATTTAACCACCTGCATGGCTCCACATCCCTCCTAATTCAATTTATATTCTACAGCTCAATAGTGCAACCCCTTCCGTTGCTAATCCTTCAAGTCCCTTGCCCCTTTCTTCCATCCATTGATGAAACTGGCTGGTTTTTGCTGACTTTTTTTTTTTTTCCTTTCTTCCCAAAGACACAGGATTTTGTTATGTCAACTAGACTGGACTTGAACTCTCAGACTCGAGGGATCCTCCCACTTCAGCCTCCTCCTCGCCACCCCCCACCAGCAGCCGGGACCACAGGCGGGCCTATTTCTCCACCTCTTTGATAGACCTATACCTACGTTCAAGCATTAGTCTTGAAACTGAAAATAAAGAACAAGTTTTACCTCTTTGATGGGAAACATATGCTTGTTAGTGCTGCCTAAAATTTCAATTCTGAGTCAAACACAGTAAACACACACGGATTTCATTTTCAACCAAAATACCGTGATTTTCGCCCTTGGTCTTGGAGTTTATAAGACAACAGAAAGCTTGCTTGTACATGTGAGAAGTTGCAAGCGCAGCTTCTCTACGGCCGGCAGGACACTCTCTTACCCCGAAACCCCGGTCTGGTCTCCGGAGAGATCTGTGAGTCCCATCTGGAGAGTATGGGGCGGTCTCAGGGCTGCAAGCTCACAAGGTTTTTCCTTTTCTCTCCAAATCACGTTCTCAGGCTGAGTCAAAGATTCAGACAAAGCCCCCCTCCCCTGGTCATGCACTTGTGTTCAAAGAGAAGGAAAATGTGGGTCAGTTTTATTCTGCTGTTCTTCCAGGTTCTTTTAAATAAGAATTGAGACTTACCGATAGCTTCAGGCCCAAGCATTGATGGAAACTTCTCGAGGCTTTCTTTTGCAACATGATATTTCCAAAATATCCAGTTTCCTTTTAAATCCAAAATAGCTTGACATTTGGAGCGAAAGCATCTTCTCCAGGGCTCTGCAGAGACTTAACCGACTGGTTCACATCATGAAAAACACCTGCCCGTTTGGCTAGCGTTGGTCGGCCATGCTCCATCTCCGAAGCGCTTTGGAAGACCTGCTCTTGTATCTACTTGAAAGCAACCCCCAATCACAAGAGTGACACTTCTGTCTGGAAGAAATTTTGTCTCTCTGTTTGAGTTTTCACACAATTTTTTTTTAAAAAGATAATTCTCAATTGAACTGATCTCTGTGTGGTGAAGCTAACCATATTCGCAGCAACATCCAAAACTTCTGTTGTTTTCCTCTGCAAGAATTTTTGCCCCCAGCACCTCTGTGTGAACAAGTTAGTGTGCCGGGACAACATCAGGCTTTCTTGTTCTACAGAAGAGGTGAGGCCCCTCCCTTATTGAGCCCACCGTGGATGAGGGATTCCAGCACCAAAGTTAACACAATTCCTCCAAAACAGGTGCGTTTCAAGACACTCAGCCAAAAAACTATATCTCGGCTTCTGCTTGTTTTGATCAGCTTTTTGAGGCTGAAAATATTTCTTGAAATTTCATCATTATTTGCAAACCTTACAAATGACTTAATTGGCATCAAGTCAGATGCTGCTGCTGCCGCCGTTACCAGTTTACCGTGCAAAATCATTTCAGCATCAAGTGGCTAAATACATCCATGTATCTCACTACTTGAGAGTGGAATTTTTTTTTTCTTCAATTTCTCACACCAAAATTGGCCTAGCATTTAACTCAGTACGATTTTACATGCTGGGGATTCTTAATTTCTCACCAAAGGTATGAATTTTCCATTTGGGGGCAGTAAGTTCTGCTACTAAATAAATCGCTTCTGGACCCGTTTCTCCGAAGGTGATTCCTGTTTAGCGAATGCTTTATGCTGTTTTGAGATTCCGGAGGCTATTTCGAATAATCAGCACCTTCACTTGGCAGATTTGAGGGAGGGGGGGTCTTTTCCATTTAGCCAGCACCATTGCTGCGGTCATAAGTTGTTTGTCACAGAGGAAGCCAAACGGGGGGAGGTGGCTTGGATGGGCCGTGAAATCCAGTGCTAAGCAGTTTCTGTCGCAAATATGAGCAGACCGATTTTTTGCATGCCCTTCGTTGTACTGATACAATGAAATGACTCAGAAGGTTGCAATTCTTCCTCATTGCATCACTCCACCTGCGTTGTCTATAGGTCCAGACCTAGAATTCTCCTCCTCTTCCTTCTCACATCTCATTTTCAAAAATCACTATGTGGACCTTCTAACATGTTTGAAAATATAATTTTTTTTTTTTGAGACAGAGTCTCACTCTGTTGCCCGGGCTAGAGTGCCAAGGCCTCAGCCTAGCTCACAGCAACCTCAAACTCCTGGGCTCAAGCGATCCTCCTGCCTCAGCCTCCTGAGTAGCTGGAACTATAAGCATGTGCCAGCATGCCCGGCTAATTTTTTCTATATATATTTTTAGTTGGCCAATTAATTTCTTTCTCTTTTTAGTAGAGACAGGGTCTGCCTCTTGCTCAGGCTGGTTTCGAACTCCTGACCTTGAGTGATCCGCCTGCCTTGGCCTCCCAGAGTGCTAGGATCACAGGCATGAGCCACCGCACCGGACCGAAGATATAAATTCTTATAAGTTATAACACAGCGCATAATGAATAAGTGAACAGAAATGGCAAACCAAATCACAAATGTCACGATAAAATTCTCCTCTAAGCTACGTAAACCCTGCCTCGCAATGTTCATGGCGGCAACATGGTGGAGGTTGAGTTGCAACACATAGATGTTTCCTTCTTTAGAATGAAAATGTATCTCCAACTTGTTTGCTTCCTTGTATCCGCCAGGAGTGTGGGCGGGTTGGTTGGGGGAGGCAATTCCAGGAGGAAGAGGCTGAGGTCTTCATCCTAGGATCCTTCCCACAAGCAATAGGGCACTCGCCAGTCATCCACAGCCTTTCCCAGTTGGCACAGAAAACCGAGAATGGACACAGTCCCACTGCTCACTGCCATGCAACGGGGCTGGAGGATCCCTAACAAAACACCTCCAGGGCTGCTAGGGTCACCCGCAACACCAGCAGTGTGCGTGTGACTTTCAAAAAAATGGTGTTTACTTTTTCATGCACGATTTCTTGCAGAATAGTGACGCCATTTGAGAAATCGTGTCCTAGTGCATAGCTTAAATGAACACATACATTTGTACCTTACTGTTTATGCTAAAGAGTTTTTAAAGGAAAAGAACAGATATTAGCATGCTCTCCCTCCACTCTCTCTCTCCGTCTGCATTGTGCATGTGAGTGTTTCTGAAAAAAATTCATATGACCACACTGTGGCCAGGACATGTCCATTGCCATGAAAATTTGAGTAGACCCAAAGGTAAGGCAAGAAATAAAACATAGGAGAACCTGGTAAGGCAGCCGGGGCCCAGCAAGGAATTATGCACTCAGAACCCAGACGCCAGGTCTGGTGACAGGTGCTCCCTCCTCCTCTCCCCGTCCCCCAACCCCCAACCCCCAACCCCCAACCCATAGAAGTCTTCTCTTACCTGGAAGACCCTTCATGCTAAACACCAATTCTAAAAACCAGTTCTAAAAACCAATATCACTGCACCTCAGCTTCATCTCGATGAAGAGCAGGTAAGAAACCAGAGAGCGATGATCACTTGACTTGCCCCATTACAAAAATGTTTCCTTTCTCAACATCCCCTTTCTTCCACATTCTTGCTGAGAAAATAATAAAACCCAGTGAAAGTAACCTCAGGCAAGTCCAAGTCATTATTTTTGCCAACTTTTTGACCCAGGCAAAATTATATGGACCATGGATCTACCACATTTATGTAGTTCTTCATCAAGTTGGTGGACATTTTTGGGTTGTTTCCACTTTTTTAGCTATTATGAATAAGGATGCTGTGAGCATTCGTGTACAAGCTTTCTTGTGGACATATGTTTTCACGTCTCGTGGGTATACACCTGGGAGAGGAAATGCTGGGTCATAAGGTAACTCTATCCTGAACCTTTTGATGAACCGCCAGACTGTTTTTCAAAGTGACTATACCATCTTACATTCTCATTAGCAATGAATAAAACTTCTAATTTCTCCACATCCCTGCCAGCACTTGTTATGTTTGTCTTTTCTTTTTTATTATTACAGCCATCCTAGTGGGTGTGTAGTGGTTGTGGTTTTGACTGGCATTTTCCCCATGACTAATGAGGTTGAGCATATTTTCATGTACTTATAAGTCGTTTTTATATCTACTTTGAAAAAATGTCTATTTAGCTCCTTTGCCCATTTGTAAATGGTTTACTTGATTTTTTTTTATTGGTGAGTTGTGCTATTTATACTCTAGACACAAGTCCTTTACCAGATATATAATTTTCTCTGATTCTTTGGGTTGTTTTTCACTTTCTTGGCAGTGTCCTTTGAAGCACAAAATTTTTTCATTTTGACGGAGTTTATTTATTTTTCTTGTGTGGCTTGGTGCCATATTTAAGAAAGCATTGCCTAATCTAAAGTCACAAAGATTTACCCCTATGTTTGCTTCTAAGAGTTTTACAGTTTTTAACCTTTGCATTTAGGCCTTTGGTCTATTTTGAGTTCAATTATTGCATACGGTGTGAGGTAGGGATCTGGACCCATTCTTTTGCATGTAGATATCATGTTGTCCCGGCACCATTTGTTTTCCATTGAATTGTTTTGACAAGCTTGTTAAAACTCGATTGACCATACATGTGAACGATTATTTCTGGGTTCTCAATTCTATTTTACTGATCTGTACTCTATTTTTATGACAGTGCTACATATCCACTTCTTCTTGAAACACTTTGCTCTCTGGGCTTCCAGACCACAAAACTTGCCTGTTTTTTTTTGTTGTTTTTTTTCTCAATCTTTCTGTTTCCTATATAGGTTCTTCCACCAGCTATGCTTCTGCTCTCTATGTTTGTCTGTCTAACTACTTCTGTGGCATCTCCATTTACATGTCTCATAGGCACTTCATCTCTCTGCTCTCTGCTACCACCAAGAGACACCTGTCTCCAGCATTTTCCCCCATGCACCGTGGTCTCCCAGGGCCCTCTGACCTTCCATCTGCTGCTCTGTCCAAAACTGCCGCTGCCCACTTTCCAGCGTGTCAACTCCCGCTAGCCCTTTACCACATACCTCGCGTGGCCCTGCTCCTGAAGCCTTTCCCAGTCAGCGCTCCTCCCATGCTGTGTTCGGGACCCTGCCTTGAGCTCCTTCTCCCTCTCCTCCTGTTGCCATGGCTACGCAGCTGTGCGGTAGCTGTCTGTCCCCTCGCTTGCCTCCTCTATTGTCCACACTCACCTGTAGGGCAGGTGATCTTTGTGCCTGCAGTCCCTGAGTAGATGCTCAATAAACATCTGCTCCTTACATGAATGGCTACGTACAGAAATAAAGGAAGGCAGAAAGGAAACAATTAACTTGCTTCTTTGCGCATGTGCCCCTGGTAACGGCGCTGAGATGCAAACAGCTTTTCTAAAGTCCTGGAGGGGAGCCAGCACTCTCTTTTGAAGCTGAAAGCAGCAAGGCATTCTCTCCAAAGAAAAGGGGTTCTCGAGTTTCCAGGAATCTGGCCTGTGGCCACAGGTGTGGAAATTGTAGATTGGCGAATCCGGGTTGAGGGAAGGGGCATCACTCGATTGCAAAGACCATTTTTCCTGGCACTCGTCAAAGAAGAGGACAGAGACATCTGCATGTCCCAATGACATCACTTGGCCCTGCCATGCACAATAGAGGAAAAAAACTGTCAGGGCAAATTTCCAGTTTATCTAGACATCGCTGAGCCAAGGCCAGGATTTTCCTCTCCTCTCACCACCCGTGCTGGTCCCAACACTGAAAATGGCTCTGGGGGCCACTGAAAAAACTGCCTGGAAAGAGTCACACTCTTCTTCACATCTGCAGCCAGGAATCCAAGGTGCAGTCGTCACAACCCTCTCGTCCCTTTGCATTTCCACTCCCCTCCCCCCACCCCCCACCCGAGGGAGCCACTCCGTCACCCTGACGGTCGGCACCCCATGCATTTCTTTATGCGTAAACTGTGGATATGCACATAGTCTTAAAACTGTGTGGCATTGCTTTGCGTTTTTACAACTTCATCTAAGTTATGTTGTGTGCATTCATCTCTAAGTTACGTATGTCTTCTCTCAGTATGATACTGTGACTTTTAACCACAGGGATATTAGTAAGTTTGCTTCCTGCCCCTGCGTGAATATCAGATCCCCGGGGTGGGTATCAGATGTGATGGGTGCCGATTGGAGACATGTCCCGTGTGCCACGTGAGGCTGCTGGGGGGGGGGGTAGGGAGGGCACGGTACACACAGCTCTCAGCCTGTCCTCACCGCGGGGTGAACGTGTATCCGGGGAGTGCTGTGGTCTGTTTTATCACGTGGAGACCGGGCTGATCTCATATCCTGAGCTTTGCTCGCCTCTTGAGCGATTCTACAATCAGGCAGCACGTTGTCACCAAACGAACAGGAGGCTGAAAGACAGAAACCTAGATTTCTTGTCCCGGTTCTGTGATAAGAACCCATGTGACCTCTGGTGAGTTACGTCACCTTGGCCAGCCTCGTCCTCCGCACAGAGCGTGACTTGGTTCCCATAAGCTGTGCAGGTCTCAGAGGAACCCAGGGGGGACACGTGTCTAGGGTAGCTGACGGTGCAATTGTCACACTTTGTGCAAAAGAACCCAGTGGCAGTTTCTGTGCCCTCCGCATCCCAACCGAGGCTAATCAGAGAAGTGCCTCGACTTTCCTGAGCCTCACTCACCTGGTCCCCACACAGCGAGAAAATGATGATCCAATTATTACACGTATGCGAAGTACCTAACACAAGGCTGGCACGTAAAAAGTAGTAAGTATTAGTTGATAGTAGTAGCATTTCTCTGGTGATAACCTTTTCCCATTCTTTTGTGTAGGGTCTGGCCTCCTAAAAAATGTCCCCCATACCTATTTTAATGTCTTTAGATGGTGTTTTGTCCTCTCCTCTAACTGCTTCTGCTTATGGCCCTAAACCCCACCTTGTCCTCCAGCTGGGCCCGCCCCTCAGGGCCAGCCAGAGACACTGTCCAGAGCACTGTGCATCCTATCTTCCCACCACAGTTCCCAAAAGTGAAAACAAAAAGCAAAACTGCCTCTCTCGGCCATTATTGTTTTAGTTTGGTTGTTATTTTAATGGTTGCCGTGTATTTTCAGCCCCGTTGCCTCTGAGCACTTACGGCCTTTGAGCTGGGGAACGAGCGTGAGGGAAGCTCACCTCCCTAACTCCCAACAGCTAAGGGTAGTTGTGTCTCTGGGCTGTATTTATGAGATCCAGGTCTCTAGACCCAATTTATGTGCCTTGCTGTCATCACTTCAAATATAGTAAGTTCCAAAAATAAAAAATAAAAAGAAACCCCGGTAGCCATGCCCACCTTGGCTGTAGCCTCTGCTACTCTGGGACTCCCGGGGGCCCTCCCTGAACACAGGATTCCCACCTCGGCCTGCCGCAGCACTCTACGGAGACCCCTGCTGTCCCCTCGTTAGCGGATTTCTCAATGCCTTGATGGAGAATGAGCCACCTGGTCCCTCTCAGGGGACATCATTAGGGAGCTTGGTAGACAAAATAATTGCCTTCCGAAGACGACTTCATCCTGATCCCCGGAAACTGTGACTATTCACATTACGTGGCAGAAACGACTTTGCAGGTAGATTGAGTTAAGGATCTTGAGATGGGGAGATGACCCTGGGTTACTGGGGTGGCCCAGTGTAGGGTCCTCCCAAGAGGGAAACAGGTGGGTCAGAGTTAGAGAAGAAGGTGGGACCACATGAGCGGAGATGGGAGAGAAAAGGAGACATTTGAAGACGCCACGAGGCTGGTTTTGAAGATGGGGGAAGGGGACGTGGATCAAAGAAAGCAGGTGGCCTCCTGTAGAAGGTAGAAAAGGCAGGAACATCCAGAAGGAATGCAGCCCTGCCAACACCTTGATTTTAGGACTCCTGGCCTCCAGAATTGTCACATAGTAAATGTGTGTTGTTTTGAGCCACTGGGTCTGTGGCATTTTGTTTCAGCAGCAGTAGGAACCTAACATGGGGTGAACGAGCAAGTTCAACGTGACAAATCCACTCCGGCATTCCTGTCCACTTAAGGCTTTTGATTCCTTCCTCTGCCTTCAGCCAAGGCACTCCCGGCATCTCAAAGTCCTTTAGGGTGGGCTGCCACCTCCTGAGTCCAAGCTTCAGTCGACCCTCCGAGCAAAGGTTCAGGACCGTCCTCTGTTACTGGAGCTAGCACACCAAACCTAGAATCCCCAGCAGGTGCCTCTGTTTTGGTGCCCTCAGCCAAATCTAAAATCACGTTCCTTTCTTCCTGGCTCTGGGACTTTTAGCATTCACTCCCATCCATGCCCCCTGCCAGTTTCTGCTGGTATTCATGAGCAAAATCTTGCGATTTCTCTAGTGCGTAGGCATTTCCCTCCCAGGTGAGACTGTATTGACACCGAGCATTGCTGGGCTGTGACTGGGGAGTTGGGAGGAATAGAGGAATCAGGAAGCCGGAGGCAATGAGAGAAGTGTCCTGTTCGTGTCACCCCAGGCGAGATTTTTACATCAAGCCACGGGGCCTGTTTCCATTAGTGAGAAAGCTTCTTTGAGGGTTGAATCTGCCGTAACATCCTCTTCCAATTCCCACGTTCCCAGAACTGTCCTATTTTTACAAAAAAAAAAGGAGTAAGTGGAGCTGGAAGCGTACAACCTGTGCTATAACTCAGCCGCCCATGAAAGCAAACCACGTCTGAGTTGTAGTTGCGTCTGCCCCATACACACAAGACATAAGAGACATTTTTTAGGGCACCCACAGACGTACCTTGGTCTCCCTGACTGTGTCTTTAAAAGAAAATGTTAACCTGTTAAAAGAAAATGTTAACCTTGTCTTTTCTCCTTAAGCTCTCTGGCTCAGGTAGCCCACGCTCTGAAGTTGCTTTCACACCCAGTCAGACGAGGTTGCCAATCCTGGAGTGCCCGTTTTCTTGAGAATAGTCACACCAGCCAAGGGGGAAAGGTTAGTGGCAGAGAGAACAGATTCCATTCTGGGCACTTTGAGTAAGGACAGATTCTTATCACAGGCTAACAAACACCTGCCTTGAGATGGCAAACTCAGGGCTGTGCCTCTAGAACAGCATTGGAATTACACCCCGGTGCCGGGCAGCCAAGGGACCTGGTGCTTTTGTGACAATCAGGCATCGGGAAGCAGGTGATCTAGGGACAAAAGCTGCTGCCACACCTGGTGCTTCCAGCTCCATACCTGCTCTGCTAGGGTCCACCTGAACAGAAAGGGTGTCCATTGCCCACCTCAAATTCAAGTCCTGAGCAAATGTTTCTGCTTGTGGAGCCTAAATCATGTCTGAAAGACTAACTGCAACAGGGTCTAGGAGGTGCACTTTTTAATGTTCCAGCCGCTACTCTGGGAAGGCAAGTGAAGAAACAAGGTGCAGTATTGGCCCCACCCCGGAGAGTTCTTAAATGAAGCACCACCCAGGAACTAGCTGGAAAATCGTGCAGCAAGCGTAATGCAAGCCGAACAGCTGAATTTCGGCCAGGAAATTCAGCCTCAGCACAGACATCATTTAGATCAGAATCCTGAACACCAAATTATGTTCCAATTGTAATCTTTGTGTGTTTGGGATTTCTCTTGCAAGTTACTTTTATATTTAAAAGTTCTCCTATGTTATTTCAGGAAGTGGGGTGGGGGTGAGATTTATTCATAACCTACAATGGGAGCATTAATCAGGGCAAGAGAAATCCTTCCAGCCAGAAGGGAATTCCCTCTGCACACCTTCTCGATTTAAGAATTCTCAGCTTACGCTGAATTTGTCAAACAGTCCTATGTGCATTGTTTTTATTTTGGAATTTGGATCTATATGATCAACTCCGCGGAAGCTAGTATGCTATATGAATGCTAACTAATTACTCCTCATTTCAATAACAACAATTAAGACATTGTTAGCCGTACTGGTTTGTACAGGCAAATTGTGTTTGCCTCAGCTACTCAAAAACTCACTGATCACAGCTGTGTGAAAAATGTCTGGTCTATGAAAGTTCCATCAATCTTCACATGATAATGCTTGGTTATGCAAAATTAATTAGCATTTGCAGATCAAGAGATTTGACTTTTATTTATGTCTACCTTGAACTGCCAGAGCTGTGCAATTCATCCCTTAGAGAACATATGAAGAATAATCATTTAATATGAAGTCAAATGTTAACAGGCCAAAGCTGGGTTGCACATATGCAAATGAGCGTGAGACCGAGTGAGCTTCCAACAGCAATCCCCAATCCCGGAGAAGCCCCAGGCAGCTCCCATCGGCACAGATTCCATAATGCCTAAGACTGTTCTCGTTTTTTCTACACCTTTTCCCACTTTCCCATAAGTGGTTTTAACCCTTTGCACTCGCTTGCTTTTTTCTCGATTCCTTTATTCTACTCGGGATTTAATTTTTTAAATACCCCAGAATAATAAATACTGGAGTTTCTTTTCATGCAAACTTATTTATTTGGATTTTTTTTATATTTCAAATTATTGATACATTCAAAGAGTAATTTTAATCTCTATAATTTTTCATGGTGTGAGCTGCTACCGATGCTAACCGTGTCGAGTCACACTCGACACCCGAGTGCAAAGGGTTAAACTCTGCACTGTTTTTCGACATTGAAATCATCGAATCACCTCAGAGTTTTAAAATAAAGTGGAGAAAGGCCATTACTTAATCACAGCAGTGACAAAGTGCATGAGCTGTTCCAGCATTTGTATGAATGCATCGAATTATCACATGGACCGAGAAAATATGTACAGCTATGATGTAGCAATAAAAATAAATAAATAAATTTTTTAGAACAAAGTAAAAGACCCAGGGGAAAAAGTTAAAATAATAATATGAAATAGCATATTCTAAAAACTAAACAAATGGCACAAAGAAAAAAATCATTCTCTTTAAGGTGACTCTTTGGGAAAGACGTGGAACTTGAATTGGATGTCCAAGAAAAGATTGGCTAGTCAGAGCAGTAGAAAGAAATTTCAGGCTGAAGACCAATTTTGGGTTTTTTTTTTTCTGTTTTGTTTTTTTGAGGCAGAGTCTCACTCTGTTGCCCTGGCTAGAGTGCTAGCTCACGGCAACCTCAAACTCCTGGGCTCAAGCGAACCTCCTGCCTCAGCCTCCCAGGTAGCTGGGACTCCCTCCGAGTGGGAGGCTGAGGCAGGAGGATCGCTTGAGCCCAGGAGTCTGAGGTTGCTGTGAGCTAGGCTGACGCCACGGCATTCTAGCCTGGGCAACAGAGTTGGACTCTTGTCTCAAGAAAAGAAAAAAACAACAAAAAAAGAAGTGAATGAACAGAAAAGAGAAGTTGTCCAAAGACCCCGTGGAGTAAGCCTTGGGCACCACAATATTTTAGGGCTGGTGGGGTCGGCAGAAGAGAGTGAACAGGGAAGCAGTGACCAGAGGCTAGTAGTAGAGGACATTTAGTATATTTCGTGTCCTGATAGCCAAGTGACACAGGATTTTTCAAGACCGAGAGAAGGAGCCACTGATTGCATACCGGTGATCCACTGGACTCTTATTATGTTACTCCATGGTAACAAGTCAGTCCCAAATGTCAGCAGCTCATTTCAACAAAAGTTTATTTCTTTCTTATGTCACACACTAGCTATAGGTCAGCTGTAGCTCTCTGCTCGGCTCTGTGTACTGGCTTAATTCCAGGATCCAGGCGGAAGGAACAGCCTCCGCCTGAGACACGCCATTCTCGTGACCAAGAGAATCATAATCCACGTGACCGTGCTTAACCTTGTGCGTTCAACTGGATTCCTGGTAGTCACATGGCCGAACCTAACTGTTAGGGAGCTTGGGAAAAGTAGTCTAGCCATGTGCCCAGAAGCAGAGAAAGGTTTGGATTAATAATTATCAGTCCCTGGCCCAGCTACCTTGTTAATTATTTTTAATGATAAGTTTTTAGCTACCACATTTTTTTCGCTGGTATATTAAAATCCATTCATTTTTATAGGTTGATTTTATGTATAATGACCTTCCTACACTCTCAACCTTATAATTTATTTATGTGATAGAGTCTTTTCAGTCTCCTACTAAATAATTATCTCATCTCCAAATAATGATTTCTTTTTTCTATCCAATCCTTATACTTTTATTTCTTTCTTTTTCTTGCTCTGCAAGCCAGGACTTCCAGTATAATGTTGAAATTCAGTAAAAGCAAATATTTTTTTTATCTCCTTCCTGATATCAACAGAAAGGTTTTCAGTGTTTCATCATTAAAAATCATGTTGCCTATTGTTTTGTTTTTTGTTGCTGTTGTTTTTTATTTTTAACATATTCTTTTTCAAATGAAGGAAGTACTCTTCTATAATTAAACTAGGAGTTTATCATGGCTAGATGTCAAATTGTAGTTTTTCTGCATCTCCTAAAATGAGTTTAAGTTTTTCTTTCTAATTGGTTATTGTGGTGACTTACATTGATTTTTCTAACGTTAAACTAATCTTGCAATTCTTACATGAATTCAACAGGTCATGAAGGGGGATAGGGGAAAAAATAGATGATGTTAAGTGTTCTTACCACAGTTTTTAAAAAATTGCACTAAACTCCTAAAATATGTTGAAATGATGTCCCCCACCTTTTTTTTCCTGTTTAAGATTAGGCATAAGATTTAAATCGTTTCATTAATTTTATTACTTTTATCAATCATGTTAAGGAATAATAATGCTAGACATGCACACATGTTTAACTACATAAATAAATGACTTTTGCTACATGTGTATCATGTAACTACCTCCCCAGTCAAGATATAGAACCCTGGGGGTGAGGAGATCAAGGAGCTATTGATCAAAGGATACAAAATTTCAGTTGTATAGGGAGGAACAAGTCCGAGAGATTCATTGTGCAACATTGTGACTCCAGTGAGCAACAATGTATTGCTATCACTCGAAATTGCTAAGAGACTACATTTTAAATGTTCTCACCACAAATAAATAATAAATACGTGAGGCAATGCATATGTTAATTAGCTTGATTTAGCCATTCCACAATGTATATGTATTTCAAAGTATCAGGTTGTGCACTATAAATATATACAATTATATTAAAACAAAAAATTAATATAAACAAATAATTTTAAAATATATATATAGACCATTTCCATCTTTCCAGAAAGGTCTCTTGTGTCCCTGTGCATTCAATCTCCACACCCACCTTCTGGCTCAGGAAGCCACTAATCTAATTTCTACCTGCATAGACAGGTTTTGCCTGCTCTAGTACTTCTCACAAATGGAATTGCAAGGTCTGTGTTCTTTTTTCTGTGTTTGGTCCCTTCACTTAGCATCATGTGTAAGGGGTTATTTGCAGGAGGTTTTTGCAGTGGCAGTACCAAAGCTGTGCTCCCAGCTGGTAGGGGTTACCTTCATGGCACAAGAGCTATGAGTCAATTCTTTAAACTTTTCTTCTCCGGCCAAGGGATGGAGGCAGTGGCAAAGGTGCTCACGATGCTCGTGGGACTATCCCCTCCTATCCCGCCAGAGCCTCCCAACCCCACCCGAGCCACCACTACCCTGATTTTCCACCTGGTGAAACCTGGAGTGAAGAAGCAGACCAAGTCAACCGGGACTTCTGACCTGCAAAACCATGGGCCAACAAAGTTGTGTTGTTTGCAGCTACATTGTTCGTGGCAATGGGTTCCAGCAGCCATGGAAACCCAGCACAGCACCCTGCCTGCAAAGAACGATGCCTTGGCTCTGAACTTTGGAGTAATTATCCACGAATAAAGGTTTCCATTGTCTTATTACTGATTTTTATGGAGGATATTTGATTCCAAATGTCTGAAGGAAGATATTTCATTTACGGTAAAGCATTTCCTGTTTTTTGTTTGTTTGTTTGTTTGTTTTTGTCAATGTATCAAATACTTCTTAAGGTGTGAAAATTAAATCACAGCTACTCAATTATTCTGCATAAATAAGTGAATCTAATTCATACACGTGCATGGTGATTAGTTGCATTTCATTCATTCCTTCATTTAACAAACATTGTTTGAATGCCTACTATGTGCCAGGTACTCTCTGGTTGTTGGAGATATGATAATAAACAACATAGAAAAAAAAAATCCCTGCTTGCATGAAGCTTATATTCCAGACAGGTAAAACGAACTACAGGGGCTGCAATTTTAGGTGGAAATGATCAGGGAAATCATCTCCAAGAACTTGATTGTTCAGGCTGAGACCCGAAAGATGTCTTGCGCAAGCATCCTGGGCTGAAGCTTGCTGGCAGGCCAAGGAGCATGAGTGTGGCTAGAGTGAGCAGGGAAGATGGGGGTCAGATGTGGATCTGGGGAGTGGGAGCCGGGCAGGTCCTACAGGGGGAGGGGACCCCTGGACGGTTGGGGCAGACTAGTGAGTGGGCACATCTGACTCTCAGCTTCATGGGATCTTTCTGGCTGCTGTGCTGAGGACAGGCTGTGGCAGACCAAGGGCAGGAGGAGGGGCATCACCCCCAGGCAGAAGCCCCCACCACCACCACCACCCTGGGGTTGATACAAATGCATGTTTCACCACTTGCATAAACACGCACGTGCTGATAACATCTGCTCTCCGGCAGATAAGAGCTTGAGAGATACAGAACAGCTCACTCCGGCTGTCTTCTTCTTCGCTGTCTTGTTCTACTACGCATGCTGCCGTTCCTCCCTCCAAGACTGAACTGGCTTGTGAAAATCGCTTGCATCTGTTCCTCTTCTTATATACTAAGGAGCTTTACTCATTGTATTCTTAACTGATTGTCATCTGTAAGGCAATCAGAAGAAAAACTTTAAACTGCTGTGGATTTACAACTCCACTGCCGTGTTCTTCTCTTGTCGGTTGAGCAGTTCGGCTTTTTCAATGACTGCGTGAGATTTGGTGGGGTGGTTTTTCCCCTCCCCCATCACTACTATCTCCCCCAGGCATCTGGAGAGAGGACTTCCAAAGTTCCAAACAGCAGTCTCTCGTGAAAATAGAATGTATGTAAAACTTACTCCATACCTCTCATCGTTTTAGATGGCTACATTTTAGAAAATTCAAAGGATCTTTTTTTTTTTTTTGCATTTGTGTCTTTCATTTCCTTCTGATTAACTGTGAAATTCAGATGTGTGCTCACATCAGGAACTTAGTTGGTGCTCTTTAAGTATTTATTGAAGAATGCATCAGTTTCAGATATAAACTCAGCTGTTCACAATTGACTACAGAGCCAGCAGTTAAAATAACCGGGAAGGTAGAATGCTCTAGAGGAAGAGTGATTTGAACAGGCCAACTCGGTTCAAGATGGGACCTGATAAGAGACTCTTACGGGGACTTGAGTACAAGACTCGGACCACCAGGAAAGATGTGGTCATCGGGGTTCCCAGAATGTGAACCAAAAAAGAAGGGAGAAGCTGCTTGAAGAACTGTGGGCAATTGAACATGTCCCCGGCACTAAATCCTCCGAATCTAGATGTTCAACCACAACTCTACTCGCCACAACATATGGCCTCGTGCCGTGTCTTCCAACAACTTTTGAAAATTGCAACAATTACCAGTGTTCCTCTCAAGGAAAAAAAACACAACTCTTCTAACATGGGTTTTCACAACTAAGGCAAAAAGGAACCCCCCACAAACACTCTTTCTGATCTACACTTTTTCTGTTTTCTAGTGGAAATTATAACCACAGGTTTACCATGTTTTCTTTCCTGCGTTTGAAAGCCACGTGTGCTTTAGTGAAAACATTACGGTGAACAATGAAACGAAAGATTCCGAAATACCAGGCACCTGTGGCTGGAAAATGGAAATGTCTCACTTACTGCTTCTTCTATGGCCATAAATCCTAGTGAGTTGGAGATGTGAATTCTGGTCAATCAACCTCAGCTGAATACAAACCATGTCTCATTAAACAGAATTTTAAAGAAGTACAAATATTTGCCAGACTTAGGTTATTTTATGCTTTATAGACTTTTCGAATGGTAAGAACCATTGTATACACCATCACTCATTCTACAGCTGAGGAAACTGAGGCCCGGAGGGACGGCGTGACGCCCCAAGTCCACACAAGCATGTCGGTTGCGAAGCCCATCATTTCTCAGCCCTTTGGCGAAGATCAAGGGCAGCTGCAGAGCTCAGACATGCTACGATCATGGACTTGGACTTCTGAGACTCTGAAGTACACAAGCTTCTGCCACCCCACGCTGCCTCTGCTCTTCCTGCGGCAGAAAATGGCGGGAAAGGAGAGGGAGGGCAGCACCGCATGCTTACTTAGGAACATCTACGTTTTATTTAAACTTATTCTCACCTATGATGTAGGAAAGAGGAAGCCAAGTCACGTTGTCCAACCCAGTGAGTTCGTACCATGTGGGCAGGTACTACAATACCCATAGGAGACATTGTTGCCAGCATTGAAGGTGGGGAGAAGGTGATCTTACTTCTCTAAGGCTGAGAGTCAGAATATTATACAAACAAGTTAATATTTATGCATTTCTAGAAGCATAGCTTGAAATTTTCCTCCACTTTTGACTGCCTCAGCTACACCAGACATATCTCCAGAACCGTAACTAACAAAAACTACGGGCCACCTTGCTGTAAATTAATAGAAGGGGTTCAACACTCACAGGTATCAGGGAGAAGGCTGCAGGTGCGGTCAGGTGAAAAAATCAGCCTGAAGTCTGAGTCTGTTCCAGCCCGGCACATGAGCCACCTCTGTCCCCCTCGCTCCTACACCGTGCCCCTCTCTGCTCCTGGCACCGCTGGCTGCTGGGAGTATGAGACCCTCTGGGTGGCTTCTTTCTCTTTAAAAGAATCCTATTCTAGCTCCTGATCCTGGATTTGGCAGTTTGCAAACACAGTGTTAGCAGAGTGTGGTGGCTCACACCTGTAGACCCAGCTACTCAGGAGACTGAGGCGGAAAGATCACCAGAGCCCAGGAGTTCGAATGTAGCCTGGGCAACATAGCAAGACCCCAGCTTACAAAATAAAAATGCAAGAGAAAGAAACAAAAAAAATAAACAACTCAGTTTTGTATGGGTAATCAGCCCATGATGAAAAAAATATGCAAGAGACCAGTCTGTTATTCATCACAGGGGGTCTGCCTCATAAGGTCACGGGTATTGTTTCAATCACTCAGGAGACTAAACCACAGATGGAAATGGTCCTCGGTGAGCAAAGACAAACGTGAGAAAACAATAATAAAGCAAAGTTGGTATTTTGGGGGAGGATATTTATATCAAGTGATAGAGGGTTGACCTTCCGCAGTTTGGCAACACTTTCAGCTCCTTTAGTGAAGAAGTACCATGAAGTACAATTGAACGATTCAAAAGACAAGCTGATGAATTCTTATCATCAATTCTCTTTTTAAATGGTCTTTATCAATTCCCAAGACCTCTGTCAATAACGCCTCACCTTTACCTCAAATTAAAAGTTTCCAGATGATTCTTTTTCCCTTTATTCATATTTTACGGCTGCCATGTGAGGACACTTTAATCTCACAGACAAGACACACTACCTCCAAATACCAATACTGCGTCTTCACCGTTCCCTTTTGCTCTTGGTGCATTTCTGTTATTGGATTCCGTTAGAAATTGACATGAATTGCCTTTTGCCCAAGTTGACATAAATTCTGTTTTTTCAAAATCTTTGTGGCATTTTACCCACTGACCCTATTATGGAATTCAAACTTTCCTTTGCTAAACTTCTGCCTTTTTAGAAAAAATTTTTTTATCATTATTTGCTCTGTACAAGACACATTGCTAGCAAACCAGGAGAGACACAGGGAGAAATTTAACACGATATAACGCAAGAACAAGTCTGGGGGTGGGGGGAAAGAGAAAGAGAGAGACTGGGGGAGAGAGAGGGTGAGAATGGGCTGGAAACACCATTTTAACGAATTAGTTCACTCATCAAATAAGACAGAAGGATTCAGAAAGTACAAATGTCTTCTTTGAGGTCATACTGTCCTTATGCTTAACCTATTGACACTCTGCATAACAGAAAGAGAGAGAGAGAGAATCTGCCACCTGAGCTCCACTCCCCAAGCTCCTGGTGACCTCTCCCTTACCTGGGAAACTGACCCTGTTTCTGGCCACAGGGAAAGGGCTTTATCAATAGAATAACACTATATTCCATTTTCAAATAATCTTTTTGCTGGAGTCGGCACATGCAGAAAAGAGCACAAAACACAAATGGGCAGCCGGATGAACTTTTACAAAGTGGACACACCTGTGTAACCACCCCACATCAAGTAATAAATTGCCACCACGAGCTGTCCGGTGCCTCTTCCCGGACATTTCACCCCAAAGGCAATACCCTGTTTCCCCGAAAATAAGGCCTTCCCATAAAATAAGCCCTAGCAGGATTGCTAAGCATGTGTGCAATAGAAGCCCCACCCCGAGAATGAGACCTAGTGATGGGCGTGGCTGCGCAGCGCATCTGCACAACCCATGCGTGTCGTCGCGGAGCGGGAAAGAAGACGAGCAGCCCTTCTCATCTGCCCCGTGAGAGCTCTGTTGCTCGACATGAGAGATCGGGGCCCATGGTTCTAAAGGAAATTGAGTCCCAAGAAATTCAGGATGGGATTCAGGGTTTGGAGAGTTATGATGATGTTCCAGAAGAAGATGACTTAACTCGATTTGATTTGAATAAATGTAGATGGTTGTATCGTACTTAAAAAAAAATAATAATACATCCCCTGAAAATAAACCCTGGAATGTCTTCTTGAGGAGAAATAAATATAAGACCTTGTCTTATTTTGGGGGAAACAGTAGCTACTATCCCAACTCTTCACAGCAGGAATTAATTCCACCTGGTTTTGAACCTTATGTAAATGAGATCTTACAGCATACACCCTTTCGGACCTGGCCTCTGTCACTCAAATCATGTCTGTAAGACTTGTTCATGACACGGCATGTGAACAGTATCGTGTTAATGTTTGTTGCTGCACCCTTTCCAATGGCTGAAGTATCACAATCCTATTTTGCAATGTATAGTTGATGGGTACTCGGGTTGTTTCCAGTTGGGGGTGATTATGAACAGGGCTGCCATGGCATCGGATACATGTCTTTCAGCACGTATGTGCGCATTTCTGTGAGCTACCTACCCATGGCATGCCTTGGTCACTGGTTTTGCATAGGTTCAGCTTCAGAAGGTGCTGCCAAAGAGTGTCCCACAGTTGTACTAATTTACAAATTTACCTCCTCTAAACGTTTGACATCATTACGGATTAGATTTTGTTTTGTTTTCTATAGTTTTATTTTTTTTTTCAGCTACTCAATTTATTTGGCTCACTTCTAGCATTGTTATGTAAAATAAACTCAAATAGCATCAAAACACTATGAACTTACATAGCATCCCAAATACTAAACAAACAAACAAAAAAGCACTCTATCCCAAGCATAAGTTTAGGTTAAAAGTTTCTTTTGTTTTTCATATTTTGAAATATTTTATGGACTAAACCAACTGGTGATAAATGCCTCATATTTTTTTAAATTAATGCTCTGGTTTTATTTAAGTGGCTTTACAGCCCTTTTTATTAAGAAATATTGGGTAGTATGTACAGACATAAGGAATTTAATAACCCATTCTATTAAGTGAAGTATCCCAAGAATGGGAAAACAAGCACCACATGTACTCACCAGCAAACTGGTATTAACTGACCAACACCTAAGTAGACATACAGGAATAATATTTATCGGGTGTCGGGCAGGTTGTGGGGAGAGGATGGGTATATACATATAATTTTATTATTAAATGGGCATTGCAAAATATTATAACATACGCATTGGCCATCTATCCATATTTTCACTCTTTTGTCTTTGAAATATCTTACGAATCAAAACATTCATAAACATACACAATTCTTTGACAGTTGCAAGAGTCAGGTTAGCATTTCAGCTCTTGCTTTATTTCTGGGAGTATAATGGCAAAAATCCTAAATTTGAGGACCAGTTAGACTGGCGTCAGCCATCCTCTGCCACCTGTGGGCCGAATGAGCTTGTGAAGTCATTTGTGTAACCTCGAAAGCTCAACTCTCTTAACTGTGAAATGAGGAGGATGTTACCAATCTCAAGGGATTTGTTGTAAGAATCAAATGAAATAATTGAAATAAAGTGTTTAACACCATGCCCTGGGACAGGTAGTAAATTTGCAATAAATATTAGCTAATATTAGGTTCATGCCTCATCTCTTTTTTAAATAAAGAAATAATACCCACCTCCCCTACCTTGTCTGAGATTTTAAAAAAAGGTTAACATTGCAAATCGTGTCTAATAACTATTTCAAATAATGGAACTTTTAAAACTGTACTATGGGCTTCACACAGCGGCTCACACCGATAATGTTAGCACTCTGGGAGGCCAAAGCAGGAGGATCGCTTGAAGTCGGGAGTTCCAGACCAGCCTGAGCAAGAGCAAGACCCTGTCTCTATGAAAAACACAAAAATTAGCCAGGTATGATGGCATTTGCCTATAGTCCCAGCTACTCAGGAGGCTGAGGCAAGAGGACGACTTGAGCCCAGGTATTTAAGTTTGCAGTGAGCTATGATGATACCACCGCACTGTAGCCTGAGCAACAGAATGAGACCCTGTTGCAAAACCAAACCAAACCAAAACAAACAAAAAAAACTCCATTGTGAGCATTTTTCCTTTTTTACCGAAGGGTAAGGTTTGCATCCACCTTTCACTTTCCCCTCTGCATGGTTTGGAAACATTGAAGGAAATCGTATTATCAACAGTAACTGAGGTCTGCTTACTCCCCAAGGTGAGGGCCAGTTTTTGTTTCAGATTTAGAACTCTTTTCTGACACTAACAATTTCTAACTTCTAATTATCTTCTTTTTCCCCACTTAAACTCTAAAGTTGAACTGAAGAGGAAAAACAATAACATCTCCCTTTTCCTTGTCCAAGTTGTGAATTTAAAACACCTGGGTTTTTTTTGTTTGTTTGCACACCTATCACTTTAACCCCATAGCTCCTACAATAATTTTGACATATTCTGAATAAATTTACACTAGACCTCACACGTTACTTGAGTCTTTGGTTCGGGTGGTAACTGTCCTAGAATTCCATGCTGATTCCCACCGGGGAGCTCAGGCGGGCCACTTTATAAACAATCTCTGCCAAACCTTTGGGCAAGTATTGGTGGCTTGGTGGCCAAACTCGTCGTCAAACAGTGCAAACTGGTTTCCTCCGAGTGGTAACTTTCTGCAGAGAGAGAAATGAATGTCCTTGTTAAGTAACACTGTACTCAAACTCTCTGTCTGTCACATCCTACTTCTTTCTCCCCAAATACCACCCTTCTTCAATCGAGGCTCAAAACAGGAACGTTTTCTTTTAAACGTCTGTCCTCAATCTCTTATAGAAGACCAGCCCCACAGGAGGGTACAAGAAAGAAGTGGTCTCCCTGGGACATATTTCGCCAGTCAGGTCCAAAAGAAAAGCAAAGGGATGTCTCCACCGCCCTTTTCCAAGTTTTCCAGGTGGAAGGAAGATGGGTTTGATGGCTCCAGGGACTGGAAGCATGGGAGTCCCTCAGCTCCGGGGTGGGCCGCGGAATCCACCGCAAGAATCCCAACTTCCCCAGCTGGACTGAACTGAACGAAGCAGCTGCCCCCAACACTCTGGTTACCCAACACGATTCCAGGAAACTTTAGGGCAAAAACCAGAGGAGGAAAGGAAGCACACAACTGAAAGCTGGGGTGTGTTTAACAGAACGAGTGGAACCTCACCACCACACGCCGGGCCCCGCAGGAAATGCCACTTTGTCTTCCAGGAAACAAAGGTGTGGAGAACTTCTGAGCAGCCACCCTGTTTATAAAACAATGAGGCAGTGGCTGATGGGAAACAGAAACACCCTTGTAGCCCGGGGAAGGAGCAGGCTGGTCCCACAGGATGCCCACAACACCTAAGGTGTACCCACAACAGATTTGGATTTTTTTTTTTTGCTTCAGAGGAAATTTTAAGACCAAAAAAAAAAAATCCCCATTTATTTTTTTTGAGACATATGATGGATATCGTTTTAAAAGATCCAGACTTCATTCAGTTTAATGGGTTTCTCATTGTAGGACTATATGGTTATAGAATGTTAGAGTAGCAGGGATCCTCAGAGACTAGCTGTCCAAAAGAGAGAGAGACAGAGACAGAGACAAAGAGAGAGAGAGGAAACGGAGAAGTTGGTTGTCAGAAAGCAGCAGGTTGAGGGGGCTGCCTCACCCTGGCCAGAGTTTGAATCCTGGTTCTGCTACTTTGTTAATTGCAGAATCTTGGGCAAGCTACCTAACATTTCTAAGCCTCATAACTCTCATCTGTTAAATAGAGATGACGATGATGATTATAACACTCCATAATGACGATTGAAGATTGAATAAATGAATAGTGCATCCAAAATGCTCGTCACAGGGGGCAAGCCTGCAGGGGCACCGTACCTGGTCATAATGATCATCATTATTTGAGACATTTTTCTAAAGCCATCGTCTGCTGATTGAGTCAACCGGACACATACATTTCCCCTGGGCCCCTCTACGTATCTAACCTCCTTCTCAAATTGTCAATGAAAACCCCAGAAATGGGGAACCGGGAGTTTACTATCTTCTAGGTACAGTAGCTGTGGCCAGTTTGCCGTTTATTCTTTGCCGATGTCCCAGGCTCCGTTGAAAAATGGTTGGGACAAGAGCCAGGGAGGGGCCGGGCGCTGTGGCTCACGCCTGTAATCCTAGCTCTTGGGAGGCCGAGGCGGGCGGATTGCTCAAGGTCAGGAGTTCAAAACCAGCCTGAGCAAGAGCGAGACCCCGTCTCTACTATAAATAGAAAGAAATTAATTGGCCAACTGATATATATATAAAAAATTAGCCGGGCATGGTGGCACATGCCTGTAGTCCCAGCTACTCGGGAGGCTGAGGCAGAAGGATCACTCGAGCCCAGGAGTTTGAGGTTGCTGTGAGCTAGGCTGACGCCACGGCACTCACTCTAGCCTGGACAACAAAGTGAGACTCTGTCTCAAAAAAAAAAAAAAAAAGAGCCAGGGAGGAGTCATCGCCAACGAGGGAAGTTTCTCTTTCCAAGTCTGCAGAGAGAGAAGACCAGGTGGGGGCTCCGCCAGCTTGGCCCCAGACCTGGATTCATCTTTCCGCCAAATTTCGATAGCAAAAGCACTCGTCGTCGTGTGTACCATCATCAGCCTCCCCAGCTTAAGGCAAAAAAGATCCCTAAAATGACACCGGCTTGGTAACAGCGTCGCCCGGCAGCTCCGAGCATTGCACAGTTTAAGAGCAGCTCAACTCTGGAAATTGTGTATCAAACGCCAACGTGCAGACACAGAAAATCCAGACAGTAGGTAAGAGGCAGCCCCAGAAACCATTTTCCCCAGCACAGCGTTGTGCCCAAACCTCGTTTTTGAACAGGTGATTTTGTGCCCCAGTAAAAAAAAAAATTTTTTGAAAAAATAAAATAAAATAATAAAATGCATGATTGAATGAAGTAAAAAAGAAAAATTAAGGAAAGAACAATGTGGACAAGTCCTTCCTAGTGTGGAAACGGACGAGTGACCTTCTCCCCTGCTGCCAGAGCATCATTTTCGGTTCCTGTTCGGTTACACGGAGGCGACCTGTGGTCTGTCGCCGCCGTTCCGGGCACTCAGAATGCGGCCGCGGCGGAGGGGCCCCCCAGCTGGGCACCGGCGCCCTCCGGGGGTGTCCCGCGCGCGCCCGCCGCGGCCTGCGGGTCCCGGTCGCAGCAGCAGCGGAGCGACAAGCGGCCAGTGAGGAGTGACGACGGGGGAGGGGACAGGACGCCCGGGGGAGGGCAGACGGAGCCGGGCGCGCCGCCTGTGCGCGGCTGAGCGGAGCGCGCGTCCCTGGGCCGGGGTCCCGGGTCCCCTCGGGCCGCGGGCCCGGCGGGGAGGGTGGCGAGCGCCCCCTGGCCAGCGCCGCCCGCGGGGCGCACCCACCGCGCGCCGGGCCCCGCAGAACCCGCGCCCGTCCCCGCGCCCGGAGCAGCAGCAGCGGCGGCGCCGCGCCCGGACCAGGTAGGGCCCCTGCGCCCCGCGCCGCCGGCCCGGGAGGGACCCCTGACTGCAGGGGCCGGGACCCCGGGCAGGAAGGGCCTCCCAGGTCCCCCTCGGAGCTGTTCCAGGAAGGGGCGAGGGCTGCTGCGGGCGGCAGGGCTGAGAACGAAATCGAAAAGAGCTGGCGCCAAAGCCAACTTCGGGCACTTTTCTCTCTCTGTGGGGTGGCTTCTGGGGGGTGCGGGTCGCGCAGGATCCGCGATGGGGCGGGCAGGGGCGCAGGCCTGGGGCGCCCCCTCCTTCCTCCTTTTTCCCTCTCACCCGAGCTAAAGGGAGCGTATGGGAAGAGGGGCGGTGAAAGGAAAGTTTTTGTGTCTTGGCAAAATGGTGTAAGGAGAGGTGTTTTCTGGAGACGGCCACCTGTCCAGGGAGGACACCTGCTTGCAGGGAATTTGCTGGAAGGGCCGGCAGGGCTGCCACCTTCACTCCCGAACAAACCAAGTGTCTGTCTTGTCAAGGCCTGGGTTAGGGTGAAGCAGGTCTTTGATGGGGGTACAGACAGAGGGGAGGGGAGAGGGAGGTCTGGGCGCTCAGTCCTGTAACCTCGAGTGAGACGGTGTTCCGGCTTTGGGGGCCATGTTACCGCAGTGCAGTCGGGTCAATACAGTCTCTGTATGGACTGGATTTTGGAGAGCCGCAGCTGCCCATGGGAGAGTGACTGTTTAATGCTAAAGGTGTGGGCAGTCCCCACGCGCAGGAAGAGAGGCCCAGAGACTGGCTGCACTGCGGGATTCTTGTCATTTCTGCAAAGGGAAGGACCACGGAACTGCCCTGTCCTCCGGGCTGGCCGTGCCACTGTGCCGGGTGGCCGTGGTGCTCCTAAGAGATTACTGAGTGATGGCACAGGCTGACGGATGTCGAGGTGGGTGGGGAGTGGAACGAGAACTCATTGCTTTTTCCTGTGAGTGGGGAAAGTGGCCCATCTGTGCCCAGTGCCCAGGTCCCTGAAGTTCCTGGTGCCCTGGAACCTCCAGAGCACAAACTGTACCTGTTGGATTGTTTTCACGAACCTCCTGCGATATCCGAGGGAACCCCCCACCCCCACCCCATGCTTTCCCTCAGCTCCAGCTTCTTTGTCTTTTTCTTTTGGCAAAGAGAATTCTAAGGCATTGGGATTCTGGTGCCAGCCTTGTCCCCTAGAGCACCCGTCCCTTCCTGGCCGTGTGTGTGTGTGAGAGATAGACAAGCCCTATTGGCAAGGCCCCGGGTCCCCCAGCCCACGTCCGTACCCCAAGCTTGCGAATCCCCGTCTTCATTTTTTTTTTTCCCCTAACGTATCTTTTGGTAAAATTCTTGTAAAATGGCAGGCTTTACACGGCGGATGCTCACTGTCTTTTAAAAAACGCTGTGTCTAGTGGGAAGAAGGGTGACATTTACTAATTTGGTTGCAGATTCCGTTTGAAGTTTATGCGCAGCTGCCTAAGAGCCCTGAGAGCTGGGCCATTGTCTCGCGCAGGTGTCTGCCGCAGAATGGTCTCGTTAGGCCCTTTCTCGTGCCCCTCGGACGTCCGCCTATTTAAAGATGCGGCATAAGAAGATCTTGGAGAACCTGCCAGGCCCCAGCTGCCCAACTCCCGCACGTCAGCCATGGCGACTCAATCAGATACTTTTGTTCTTTGCTTTTCTTTTCGCTCATGCACTTTTGTTTCTGAATTCCGGAAATAACCTGTTTCCGGGTCCTGTGATTGTCTTCTGTACTTTTAAAATGCGAACTCCCAAGGAAGACTCTTGTCCCTCTCCGCTTTGTCACTTTCATTTCTGCCACCGTCCTCCGCTGTGGTGGCTCAGGATAGTGAGTATTACCTGGGCAAACTTTTACCTCTGTCTTCTCACCGGCTCCACCTGCCGCAAGAGAACGCCACGCTGGGTCTCTGCACTTAGTTGACATGGCGGGACTCCTAGAATTTTGACTTGTGTTGCTGTCTTGCTTGTCTTGCAGGTATTCACAGAGATATTGTTCGGTTATTCACACCTCGGCCCTCTCTGTAATCTACACTCTGTTTCTCTTGCTCACGGCTGGCCCTGGAGGCCGCACGGCCCATTTGTCATGGGTCGTTTTCTATACAGATTCCTCATCCCATTGTAACTTGCATTCTCTCTCTTCTGCGGAAAAGACCGAATTCTTCCATATAATGAGTTAGATGTTTCAGCTAAAATTCCTGTGGGTTGGGTCCAGGATTTGCTTTCAAGAGCGTGGGCTTCTGGCACAAATCTATAACTTCAGAGACTCAGGACGGAAACCGTCACACACAAATCTCCTTAGAATGCAGTATTTAATTATAGTATGTTTGCCTTTCTTTAAACCGGGAATTAGAATGAGCACTTCCCTTTTAATGCATCTGATATTATTAGAATTACTGATTGTGTTGTTTGCCCCTAAAATTGCTCCTGATATATTAGTCTAATGTAAATGGTTTGTTAACAAGGGCATATTTGATTTCAGGTGATTTCTTTTTTATAGAGTTCAATCTTTTATTTTTTTTTTTTAAAAAAAGAATTTCCTCCAAATTATTTAAAATGATACAGTTATATGATGAAAAATCCCAGAAACACAGATGCATCATGTGATTCTGTATTTTTTGCCCAAAATCAAAATCTGTAATTAAAATAGGGAAATTAGCATTAAACGCATTCTATCTGTTGCTGTCCATTATTTTAAAACTTTAAGCATCTCATTTCTAAGCAGCTAGCCATCCAGCTTAGCTTTTCCATAATTCTTCCAGTTTGTAAGGCAGAAATCCTGAGAAAACTCATAAAGAAACATGATGTTAAAGCAGAAGAAACACCTTTAAGCAAAAGGGGTTTCCTTACAATGATGGAAATATCTTTCATTATTTTAACATGCCAGGCATTTATATATACACAGTCAAATTCTGACTTCTCTTTCATCCCAACATATTCCGGGGGCAGATTGAGAACCAGGGCTCACCCAAACGCAGCAGAATCGTAGCTTATACTCTGGGATTAAATTAGATATTTAAAGTTTCTCATTGTGACAGCACGTCCTTGTGCAGCTTACTGCAGGTTGATGCTAACTTTTGAGTTAAGCTAATACTATTAGTAATAATCAGAGCTAGCAGAAGAGTGAAGAAGGGTTCTATTGAGTCATTATTGTTTACAATTTGTGTGCTGGATATTATACGCAGGATTAATCTGCAGTCCTGGGTGACTCACCAATTAATTCCTTTAATTATGGTGAAATAGGCATAACATGAAATTTACCATCTTAGCCACGTGTAAGTGTACAGTTCAGTGGCATTCAGTCAATTAACCCTTTGCACTCGCTTGCTTTTTTTCTCGATTCCTTTATTCCACTTAACCCTGTCGAGTCACACTCGACATCCGAGTGCAAAGGGTTAACGTTGTTGTGCAACCATCACCACTGCCCATCCACAGGGCTCTTTTCAACTTATAAAACTGGAGCTCTGTCCCCATGAAACACTAACTGCTAAGCCCCCTCCGCCCCAGCCTCTGGCAGCCCCCACTCTGCTCTCTGTCTCTGTGATTGTGACTATTCTACTTCCCTCATGTAAGCGGAATCGTACGGTGTCCGACCTTTGGTGACTGGCTTATTTCACGTAGCATAATGTTTGCAAGGCTCATCCATGTTGCAGCATGTGACAGGGTTTCCTTATTACTTAAGCATGAATACTGTTGCATCGTATGTGTGCACCGGAGTCTGCTTATCCATGCATCTATCTGTCCATGGCCATGGGGTTGCTTCCTCCTTCTGACTGTTGTGAATAATGCTGCCAGGAAGGTGGGTGCACAGATATCTGTTCAAGATCCTGCTTTCAATGCTCTCGAGTGGAAGTCCTGGGTCATAGGGTGATTCTATGTTTAATGTTTTGAGGAGCCGCCATACTGATTTTCAGCATTTTACGACCCCGGCAATGATGTGCAGGGGTTCCAGTTCTTCCACGTCCTCACCAACACTTATTACTTTTTTGTCTTTTTGATAGTAGCCATTCTAGTAGATGTGAGACGTTAGCCAATTAACTTTATTCCAAATCACTGGGCGCCTGGTGTCAGGGACCTATAGGCAGACACTACTCCTGAGTTGGTTGATTTGTTCCCACCTCGGCGTGTGCCAGTACTCCTTCTTGCCGTGCAGAATCCCTGGGGGACCTCCTACGCACGCAGCCCCTGAAGGACTAGGGGAGCCATGGGCAGGAGAGCCCCTAAAAGACAAACAAAACGTCCCTGTAGGTAGGGTTATCCTACCTCCATGAAGGACCTGTGATTCAGAAATGCATTGCTGTCGAGGCAGAATCAGTATTAATAACCCTGAGTGTGTAGGATGCTCTATAGAAGACGACTCGCAGCGTCAATTATCTTGTGTACGTGACCAGACTAAAGCAAATTCCCAGGAGAGAACAGAAAGAGAAACTGCCATTGATGAGTTCATCGGGCTTTTGTTGTGAGCCTCAGACCCACACACCGCACTGCTACGCAACCCGGGTGAGAGGCAGCCGGCAAATAGGAAATTAGAATGAAGCATGATGAATGCACGAGATATTTGTATTATTGTGTGTCAGTGTCTAGTGTTATGCAAGTATTATATATATATTTTTTTTCCTTCTTCCTGTAGCATGCAACCCCACGTGGGCTGTCGTTCTGTCCGCAGCTACACCCCAGTCACTGCAACAGGGCCTGGCTCATACCAGGTCCTCAGTAAACATGCGCAGAATGGCCGCATAAGGGTTACAATAGGGGGACACTCATGATGTCACTGGAGCACCTAGATTCGGGGTGTCTGAGAAGATGCCCCAGAGCCGTAAACGACAGCTCAGCAGAGACCTGAGGATAGAGCCAGGCCGGGGGGTGGGGTGGTCCGGGAGGCGGGAGCAGTGTTCACGTGATAGAACGACCCCGCGGCACCTGCCCACAGCATCCTCACGAGCGAGACCTGGTGTGAGCCTCTCAGGTGAGTGGGAGTGAGCAGGCTAAGCCCGGAAGCGTCCGTGTAGACCTCTACTCTCCTCGCTCATTTGCTGAATTTGATCTTAATCAATTAATCGATCACCTTCTCAGAGCCCCCCATTCTCCCTGTTTGTGAAATGAGGAGCACAATGGTCTCGATGGCAGTGATGTTTCCAGAACCAGCACAGGTGGTGTAATCGTTGGCTGAAGCCCGGGGGTGGGGGTTGGCTACGTCAGATCACACGGGGCCAATGAGCAGCTTAGCCCTGCCATTCATCCTCCAGGCTGGGACACGTTTGAGAGTGAAAGGGGACATTATTAATGACAAAACCGGGAAAGCAGGTACAAACCCAGAGTGTCCCGGGCAAACCGCTCTGCAGGGCCACCTTACTTTTAAGTCAGACAGAAGAGTTTGATCCTGTTCTAAGAACAGGAGGAACCCGTTACTGGTTTCCCTACCGATGGATGTCAGCTCCGTTCAAGTTCTCTCCAGCATTTCGGAGTCGTTTTACCTGGCCGAGAACTCGGCACCTGGCTGGCCTCGTAAACTGCTCCACACCTTGGCAGCCGTCCACTCACGAGGCACTTAAATGAGCATCCGCGGGGCGTGGGCAGCTCAGAGGGCTGCGGGTGGGGAAGACAGCCAAGGGTCTATTCTTAGCACTTTTAGCTAAAGAGCGTGGGCTGGTGCCAAGTCTTTTTTTTTTTTTTAAGCCTGTCATGCCTAAGGGACTGGGTGCGGAGTGTTCACAGGAAAGAATCTCAACCTAGTGGTTTAAATGTCTGCACAAGCAGAATGGGTATCGTCCTGGAAGTTTTTGCAAGCAAAACTTCCCCATGGACTGCACAATCTATGGGGGAGGAGAGGTCCTAAAAGTAAACCGACAAAGCGGATATAGTCTAATGATTATTGATCGGTCACGATAGGCCACCGGTCGTGCTGAGCGCTTTACGTAGATGATCTCGTAGGTGCTTTGAGAACAGGTGGAAGGGAACCACGTCCCGACTTGGAGGATGTGCAAAAAGGTTCCAGAGAACAAGATGAATGAGGTGGGGATGGAAGAAGTTGCACAGGAATTAGCACAAGCGTGGAAGGAAGGGTGGGGAGACAGCGAGGAGGTGAGTCTTTCAGGAAAGAAGCTGAAATCTTCTTTCCTGCAGTTTTGGGAGAAGTTCATCTCAGCATCTAGCATTTTCAGGGCGGTAGGATTCAACATTTCTCATGCTGTGTTCACTTAAGCGTTATAGTTATGCTAAAGCAGGCCTCATGCACAGTATTTTTCAAACTGCAAGATAGTCCATTAGTGGGTTATGACACTAATTTTGTGGGTGGTGACAGGTGTGTCTTTAAGAACGAAACAGAACAGAACAGAAAATACTGGAGTGTGTTTCATAGAGTAAGGGTGACTATTTCACGAAATTCTGTATCCTTTGGTTTGGGACATATTAAATCTGTTTCTTAACCTTACCTAAAAGCTTGAAAAGGGACTGGGCGTGGTGGCTCACGCCTGTCATCCTAGCACTCTGGGAGGCCGAGGCGGGAGGATCGCTCAAGGTCAGAAGTTCAAAACCAGCCTGAGCAAGAGTGAGGCCCCGTCTCTACTAAAAATAGAAAGAAATTAGTTGGCCAACTAAAAATATATAGAAAACATTAGCCGGGCATGGTGGCGCATACCTGTAGTCCCAGCGACTCGGGAGGCTGAGACAGGAGGATCACTTGAGCTCAGGAGTTTGAGGTTGCTGTGAGCTAAGCTGATGCCACGGCACTCTAGCCCGGGCAACAGAGTGAGACTCTGTCTCCAAAAAAAAAAAAAAAAAAAAAAAAAAGGCTTGAAAAGGGTAATATTAAAATATTCTAAACTATCCTACAAGCAGAAGAAAGAGGCAGTAAGTAAACATAAAATGTAGCTATACCAAGAACTCAGAAGAAGTTATTTTAATAAAGAGAATATAGGAAAGGATAAAAGAGGTGAAAAAAATTCAAATTAAATGATAAGAAAGAGTTTAAGAATTCCTCAGAACAAAATCATAATTATTTTAAAGCTCATTAAAACAGTTAAGAGTACGAAAAGTTAAAAAGTAAAAGGCTACACAATTAGATATCACTTAACCCCAGTGAGAATGGCCTTTATCAAAAAATCTCCAAACAATAAATGCTGGCGTGGTTGCAGAGAGAGAGGAACACTCCTACACTGCTGGTGGGACTGCAAACTAGTTCAACCTCTGTGGAAAGCAACATGGAGATATCTTAAAGCGATACAAGTGATTCTACCATTTGATCCAGCAATCCCATTGCTGGGCATCTACCCAAAAGATCCAATGACACTCTACAAAAAAGACACCTGCACTCGAATGTTTATAGCAGCACAATTCATAATTGCAAGGCTGTGGAAACAGCCCAAGTGTCCATCAATCCAAGAATGGATTAATAAAATGTGGTATATGTATACCATGGAGTACTATTCAGCTCTAAGAAACAATGGTGACATAGCACATCTTATATTTTCCTGGTTAGAGCTGGAACCCATACTATTAAGTGAAGTTTCCCAAGAATGGAAAAATAAGAACCACATATACTCACCAGCAAACTGGTATTAACTGAGCAGCACCTAAGTGGTCACATAGGTGCTACAGTAATAGGGTATTGGGCAGGTGGGAGGGGGGAGGGGGCGGGTATATACACACATAATGAGTGAGATGTGCACCATCTGGGGGATGGTCATGATGGAGACTCAGACTTGTGGGGGAGGGAGGAAATGGGCATTTATTGAAACCTTAAAATCTGTACCCCCATAATATGCCGAAATAAAAAAAAATTTTTAAAAATTAAAAAAAAAGTAAAAGACTAAAGTCAAGAATTCGTATGATAGGAGTATGCCAAAGATAAAATAAATGCAAACATTTACACACACACGAATGTTGTTTTATTTTTTTAAGAGTAATAAACTACTTAGGGGACACACTTAAAGGTAGAATAGCCCCAAAGTATGAAACCAAAGGGAAAAAAAATAATCTTTTAAAGAGGATTAAAAATAAATCCCAGCCCTAATAAAATAAAATTAAAAAAAAGGGCACTGGCATTTAAGGGCTGCTAACAACAGCTAAGCTTCAGCCGAGGGAATGTCAAAGCCAGCACTTGGTTGGGCTTCTGGCCCGCGTGCCGCAAAAGGCCATGGTAACCGCCATGGGATGCCACGGAGGGAAAAGGCACGGAGTCCACTGTGACATTTCCCTCCCGGGAAGAGCTGGCTCGGGGTCACGAAAGGGCAGGCAGAAGAGTTATGCTCTCCTCCACCTGCGGAATTAGGAGGACGCCTCCTCCTGCCCAAGACCCGGCATCTTCCGCGTCCCAGCCCCTCCCCTCTCCCCCCGTCATGGCGTCTCCACGCAGAGCCCCCTCCTGTCCTCCCGGCTACGGGAAGATAGGGTGGGCCCTTAAGTGCCCAGCACCCACCTGCCTCTGAGACCTCCCGGAGACCCTGTCTCAGACGCAATTCCTGCGACCCGTCCGTGAGGTCTCCCTTCCAAACAGGGTGCTCTTTGCCCCTCCCACGTAACTGGCGGATTTCATTAAAAAGTGTCCTGTTGCCTCAGACCTTCACCGGGTCGTGGTGACTCGTTGACTACTGGCTCTCTCTTCTGCTTCCAGCGCCTCAGGGGACTTGCAGCTTCTAGGCGTGTCAGTACTGGAGCCCAGCCAACGCTGTTTTCATTCAGTTATTGCCTCCGGGGTGAGCTCACCTGAGGGCACGTGCCGGGTCTTCTCTTTCTCTTCCTTTTTTCTCTAACTCTTGGCGCAGGGCTCGGTCTGGCCCTGGAGCTGAGAAGGTTCACGAGGCCGCCTGTTGCCAGGGAGGATGGTCCATTTCCCTGGGGTCACCAACGAGGCGGTTTCTAAGCATGACCGTCGCGCTTTCGGGGCCTGGTCATTCGTGGTAGGCCCCCTAGGCACCCCGATTTCTGTCCGTATTCTCCACGTGAATTTTGGGGGTGCAGACTGAGAAGCGGCATTCGGGGACAGGTGCTCAGAAACCCTTGGGTGCGTTGGTCTCTGCTGGACGGACCGGTGTCTGCCTTGTCGTCTGTTGGGTTCCCCCCCTCTGAGAGCCCCTCCGCCCCGCTGCTCTTCCATTTCCCTGTGTGATGGTAGGCGCCGACAGGTGGCTGTTGGCATACGAGAGTGCTGCAAACCCACGAGCTCGGCCCTTGTAGGAGAAGAGACGGAAGAGAGGCCACGGAGTCCCGCTGCGTCCTTCACCCTGCCCGGCCCTGCTCCGCCCGGGGCATGCCGGTGTCCCCAAGCTGTCCAGGGGCAATGGAAGTTAGGAGGCGAGACTCTGCTTCAGTTGTGCCATGTTGACCGTTAACCACTTCGGTGCGGTGCTCACCAGCCCGAGACGCCTCGCCGGAAGCCGACGCCCACAGTCCGCACGGTGGTCTGCGCTGTGCATTGACCATGCATCCGTTTTGCTCTTGGGTGACGAGGAAAGCTTGAAAGCACCGAGAGCTTGTTTTCCTTTCCAGGCAGCTTTGCTTGTCATGTAAATATCAGAATAGGTGGCATAGACATATATGTTTTCATTACGTTATTTTAAAATGTTCACAATGTTATTTTGATGAATGAAAAATTAGAAAAGTCTTATCACGGCTGTCGGCTAAAGCCACCGTGCGTGTTCATCTGTGGCTGTCGGCTATAGTCGACGCTCGTCCCAAAGTGGTTAAATGAATGAGTGGGATTGGGTGGTCTCTAGGATTTCCCTGATGCTAATGCTTTGTAGCTGGTGTTCATGGGGGGGGGGGTCCTTTTGGCATCCACGCGTTCCCCCAGGCCTGGATCTCACCTGGGCCGCGGGGCTCAGAGAGAAGTGGGTAAGTTTCAAGGACCCCGGGCTGTGGTCGACCCGTCCCGTCACAGCTGTTGGTGGGGTGGCCCTTGGGGACTGAGTGTTGCCTGTGACCCCTCACCCATAAGCTGAACTGCAGTCGCCCCCACGGGGAAGTTATTCAACTACAAGTAGTTTTGATTTGGGGAATTAAAATGTAACGCCGTAGCGGCAACAACGAAACATCGTTTCTCCCACCGTGTGGGTGGTGATAATAGCACAAGGACGGGTGTAACAACCACGTTTCTCCAAAAACGACAACCTGATTTCCTCAGCGGGCTATATTCCTGGAAAATAAGGTAATGATGAATACAGCAAACAGATGGAATCTTCTCTCCTCTAAGAACGGGAACTCTTTTGCTTCTTCTGCATCAGTCATTCGAAAAGAAAAACAAATGAGTGTACATTTTATGTGGGACATAGTCAGGCTACTATACAGAGTGGTAATATTGACAGTAGCCACAAATAAAACCTTTCATAAGAAGAACTGGAATTATTCTACTTCTTAGATACAACCGAGCCACTTCTAGACAATTTTATTTAAAAAAAAAAAAACTCTTAACGTTGGTGAAAATAATTCAGTGAGAAGTAACTTGCATAACTCTGAATTCTGAGCCAGAAGCAGCTTAAGTATTTGCCAAAGGTGCAGCACAAGGTCCTTTAGCCTTTTTCCTTCCATTTCAGTAAAAAGCAGGATTTTACTAATGGGATTCTTTCCTGGTTCCTGGGTGTTGAGATTTGTTAATATTTATAGTACACTTGAGAGCCGTGGCTAAAAGTGCTTTAGGAGAGGTAATGCATCTGATTGGGAGGAAAAGGCTGTTTGTTACTCATTAAAATAAAATAAATGCAACTTATTTGACCAAAAAAGGCTAATATTGCTAAGCATAAATTAGCACATCATCTTAGAAATTAATGAAATAAAACCCATCCATTAACAGTTTCCCATAGTTGGAGCTGGCAGAAAGAAATGTCAACACATAACATCATATTTGAATTTTTATTATTTCAATAGAATTGAAAGGGGGAAAAAAGCAAACCCCTTCTCTTCAGAGAACAGCCTTGCAGTATGCAGAACACAGAGAATATGTGCTTACTGAAATACATAAAATCAGTTTTCTTCTAGGAAATAGATATTTTCTCATGGAAAAAATAATCTAGACCCCTGGGTCTAAATGACATAGACATAGCGAGAGATCACACTATTTATTCGAGTACTGTCGTATCTCAGGACACTTAGCCACACACAGCTAAGAAGGAATTTATGAAGAATCATCAAGCATTCTTGCAGGTTCAGAAAGTGAAACACACATTTGCTTGAAAGTTGGTCTGAAAAAACTACCCACAGGAAAATTCAAGCTGAATTCCAGGGGATTTTAATCCACGGGCCACATTTTCTCAGTCTTTTTGCAAGATAGAATCAGAGGATTACATTTTTCTAAGAACCCCTTTTTTGAAAAGCTATGCCCTAAGCAGCTACATGTGACAAAGGCTTGAAGTGGGATTTGGTAGCAAGTGATTAAGGATGAAGTGCAAGCTGGGGCGTGAGGACACAGGGGACCCTGAAATTGTCAAGGGTACGGTTTGTTATTTAGCGGACATGTATCTATTTGACCTACGGTATTGCTTTGGACATAACTGCCGTGGAACAAATTGCCCCCAAACTCAGTGGCTTCAAATAACGCCTCCATTGTATCTGCTCTTGATCCTGCAGGGCAGGGACGTGGGCTGCTCTGGCACCCGGTGGGTGGGTCTCTCTGGGGCTGCAGATCTGAGGCCGGGTCACTCCCATACGTGGCCCCTCGGTGGAAGGTTGGGACTTCACACACACACACTCACACCTCTCTTTCTCCCCATGTGGCTCCTTTGGGCCTCTTTTCACAACAATCAGATCCTAAGAGCCAGGGTCACAAACACACGAAAGCAAAAGCTCCCATCTCTTAAGGCCCAAGGTAGGAAGTGGCACAGCATCAGCTCTGCCGAGGTCTATGGGTGGAAAGAGGTCACAGGCCAGGCAAGACCCAGGAGGGGCGGCAGAGAGCACCTGGGTGGACCGGGGGGAGGGGGCACAGTGGCATCGCAAGAGGGCAGGCGGGACGGGACAGGCCGATGCACCCGTCTTTGGAAAGCCACTGAGCACACATATTTACGCTGTTGATGAGCCCACGTTGCCTAAAGAGGACCTCGTTTATTTTGCAATGTTGAGCCTCTAGTCTCACCGTTCACGCAGCTGACGGGATCTTAACGGAAACAAAAATCTGACCTTTGTGCTGCACTTTAAAATGCCCTGGTGGCTCCGCACTCCCTACAAAATAGAATCTGGACCCTTTCGTGAGGTTTGCCGGGCCCCTTCGTGGCCTGTCCCCTGCCTGCCCGGGACCCAGCTGCCCCGAGGCCTGGCGCCCTGCAGCTCCCCACGTGCGCCTGGCGTTCATCAGCACAGCTCTGCCCTGACCGTGCACTTCCTGTCACTCACATCCGCGCTGCTAACCCCTGAGACGCCACCTCCTCTGAGAAGGCGCCTGCAGGCTGTGTCAGGCGTCCCTCCTCTGTGCACGGTGGCACCCTGTGCATGGCATGGTGGCACCTTGTGCATGGCACAGTGGCACCCTGTGCATGGCACGGTGGCACCTTGTGCATGGCACGGTGGCACCCTGTGCATGGCACGGTGGCACCCTGTGCATGGCACGGTGGCACCCTGTGCATGGCATGGTGGCACCTTGTGCATGGCACGGTGGCACCCTGTGCACAGTGGCCAGCACAGCAGCGATGGGCTGGGAGCCCCGAGGGCAGGCTCTGCGTGCCCCCATCCATCCAGTCTTGCCCTGGCCTTTAGCAGAGAGTCCCCTGAGGAACAAGAGCTCAGGGAATAGAGGTCGTATGTCAGCTCAGTACAGGCCGGTGGCAGAGAGGGAGCAGTGCCCAGCCTGGGGGAAAGACCAGAAAACCCCAGAGCGCTGGGCTCAAGACCGCCCAGTGGACACTGAGAACGCTCTAGAAAAACCAAAGTCGTGACACGAGCGTAGAAAGTAAAACAGAAAATCCGATTCGGCGTAGGAGAAACCGAGGCGCGTGCCGAGGTCAAGGGCGTGGAGAGGAGAAGGGGCGGCGGTGAGAAGGTCAGGTGGCCGTGAAGGTGGGGGAGGGAGGACCTTGCCTCCCCCACCCAGGGTGTCCCTGACCTGGAGTCAAAAGGCAGGACACTCGGGACCCAAACGGGCAGAACCTCACACCTCCAGAGCCCGGGCACAGCTCACCAAGTGACCTCCCTGCCGCCCGGAGCTACTTGTAGGTGAATGACTTCTCTGTGGGGGGTGACTGCAGCTCAGCTGACGGGTGAGGGGTCACACGCAACGCTCAGCCGGAGAGAGGCAGGGCAAGGTGACACTCACTCTGAAGTCCCAGCTGAAGTCACTCGCGTCACGTGACCGGGTGTCTTCACTCTTGCGCCAACCTGACTGAACACCTTTAAAGGGAAACCGCATGTGTGCCTTTAACTCTAGTTGACAAGGGACAGGGGACACTGTGTTACTGGGGGGGAGGGGGTTCCGGCTAAGAGCCACCTTGAAAGAGCCCATGGCTGTCTTTTGACAAAGTAACTGCGAGGAATGCAGTCATTGCCAGAAATTATTTCTCTGCTGACTATTGAAAGAAGAACACCCAGAAATTATTTCTCTGCTGACTATTGGAAGAAGAACACCCAGAAATTATTTCTCTGCTGACTATTGGAAGAAGAACGCCCAGAAATTATTTCTCTGCTGACTATTGGAAGAAGAACGCATGATTGTGGTCCTTTTGTCTCTGAGGGTGTAAAATAATTATAACTGACACAGGCTGAGCTTTTCTTTTTCTTTTTTTTTTTTTTTTGAGACAGAGTCTCACTCTGTTGCCCAGGCTAGAGTGAGTGCCGTGGCGTCAGCCTAGCTCACAGCAACCTCAGACTCCTGGGCTCAAGCGATCCTCCTGCCTCAGCCTCCCGAGTAGCTGGGACTACAGGCATGCGCCACCATGCCCGGCTAATTTTTTCTCTACATATTTTTAGTTGGCCAATTAATTTCTTTCTATTTTTAGTAGAGACTGGGTCTCGCTCTTGCTCAGGTTGGTTTCGAACTCCTGACCTGGAGCAATCTGCCCGCCTCGGCCTCCCAGAGAGCTAGGATTACAGGCGTGAGCCACCGCACCCGGCCAGGCTGAGCTTTTTCTATCCACTAGCACTGTTCCCATCACCGCACCTCCATCCTCCTAACAAGCTTTGAGGCGGGTCCTGTTAGTGTCCTTATTTTAGTGACAAGAAAACTGAGTTTAAGCCACTAAATCACAGAGCTGGGATTCCAACGCAGGCAGTTCCGTCTGAGTTTCTAACACTCTGTGTAGCTGAGCCCGGATTTGGCGATACACTGCATCTACTGACATTAGAAAAAAAAAAACAAACAAAAAAAACACAACCTGACATTTCTTGTTAATTCTGAGAAGTGAGTTTTGAGGCTTCCTTCCCTCTATATATGTCAATTACTGTTTGGGGCTATTTCCTCGTTTTGCTGCCCAACTTCTCGCTGACCTTAGTAACAGAGAAGATGCTCAGTCCGGACCAGCAAAGCTGTCAAGCCGGGAGCTTTTCTGGATCCTTCCCCAGGCTCTCTCTGCTGGGCCATGGGGCGCTGATCTGTGTATTCAAGCATGTAAAAATTCCTCCTGGAGTTTAAGAGAGATTTAGAAAAGGCTGAAAATCGGTACCCAACTCCTGAAGTTTGTATCTCTTCAGGGGAAGCTTGGGAGGGAGAGAGGAGATTGCCACCGTGATTTGTTTCCGGCTCATCCCTGACTGGGGCGTTTCGAAGGTTGCCCAGAAGCAGAATGGGGTCGCGGAGGCCAGGAGACCAGGTGGAGCTCTGTGACCATGAACATCCATGTCGATCCGATTTAGTTTCTTTCTAATATAGCCGGATGCCAGATGCATTGCACGGCGTCTTCCCTTCTACCAGCCGTATTACAGACCTGCAGCGTTGTAAATTAAAAAAAAAAAAAAAATACATTTCAAGGAAACCTAAAAAATGTGCTTTAAAATGTTAGTCCATTCTCCCAGACTTTGATTCATTGCAGTTCTCAAACTCTCATGACTTCTTCCTTGAACTTCCCTCCTTTCTTCTTTCATCAACGCTTTATCTTTTAATGCTATATTTGATAATAAACTAAATGGATTTAAAATGGCAGATTCTATCATTTGAACACACACACACACACACACACACATATGTACGGACCGCTGCAACTTGCAGATAGCTGTTAAGAAGAAAGTTTGTTTAATTGGAAGTGAGCGAGAAATGAGGCCAGGTTAACATTCTTGGGGAAGAATAGCTTTGGAATTTGAACTTCAATTTTATGGAGCTGTTCTGGGGATTAAAAAAGTAATATACTCTGCTGTCCTGTGAGATATACCTAAATTATTTTTCAGCACGTGCCTTTGTCACTTTCTAATTTGCTTTTTGGTCAGTACGTTCTTGTATATCTGAATCCATAGAAGGTCACATCAACTTTCTGATCCTTTTCGATGCCAATTATTTAGTAGAAATGGACAGGCTCTTGAAACACAGGATTCCAAAAAGCTCACAAAGGAAAGATGTTCAAGGAAAGATCTCTTTTGTCGATAATGTCAAAAGGATAGTTGTTTTTGTTTTTTTTAATTTCAAGAAATGTATACTTTACTGTTTTGGGGTTGGTTTCCCAAATAAAATCAGAATACAATGCATTCTTCGTATTTGAGCAAATGGACAATTTTCAGAGACTGAACAATGCATCGAATGTAAGTATTAGCCCTAAAAATGAATAATAAATGGAAAAATTAGAATAGCCACCAAGGTGCAGGACATCGGTGGTACGCTGTTTCGAGGGCGGAGACAAAGTGCCCACACTTTCCGTGGTGGTTTCTGTTTTATCCTCATCCTTCTGCCGGGGACCCCTCTCCACTGCCTGAGTTTTTAGGGGATTTGTGGATTCAGTCCCAGAGCAGGGGAGGGAGCTGTGGGGGACAAGGACAGGCAGAGGAGGTGTTTTTCTTGGAGTCGACTGCCCGGCAAATCTGGGGTGACCGCCTTTTGAACACTGCCCTGCACCTAATCTCAGAATAATGCCCGAAAGTTCTCACTATGTCTTATCCATCCAGTACCTGAAATTCTGCCAAGTGGGATTTTTAAGAAACACAGATCCTCTTAAAAATGCAAGTACTTCTGAGATTTTCTTCGCCTATCAGAGTGGTTTAAGGAGTAACAAATGGGAATTTTTATGGAGAAAGGGGGCAGCTGGGTTTTACCAGTCAGTCAACAAACGTTTGTTGATCAAACACATAACAGGTCAGGCGTTGTTCTGGGTGTTGGGAATACAGGGGAGAGAAGAGAGAACAGGGACTGGCCCTCAGGAAGCTTTCCTTTCTTTTGGAGGAGAAAGTAGGAAAGTACACAGCACACGAATAGGAGAAGATTAGGCAATGGCAAAGTGCTATGAAATAAAAACAGAGTGAAGAACCAAAGAGAATTTCTAGAACCTGGCCTGATTTTAGATTCCTAATTTTTTTTTATGAAGAGTGAGGGAGAGAAAAATATCTGATATATTAAAATAGAAAAATATCTGATATATATATATATTATGGCAGTGATATACTCACTGCCATAATCCATGGTTTAAAAACAAAACAAAAAAAAAGGATGAAGATGAAGAACACACATCCAGGTGTGTTCTTCCTTGCTGGACCCAAACAACCTGCAGCTCTCGTCTCCTCCAGTTCCAGGGAGGCTGGGGTCTGGGCTCTTCTCTCACCTCCGAGTTCCTTTGCTAGTGGGGTCTGGCATGTAGCAGGTGGCCAAGGTATATTTATTTCTCGGCAAATATAAGTCTAAAAAATCTGACTGTTATATTCATAATGAGGATTCATAACTTGTTTTTTTAGACCTCAGCTTTTTTATTGACTATTGCTGAAATTTCAGGCAGGCGAATGAGTAGGAGGAACCTCAAGAACTGCCCAGTGAATTCCCACTCATGCAGCCCAGCAGGAATTTCTGGTCCTCCTTTTAACTTCTGCACATGTCACCTCTGAAGGGACATGGACACGCCTCGCTGTGCACGATCTTGTGCTTGGTAGCCTCTAATGTTCCTCGGGAGAATGAATAGCCCTAGCTGATTTGCAAACGGAGTTTTTCATTGCCCTCTTACACCTAAAGGATAAAAACTGTCTTTGAGAATTCTCCCCAAATCTGCATAGACACAGACAGAAATAGTAAAATGTGGGATGAGACCCCCTCCTCCCAACTTCAACTTGAAAATCTTATTTCTCTTCCTGCATCCAGGTGACCACATCCTCACAGGTACAGGAATAGATGACACAATATTCCAGCAGGCAGTGGTGCCCCTAAAATTCCAACGCTCCCAGGGGCTCTATGGAGTCAATCTGCCGGCTTCCCAGACCAAAGCGATTTCTCAGATCTTCATATTATGCCCGTGATGTTTGCTTGCTAAACCATCAGCTTCAGTTATTTACCCTGTATCTTTTATCTCCGTTTCTGGTTGTATTTTATCTAAGTCATCTTTACTTTAGTTGAGCTAAAGCTGTGGTTTTGCAAATTACATCGGTTGTGGGTTTCTGCACATATCTGCTCCATGTGTTTACTAAGCTTTTTTTTTTAAATTAGTATGGTATGTCTGTTTACGTCTTTACCATGATGTGAGGGAAGGTTTGTTTTGCTTAAGGTTCTTTTAAACGAATTCAAGACTGTTTAGAAGAATGCATTTTAAAAAGTCAACACATTTCTTTAAGCCCCTTGTTTAGTGTGTTATCTCTAGCCACAGCTGAATTCTCTTCGGCGTTTTGAAGTTTGTATGTAAGGGATCACGTGGTTCGTAAGTCTGGACTTCATACTTTAGGCAAAAAGAACCTGTGGATTCGGTCCCAGAGCAGGGGAGGGAGCTGTGTTTTCAATAAGTTTCGTGTTTTCAATAAGGAAGAGATTTCTTAGAAGACAGCTCACGTGGCTCATGCAGAGGAGAAAAAGCAACATGAGTGCTCAAGGCAGTGGGTAATTCGGCCGGGCGCAGTGGCTCACGCCTATAGTCCTAGCTCTCTGGGAGGCCGAGGCTGATGGATTGCTCGAGGTCAGGAGTTCGAAAACAGCCTGAGCAAGAGCGAGACCCCGTCTCTACTATAAATAGAAAGAAATTAATTGGCCAACTAAAGATATATATATAAAAAATTAGCTGGGCATGGTGGCGCATGCCTGTAGTCCCAGATACTCGGGAGGCTGAGGCAGGAGGATCGCTTGAGCCCAGGAGTTGGAGGTTGCTGTGAGCTAGGCTGATGCCACGGCACTCACTCTAGCCTGAGCAACAAAGTGAGACTCTGTCTTAAAATAAAAAAAAATTAAAAAAGGAAGTGGGTAATTAGAAATCTATTGCAATAATCCTAATCATGGAGAGAAAACATCTGAAGTCCCCAAGCTCCAGGACCTAAGAGTAGTGATCAAAAACAACAGATAACCAGAAAAAAAATAAAACAGGTCTTGCTGCAGGGATGGATGGAGGGGATCAGGACAAAGGAGGACTCACAGTTGATTCCAGTATTTCTAGTGTGGAAGACTCAGCCGGTGGCAATTCCATTGACCAAGACGGAAGAGGGACACACAGGCTCCTGCTTGTGTTTGCTGTGTTTGGGGCAGGTGGCACACCACCAGGAAAGGTCTGCAACGGACTCGAACATGTGGCACTGAAGAGAGTGAGTGTGTAGTTCAAGAAAAATGTCCTGTCCGAGGTTACCACTAAGTAGAGGGTCCTGGAAGTCATCAAAAACGGATGAGATTGGCGGTAAAGGTTGGTAGGAGTGCAGGGAAGAAAGTCGAAACCTGGATAGATCCCAAAATGTTTAGGTAAGGAAGCGGAACCCACAGAGTGAGCGGGACAGTGGCCACAGAGGTGGCAGGACGGCAGGAGGGACAGGGGTGGGCGGTGCTCTAAGGACTATCAAGGAAGGAGACCAAGAAGGATCCGGTACATCTGGAAATTAGCAAGTCGCTTGGAGGGTGCAACACGTGCAGAGCGATGAGTGGCAGAAGCCAAAGGGTGCAGAGGACAGAGACGTGGATGGAAAGTGAGGATGTGAAGATGGTTCAGGAAGCTATCAGAGCAACGTCAGAAGTCGTCAGAGGATGGAAAGCGTGCGTGTGTTTGCAAACGGGAGAGGGAGAGAGGCTGCAGTCACAAGAATGACAAGGGGGAAAAGAGAAGACTGGTTCTTGGCATGTGTACAGGGGTTGGACCACAGGCATGGGATACTGGAGAAAGAACAGGTGGAGATGGAGGTAAATTTGAACTAGAGGGAAGAGAGGTGAGCAAATTTATGCCTGACGGCTCTCATTTTCTCTTTAAGACAGACAAGCTCGCTCGTCTGCCCAGGAAAAGGGGAGGGCAGAGTTGGGGTTTTGGAGACATCAGGAGAACGAGTGTGGAACAGCCTGTTTAGGAAACGGGAAGGAAGGCAGACCAGGAATAAGATCAAAAAGAAAGCTAAGAGTGTCGGCAAATTCAGTAACAGATCAAACACTTATATTACTTGTTGCTTTTGTACTGTGGTGAAAATGTGCATAACATAAAATTTGCCATTTTAACCATTTTAAGTGTACGATGCAGGGGCATTCATTAGATTCACAGTGGTATGCGATCATCACCGCTATTTCCAGAACATTCTATCACCCCAAGCACCCCATTCTGTGCCCTTTAAGCCACTACATCCCATTTCTCTTTCCCTCCAGTCCCTGGTAATCCCATTCTACTGTCTGTCTCTGAATTTGCCCATTCTAGATAGCTCATATTATTTTTTGCTTTTAAAGCATGATTTATAAAATAAGAAAAAGAAAGGAATTGTCCTACAACATGATTACAATGCTATAAATTGATACGATGCACTACCCTTAAAGTGATTCAAAGCAGTTGTAGCCGTTGAACCCTCCAAATGCTCCTTTGAATTTAGTAGTGTATTTATCCTACACATGCACAATGGTGAACCCCGTTTTTTCCATTCAAATGATAGCACAGAATTGTAGTTTGGTAAATATTTTTCTGGTTAGCACTCTGTTCCAGAGGATTGCCTTATTTACTGAATATATGTTGCCTGAAGCAGAAGTTCCTAAAAATTAGCTGATACATGCATCACGCAGAAAGACAAGGGGTTTTGCTATTAAGAGATGCAAACAGGAGCGGGGAGGAGGGGATGGGTATATACAAACACAACGAGTAAGATGTGCAACGTTTGGGGGATGGACACACTTGAAGCTCTGACTCTAGGGGGGAGGGGGGCATGGGCAATATACGTAACCTTAACACTTGTACCCCCATAATATGCTAAAATAAAACAAACAAACAAACACACAGGGAAAAAAAGAGATGCAAACAGCCAGGCATGGTGGCTCATGCCTGTAATCCTAGCACTCTGGGAGGCTGAGGCAGGAGGATCGCTTGAGCCCAGGAGTCTGAGGTTGCTGTGAGCTAGGCTGATGCCACGGCACTCACTCTAGCCCGGGCAACAGAGTCAGACTCTGTCTCAAAAAAAAAAAAAAAAGAGATGCAAACAAATAATCACTCTGCTTTCTGTGTCAGTCAAAGGTGATATGAACAGACCTTGCTTCTCAAGAGGAGGAGCCAAATGAGCCCCCACAGCACCAGACTGAGTTATTTTCAATGGACATACTTTTTTCCCCTCCAATAAAAGTAAATGCTAATAGAAGACGTATCAAGAGTAACGTCTGACATTGTGATCCTCTTCCTAACGCTACTTCTATTTTCATTTTCTGTGAAGATGAGAGCTTTCATTTTCATTTCCACCTCATGGCAAGAGTTGACAAAATCCCTGCCGTGGGGACGGGTGAGATGTGGCTCTCATAGGATGACGCTGGCTGAGCAGATGTCCTCTAACCTCAGAGCTACGGCTAGGAACGGCGACGGCAGCAGCATTTGCAGTATGAAGCTGCCGCGTTCTAGACGCTGCTGGCCCAAGCTCTCGGAAAGCGGAACTGTTCTCGTTTTGTCTCGCTTCCTCCAAACTTACCTTCCCTAATCCAGTTCCGCCTGTCCCTAACACCCAGCTTTGACCCCCCATTTCTCTCCTGACACTGCTACTGCGGAGTTCTCTCTCGCAGGAATCTCAATTCCTTCAGAGATCCGGGTGGCCGTTGGTCCCCACCGGCCCTTGTTGCTTTGTGTGTGAGTCCTGCACCCCAAGGAAACTATAAGTTTCTTGAAAAGAGCGTGTTTTCATTCTTAGATTCGCGAAATAGTACCTTTTTACAAACGAGGGAGTTGGGCCCAGAGTGGTAAAGTAACTTGCCTGACGCCACACAGCCGAATTCAGCAAACAGTGGAGTTAGCCTTTCTTTCCTGGAGCTACTGTCTGAATGTCCTCTCCAAGATGGTCTCTATGGCTCCCTGAGTTTTGCTATTTCCATGGCTAACCGGCACCTTTGTTCTGCAGACCCTTCTCCGAATCATACACAACTCTGCACTCTTGGTTATATCTTTTTTTTTTTTTTTTTTCTAAGACAGAGTCTCACTTTGTTGCCCAGGCTAGAGTGTCATGGCATCAGCCTGGCTCACAGCATCCTCCAACTCCTGGGCTCAAGCAATCCTACTGCCTCAGCCTCCCGAGTAGCTGGGACTACAGGCATGCGCCACCATGCCCAGCTAATTTTTTCTATATATATTTTTAGTTGTCCAATTAATTTCTTTCTATTTTTAGTAGAGACAGGGTCTCGCTCTTGCTTAAGCTGGTTTCAAACCCCTGCCCTCAAGCGATCCTCCCACCTCGGCCTCCCAGAGAGCTAGGATTACAGGCATGAGCCACCAGGTCCTGCCTATATTGAGTTTTAAACCCAGTAAAATCTGCTGCATGTAGAATATATACATTTTAGGAATACATAGGTATATATTACATGCATAAAAATGGTAGGAATAATGAACTCCAAATTCCGTATAGCAATTCTCTCAGTGGGCTGGGAGGTGGGAAAGAGATTGCCGTCGGTCAGAAGACATTGCAGACTTTAAATTTATTAGTGATGTTTTCTTTTTAAGGTTGGTGTGGATATAAAGGTGTTCATGAAGTTACTTTTTATATTTTTGCATGCCTGAAATGTTTTGCAATACAATTTTAAAACTATAAATAGCTATATACAACTCAACCACCACCACCACAACAACAACAAAAAAAACCAATTAAAAATGGGTAAAGTACTTGAATAGACATTTCTTCAAAGAAGATTTACAAATGCCCAACAAACGCGTGCAAAGATGTTCAACATCACTAACCACTGGAAAAATGCAAATTATAAGCACAATAGATATTATCTCATATCTATTAAAATGGCTACTGTAAAAAAAAAAAAACCTGCAGAAAATAACAAGCACTGGTGAGGATGTGGAGAAATTGAAAGCTTTGTGTGCTGTTGTCAGGAATGTAAAGTGGTACAGCTGCTATGGAAATCTGTGTGGCTGTTCCCCAAAAAATCAAAAATAGAATGACCATATGATTCAGCAGTTCTACTTCTGGGTATGTATCCAGAGGAATTGAAAGCAGGGTGTGGAAGAGATATTTGCACACCTGTGTTCACTAGCGTGTGCCGTCTTCTCCATGGCATGTACCGCCAAGAGCCAACCTGGGCCACTTGGTCTCCTCTTGACTGGAGGATGCGGATTTTGTGTCCGAGTGGCTGTCCCTTACTCACATAGCTCCACGCACTGCTTCTCCTTTTCTCAGAGGTGTTCAATCCTCCCATTAGAATTTAAGTCCTTGGAAGACAGGGGCCCTGACGACATGTGGTTGCTTGTACGTGCCTGTTTGAAAGCTTTGCATAGAGCCAGTGCACATTAAGACTGGCAAAGGATGGATGGATGGATGGATAAATGGATGGATGGATGGATGGATGGATGGATGGATGGATGGATGGATAGATGGATGAATGGATAGATGGATAGATAAATGGATGGATGGATGAATGGATAGATGGATGGATGGATAGATGGATAAATGGATAGATGGATAGATAAATGGATGGATGGATGGATGGATGGATGGATGGATGGATGGATGGATAGATGAATGGATAGATGGATGGATGGATGGATGGATGGATGGATGGATGGATGGATGGATCTTCGGCAGGTGAGCCGAATGACTTAAGAATTAAGGATAACATCTTTGCTGAACTCCTGTAGCTCCACTCCCATGTGCTTTCCTGACACTTCTTGCACCACACTGAAATTTCCTTTCCTCTGCAGCTTCATCTTGCTTTATCCTAACAGGTACCTTCTGCTCCAAGCCCACATGGATGTGGAGTCCTAACTCCCCTACTGCACTCCCACTGACACCCCATCTCACTGCCTCTTTTGTTTCAAGGGGTTCACTGTTAATTGATGCATAAAAACAGGCAGCAGGTGACAAAAGATATTCATAATAAGCATCAGGGGCTGTGCGTCATCCTGAGTATTGGGCATTGGCTGCCCAGCATGTCTGTGTTCACTTCCCTGCCGCTCCCCTCACTAGCTGTGGGGCCTTGGGCAATTTAACCTTCGGTCTGTTGTGTTAACACATAACAGAATTTACCACGCAGATTATTTTTAAGTGTACTGTTCAGTGACATAAGAACATTCAACCTGCCGTGCCACCATTGCCACCATCCATCTCCAGAACTTTTTCATCTCCCCAAACTGAAATTTCGACCCCATTAAACACCAACTCCCCATATTCCCGCCTCCTCCCAGGCCCTGGTAACCACCATTCTACTCTCTGTGTCTACGAAGCCGACTACTCCACGGACAAGTGTCAACTGTAGTCGACAGCCACAGATGAACGCGCACAGCGACTTTAGCCGACAGATGTGATATGACTTTTCTAATTTTTCATTTATCAAAATAACATTGTGAACATTTAAAAATAATGTAATGAGAACATATATGTCTATGTTACCTATTCTGATTGACATGACAAGTAAAGCTGCCTGGAAAGTAAAATAAGCTTTCAGTGCTTTCAAGCTTCCTCATCACACAAGAGCAGAACGGACGCGTCGTCAATGAACAGCACAGACTGCCGTGCGGACTGTGAGTGCCGGCTGTGGGCGAGGTGTCGTGGCCAGTGAACGCCATACCGAAGTGGTTAAGTGGAATCATGTAATATTTGCATCTTGGTGTCGGGCTTGTTTCTCTCATGTTGTAGCATGTGTCGGAATTTCCTTCCTTTTGAGGCCCGAATAATATTCTGCTTTAACCTTTGCAGGCCTCAGCTGCCTCCTCTGTAGAATAAAATCAGGAGCCCACTTTTCAAAGGTTGCTGTGCAGATTCGCTGAGACCATGTAAAAATGCTGAGCAGGACCCGGCACGGTGCTTTGACCCAGGACAGACACTGGGTTAATTTTCATGTCCTGCTCTTCCTTTCCTAAATTGTAAGTTTCACGAGGAACAGGGGCAAGAAATATGCCCTTCCCCACTGTATGGTTTCTCATGTCCCACATCAGTAAGTGCCCAGTAATTGCTATGACGTTGGACTGAATTGCATAATCTTGTTTGATGAATTCGAGATCAGCTCCCGGAGTCCCAGCCTTATAAAGATGACCATGGACCTCACACTCTCCTGTAGATCGAAACAGAAGGGAAAATCACAGCAGGTCCTTGTCAGGAAGACAGAGCTGGTGTATTATGGTACCGTGTGCAGTGGGGTCTCTGATGGCCCAGGTCAGAATGGTTGCCTGATAAATCCGGATCCTGAGAGCAGGTGAAGGAATCAAACCAACAAGTAAACACCCGGTTTTCGGTTCTCTTAATTTGTGATTGTCCTTGGCCTAAGTCAATTACAGTTAATCACTGTGGAGTTATTAATAATTATAGCATTGCTCCTTGCTATTAATATACGCTGTGGTTATTGCATTATCTGAACACGCAAATTGTTCTCCGGTAGACAGAGTGACCAGGCCATTCACAGAGCAAATCTGCGTAAAGAGAAAACCTTGAGTGATGCTGGTGGTTTTGGTGGGAACATAGACTCATCCCCAAGCTTTCCAGGGTGGGTGGCACTTGGCAGGAATGAAGCTCCCAATGGTAACTCCGTGAGAGACAGTTTGATGTCTTTAAGATTGATTTTCCCCATTGGCAAAATTCCCATTAAAAAAAAAAAATTTACTTCGCATAGTCCTTTGATTCCTCAATACTTGTTTTTCCTGGATGTCTCTCCGAACATTTTCCCAAAAGATGGTAATGTTATTATAGTGAGATAAAGAATGTCACCGATTTGACTTTACCTGCGGGAAAAACGGCAAAGACAGACTACTTCTAAGGCAAACCATCTGAAAAGGGCACTCAGCGCCGTGGGGTTGGAGACCCCGTCCCTCCTGCCCACAGCAGGGAGATCTGGAACCTTCTGCTGCTCCAGTCCTGGCAACTGCCTGAGCAGAGTGTCTCCGAAGCCAAGGCCTGCCACGTCAACCAGGAAGGATGCACTTTACGCATGAGCGACTGGACGTTCACGGGAAAGAGCGTGGCCGGACTCCGGGATGTCTTCCGACCCCCGTCCCCAAACTGGGGGGTTCCTTCCCGCACCTGCGACTCCGCCCTGCTCAGCCTGGCTCTCCGGGGGAACAGGGCCGTGGCCGGGGAGGGGCCTTGCCGGCCAACTGCTCTGTGAGTCAGGGTGTGCCGGATCACCGATGACGGCGTTCTTATCGACTGGAGGTGTGTGTTTGCTTCTCTCACGTAACCACAAGAGAGCGGTTACGTTCTCGCTAATTGATAAGGGGAGGCAGGAGTTGACGCGGGCTTTGAAAGGGTGCACGAACTCTTCCTGGTCTGGTGATGGACGTGCCGCATTGAGTCGTGACAGCCACCTTTCTGACTTTTTCCTTTTCCCTGACAGCACATTTCCCCTGTTGCACGGTGTTTTTGTTTTTGTTTTGTTTTTGTTTTTTTGTTTTTTCTTCTCCCCCGCGTGGAGAGAGAAAGAGGCCAGGCCGTGCTCAGCAGAAAGTAACAGGAAGCCCGTGCTGTTTCGCACCCCCGGGGCGGGGGAGGCTGGTATCTTCAGACGCCTGGGCTCCACCTGTGCAACGATTTCTTCCTTTCCATTTGAAAGCAAACACGGCAGGGTGTGCGCGCTCACCAATGACCGAGCACACGGAGAGGCAGGCACTGCTGGGCTAACGAACGAGCACAGCTTCAAAGCACGGTGGTGACAGCCCGTCGCCTCCTCTCCCCGCTGGGCTCGTAAGGGCTGCGCCCCAGAAGGCTCCCCCGAAATAGCGGCTTCCCGGCCGGGGACTTTTCTTGGAGCCCTGCAGAAAAGGAGCTCTATGGAGGGACAGGGACATATTGGCAACGGGGGTCCCCTCTAGCTTCGGGACCTTCTGGATCCAAGCAAACAAAAAAATAAACCAACCTTTTCATATGACCCTTATTTAATTTAATTTCACCGAAACAATGAAAAGAGTGTGAGTTTGACTTTGCAACTCCGTACACCTTATGAGATACAGCGATACATTTTCCCAGCGTGTTCCTGGGAATGCCTAAGGAAGATGTGACGCCGGTAGCCTTTATCGCCTCTGCCCTTTTTAGGTGAGGAATTGGAAGCACAAAGCACCTGAGTGACCGTGTGACATCGAGTTCAAGCTGATCTTCTGACGTCCCAGTACGTGCCCCTGCATGCGTGCTGGAATCTGGCGTTGAGGAAAAGCGAGTGTAAAGCACACCCGCCAATCCAGCCGCCGGGCTGTGTCCAAATCCTGCTGTTGTCTCCAGAAGGACTGCTCACTCCAAGTTGTAGACCCTCTCTTATAAGTTAGTCACATCCTCAAATCGCCATAGTTTCTATGAGTGCTGTTGTATTCGTGTTTTATTGCATCTGCTAAAATGCAAGTGTTTCTGGGGTGCAATTCATGCCCCCCACCGGCTCTTGCCCGCAGTGCACGCTCAATGAGTATTTATCGTGTGGGTGTTATTATTGAACAGAGCATGTCCACGTTGCTCCCGTAATATCAGAACGCAAGGGTATTTCTCCAGGACGGCAGGCTTCTGTCTACAAATGACACATTCGTCTCAGCGCGCCGGTGAGTGCAACCACCCGGCCTAGCAAGCCACCACGCACCCCAGGGTGTTGGAATTAAAACAATCTGGAGGGAGTAATTCTCTGCTTCCTCGTGTTCTAGGCAAAGAAGCGGAGCCCCACAGAGCTTAAGTAATTTTCCCAAGTTGACTCGGTTCAGGAACGAGTCGAAAAGGCTATGGGTGCTTTCCTTGACCTCACGCCACTCGCTGCAGAATTGCTTTGGGCTCAGCAGGTGCGGGGAGAACGGGAAATTAACATTTCATGGGGAGAGAGTCTCCGTTTGGGGTTGCTGGAAAAGTTCTGGAGATGGAGGGTGGTGATCATCGTTGTGCCACAATGTGAATGTACTAATGTCACCAAATGGCACATTTAAAAATGGCTAGCATGGTACATGTTATATTGTGTTGTATTTTGCCACAATAAAAAAAAAGTTGTTAATATTACCGTGTTTCCCCGAAAATAAGACAGGGTCTTATATTTATTTTTCCTCAAGAAGACACCCTAGGGCTTATTTTCAGGGGATGTGTTATTTTCCCCTCAAAGCCCCAGCTTGCAGCACGCACAGGGTGGCCGGGACCCGACAGGGGGAGCCGACCTTGTTGGTGGGGCTGCCCGCACCTTTCCGGTCACCTCTGGGACAGCAGCTGTCACGATGGGGCAGATGAGAAAGGCTGCTCGTGTTCTTTCCCGCTCCGCGATGACATGCATGGGTTGTGCAGATGCGCTGCGCAGCCACGCCCGTCACGAGGGCTTATTTTCGGGGTGGGGCTTCTATTGCGCACATGCTTAGAGATCCTGCCAGGGCTTATTTTATGGGGAGGTCTTATTTTCGGGGAAACACGGTACCCGCGGATTAATTATCCTGGCAGCAACCACAACTACTTAGGATGGCTAGTGACACACTCAACCTAGACTTCCTAACATTGACCAAAAGCACACGGACACACTGTGTGTGCCCGAGCTGAGTCGATCAAGGCCACATAGGTCTAGAAACTCTGTCAAAGAGAAGATACTGGAAGGAATTGGGACGTTCGCTGGGCAGAACAGCAGGGCAGGGTGCCTGCCGCGCTTCACTAGCCAGAAGAGGTTCCCACGGCCCGGGCATCGCACATACCTGCCGAAATTCCTGGGAACCAGGACCGATGGGAGAAATGACATTCAGGGAGGTAAACTTCAGCCCGGGAAAGAACGAATGAAAACTCTATTTTTAAAATGGAAGGGTTCTACACCAATTCATCTGGGAAAAAAAAAATGAAAAAAAAAATAAAATAAAATGGAAGGGGGCGTAGCTAAATGCGCCGGAACTGAGGATTCACAGCAAACTTTCATGCAATTTGTGACTGAGAAGGGTCCTCTCCAGGGTCGATAAATGTAAATTTAGAAACGTGGACACCCTCGGAGCGCTCAGATGCCTGGCTCTCACTCGCTGAAGAATCCTGAAATTACAGTGCAGCAAAATGTTAGCGCCCACGGAAAGGGGAGCAGGACCATATGGATGGAATTCACCAGTATTTCTCCCCTCGGGGCGCTAGAGAACCCTCACGTAATGCTTAGTCGTGTCATGGTCCATTACTAAAAAGGAAACTCAAAGCACTGCCTTTCCAGGGGGGTTGGAAGCAGGTGAAAGCCCATGTCCCAGAATCTGGACGAGGAGGCGCAGCCCTACCCGGTTCCGACCCTCCACAGAGACTAGGACTCGCGGGTGCTGCTGAGACAGGCGCATGGGACCTGCATCGCCATGGCGACATCCACCCGGCATCGTGTTGGCAGGCCGTCACGAGCCAGCAAGGAAATGCCCCGCCATCGTGGGCCCTAACTGCAGGAGGAACCAGGGGCAGGTGTCTCGGTTTTAAAGAGCCCTTCCCAAGTATCCCAAGAACGGAAAAACCAGCACCACGTGCGCTCACCAGCAAATTGGTATTAACTGATCAGCACCTAAGTGGACACATAGGAGTAACATCTATCGGGTGTCGGGCAGGTGGGGGGGGTGGGGCGGGGATGGGTATATACATACATGATGAGTGAGATGTGCACCGTCTGGGGGAGGGACACGCTTGAAGCTCTGACTCGAGGGGGGAGGGGGAGCAAGGGCACTATACGTAACCTTAACATTTGTACCCCCAAAATATGCTGGAAAAAACAAATAAATAAACGACACATAACAGATTTAAAAAAAAAAAAAAGAGCCCTTCCCAGGTCATTCAAATCCATCTGTGCCCACCACAGATTGCAAACACAGATTTTGTGCTAACGTTTCCCGATGGAACCGCTTCTAGAAATGTTTCCTGTTTCTCTGTGGAGAGGCCATTCCTGTTGAGAGCCTCCATTCCCAAACAAGCCTGGCTTCCTTAGCTCACAGGAGGAGGCCCATGGAGGAAACACCTAGAATCAGTTGTGCACAGGAGGGGCCAGACTTGCATACCTGTTCCACCCCCCGTCTCCTCCCCCAGTCCAGGAGTTGGAGCAGAAATGTACCGTATTTCCCCGAAAATAAGACCTACCCATAAAATAAGACCCAGTGATGGGCGTGGCTACCCAGCGCATCTGCACAACCCACGCATGTCGTTACAGGGGGGGGGAAGACGAGCAGCCCTTCTCATCTGCCCCATGAGAGCTCTGTTGCTCCACATGAGAGATTGGGGCCAGGGGTTCTAAAGGAAATAGAGTCGCAAGAAATTCAGGATGGAGTTCGGGGTTTGGAGAGTTACAATAATGTTCCAAAAGAAGACAACTTCATTTTATTTGAATAAATGTAGACTGTTGTACCGTACTTAAAAAAAATAATAATAACACATCCCCTGAAAATAAGACCTAGGGTGTCTTCTTGAGGAAAAATAAATAGAAGACCCTGTCTTATTTTCGGGGAAACAGGGTAGCAGGGTGGGCCGCTGCCCCAGAGCAGCTATTCCTGCGTCAGAGCCCGAGCTGTGAGGTAAGATGCAGGTCTCAGCCCTGAACGGAAGGCACAGCCTGGGGGAAGCCGGCGGGAGCCTCCCCACCTTCCCCGCCCTCCCTCTTTTCCTTCCTGTTCGCAGGAAGGCCAGATGTTGTGTCTGTGCCACTCGCCTGTGACTCCCAACGCCTCATAGCAAGAGGCGCTGGGCTGCAGGGGCCTCCGGGGAGGAAGCGTGGGGAAGGGCGGACGGTGGAAGAGGAACCGAAAAAGCAGCCTTCACGCTGCCCTCCTGAGACCAAATATTGAATGACAAACTGTGTGGCTTCACTATGGGGAGCAACTTGGAGGTGACAGTGTCTTTCGAGAGCCCCGGAGGGGCATCAGGTGAATAATAACACCTTTTAATCACCATGTCTCTGCAGTAAGGACCAGACACAGAGAGCTGGGGAGCGGGGAGCCCAAAGGTTTCTCGACAGAGATCTCACCGTAACTAACTCAGCCAGATGTCATTAAAAATAATTACTTACAGAGCAGCGCTTAGCTGACAGGAGAGCAAAGAACTGCGTGTGCTTTCAGAATAGACCCTGAGAAAGGACCGGAACATTTGCAGCACGGTGTCCTCAGACTGGCTTCTATGACATTTGCGTTCCAGTCCCCATGGGACCCTGACAAGCTGTGCAGCCTTGAGCAGATGTCTTCACCTCTCTGAGCCTGTTTCCCCATCTGTAAAACAGGGACAAGAATAACAAATGTGGGTGTGTCATGAGATGGTGGCATTAAAATGGGGAAAATATATGTGAAAGAACTTTGAATAGATGTCAGATTCTATTAGTCCTCACTCTCATCTATTTCCTTGAAAGGTAAACTGAGGTATAGATGAACAAAATCGCTTATTGGTTTCAATTATTTTAGAACAAGATGAAATTTTATTTTTAAGAACAGGTCAGGCGCGGTGGCTCACTAGTGTAATCCTAGCACTCTGGGAGGCCAATGCAGGAGGATCGCTCAAGGTCAAGAGTTCGAGACCAGCCTGAGCAAGAGCAAGACTCCCTCTCTACTATAAATAGAAAGAAATTAATTGGCCAACTAAAAATATATATAGAAAAAATCAGCCAGGCGTGGTGGCGCATGCCTGTAGTCCCAGCTACTCGGGAGGCTGAGGCAGGAGGATTGCTTGAGCCCAGGAGTTTGAGGTTGCTGTGAGCTAGGCTGACGCCACGGCACTCTAACCCGGGCAACATGATGAGACTCTGTCTAAAAAAAAAAAAAAAACGAACAAACAAAAATAAGAAATAGTAATAATGAAAATAATAAAGCATCACCAACTTCCCTTCCTTCTGTCCTCTCTTCCAGGGTTCTTACCCAGAAAACCAATTTGAATTTCAAATTTTAAACCTCAGGAAGACATCTGTGCCCAGAGGTGGCTCTGGTCTGTTCTGTGCTGTCAGCCCTGGAGCTGGACATTGAAGGCAGATGCCTCCTTTGGTTACCACTGTTCATCCTTTTCTGTTTTTTGTTTGTTTGCTTGTTTGTTTGTTTTCCTGGGAGGAAGACACAGAAAATTAGCTGGAGGAAGAGGAAGGGACACAGGAGGAAGGCTTTTTAGAGTATTAGTTGCATTTTGCTGTTAGGAAAATTTGTTATCTTCCAGAAAACTCTTTCAGTTATGGTCTTGCCTGTTTCTTAACCACCGTGTTTCCCCGAAAATAATAAGACAGGGTCTTCTATTTATTTTTCCTCAAGAAGACACCCTAGGGCTTATTTTCAGGGCATGTGTTATTTTTTTTTAAGGACGGTACAACCGTCTACATGTATTCAAATAGAGTGAAGTCGTCGTCTTCTGGAACATCATCCTCACTCTCCAAACCCCGAATCCCATCCTGAATGTCTTGTGACTCTATTTCCTTTAGAACCACTGGCCCCAATCTCTCATGTCGAGCAACAGAGCTCTCACGGGGCAGATGAGAAGGGCTGCTCGTCTTCTTTCCCGCTCCACAACGACACGCATGGGTTGTGCAGATGCGCTGCGCAGCCACGCCCGTCACTAGGTCTCATTCTCAAGGTGGGGCTTCTATTGCACAAATGCTTAGAAATCCTGCCAGGGCTTATTTTATGGGCAGGTCTTATTTTCCGGGAAACGCGGTACCTGTCGCATTCCCATGACTCCAATCCCTGAACAGTGGACTGGGCCCTGCTACTTCTGCTCGGAGTGGCAATACCACCACACACTGTATTTTCTTCGGAAAGTGTCACACGCCCTCAGAGGAAATGGGGTGTGGTGTCGAAGCGGCACAGTGAGGACAGGGGTGTTTTTGCTGCTATCAGGGCAGCCTGCGGCTGCAGTTGGAACCTGTGTGTGGTGAGCAGGGACCGGGGAGCAGATGAGAGCGGTCCGGAGGGCAACTTCTGTGCGTTCCCGTCCTTCCCCGACCTAGCCTTCAAGGACGTTTGCTCATGAGAAGCAATTGATTAGTTTGGGTGCAGACACTCAGCAACCAAAGCTGGAATCCGGGTTCTGTCATTTGATAGCTGTGGAAAGTGTTTTGCACGGTTTCAGGAGCTGTAAGGGATCCAGGAAAGTGTCCCCTCCCCCCCCCAACCCCACCCCCGGCTGTGCCTGTGATTGGAACCCCGAAAGAGCCCGGAGGGCGGAGAAGAAATGTCAGCTTGATTGGGAACAAAGGCTGGGGTGGTGGGTCTGGTTAGAACATTCAAGCATTTAAGTGGCCGTCTCCGTTTACCAAGTCATGGATGCTGCTGGGCTGTGGCAGTCCCCTCTTGCTCACGGCATGGCCTGGGAGCGTGGAGACTCGAACGTCCGGCAGGAGGCAGCTCAAAGGGGGCCCAGGCTCTCGCTGGGGCTCCCAGCCCTTGGCAAGCCCCCTTCCTCCCTCCTCACCCGCTTTCCTTATTTTAAAAATATTGCCTTTGTTAGTATCCCAAGAATGGAAAAGCAAGCACCACATGTGCTCGCCAGCACCGGTTCTCTCTCTTCCCCCATCCCACAACCTGACTGCATCCCCAAAGGACTGTGTCAACAGAGGAAATCCTTTATCACAGCTAGACACTAGAGAAGTAAGGCACCCACATGCACCCACTCTGAGGGGCTTTTGCTAAATACATTGCAAATGAGACCAGAGAGACTTCTCTAGCTGGAGTGGAACTTCTCATCTGAGTTTATGTGGCATCTCAAGGACTCAGTAGGGGACATCCTGGTGCATCCTGGTGAGATTCTACACTATCCCAACATTGGAGGACTGGGAGCCAAGGCCACAGGATCTACCCCACTCTGACTTCAGAAATGTCAGGGGCATTGGTATTAACCGATCAGCACCTAAGTGGACACATAGGAATTACATTTATCGGGTGTCGGGCAGGTGGGAGGGGGGAGGAGGGGGAGGGTATATACACACATAAAGAGTGAGATGTGCACCGTCTGGGGGATGGTCACACTTGAAGCTCAGACTTGAGGGGGGATGGGGGCAAGGGTATTACACCCAACCTTAAAATTTGTACCCCCATAATATGCTGAAATAAAAAGAATAAAAAAATAGTTATGTAAACCTCTTTTAAAATTAATAATTAATTAAACAAAAAAGACATATCATCAGAAAAAAATATGTATATATTGCCTTCAGCTCATGCTTATTATTTTGATTTACCTTTGAGACCATATTTGTGGGTGAAAGGCTAATAAATAACCTGATTCTCTGTTATACTACTTTGTTGAAATCTTAGCAACAGGGTAAAACGCTACCTGATTATGTGGTCTTTTTTTTTTTTTTTACTAGTTACCATTTTTCTTCTGTGCACTCTGTGAGGAAGGTTTTTAAAAATTATATGTTGCTTTTAACAGCTGTCACTTTACCTAGGAAACCTTTCTATCTCAGGAAAAAATGAATAAGCTATAGGTGTAGCTAAATTTGCCAAAACTTTTGTGAACTGATTATTTATCTAATTCGTCCGAGCAGATGTAATTGGAAACCATCGAATGCTTTTTTTTTTCTCATTCCCAAGTTTACTACATTGACTAACGTGTGTTCTCTTCTACAAGATTTTGATATAAGTTATTGTTATTTTATTTCCGTGAGATGTCCCCCTGTCACTGAGACATAGCCAGCTACATTATAGCAATGCGGATGGGGTTCCAAGTTATTTTTTTAAAAAAGTAAAGATGTATGCTAATTCTTATTGCATTTGCTGCAGAGGAAGAGAATTCTTGATACTTTCGCAGCCGATGAGTGTCCACAGCACTTCTCTGCCTTCTATTTCTATGGCATGTCCCCCCCGCCTGGCTGCGTCACGCAGACATCCTTCACATTGCTATGAAGCATTGGGGGGTTGAATTGTGGGCAGTGGGTCTGCCTACTAAGTAGGTGCATCGGCGTCCCACGAGTGTGACCTACAACTGAGCACTCGTGCTTGACCATGGGCCTGCATCCACGCTAAGTGCCAAACACAATCGAGATCACATTTAAAGGTGACAACACTGAGCTTGTAAACATCTTTTGCAAGTTTAAAGTACATGTCATGATGGTGTTTTGTAGCTGAGGTAGCCAAAGCGTGCAAGATTGGATGGACGTGCCCGATATCCATCACGGTAAGTGCTGGCCGCGAGATGACTGTATCAGCTCTCCCCGAGAGATATATGCAGGGTTTTATGGAGGCCTGGTAGCAGAACATGGAGGAAGGTCACATAATTTAGACCAAACGTGCTCCTAAAAAAGACCATTTCTACTCTCCTCCTGCTCTTTCTGGTACATACCAATAAAGTCGAGAAAGTCCATTAGAAAATATATCAGAGTTGTAATAACAATAACTAACATTTATGAGAGGTCACTCTGTGCCAGTCCCATTCTAAGCACCTTGTGTGAATTTGCCATTTAATCCTCGTAGACCTTTGAGATGATCAGTGGTGCAATCAGCATTTTCCAACTGAGAAAACAGGCTTGGAGAGGTTGAATGATTGCAGTAGTTGAGCTCATGAAGGCATAGATCTTCTGCCTGTCACAAGTGCTGGGACATTTCCTTTGCTGTTGATCTCTGTAACTGCCTGTCACTTAATTTGACCGTTGTATATCCTTGCAAGTGAAGCAAATGCAGGAGATTAAGAGATTACGTAAAATTGTTGTTGAAAATGAATCTCCCTCAGCAATGATGCCTTATACATCTACCACATGTCAGACAGGGGATTAGACATGTAGGGGATGGAGACATGGTCCCTACTCTTGGAATCCACAGTCTAGTTGTTAAGGAAGACAGATGCGAAGCAATAAATCAATAAAGTGTCCTAGGGAATACGGCAGCGTAGGCACTAGTGCACCGGTGCTCTCTCTTCCCCCATCCCACAACCTGACTGCATCCCCAAAGGACTGTGTCAACAGAGGAAATCCTTTATCACAGCTAGACACTAGAGAAGTAAGGCACCCACATGCACCCACTCTGAGGGGCTTTTGCTAAATACATTGCAAATGAGACCAGAGAGACTTCTCTAGCTGGAGTGGAACTTCTCATCTGAGTTTATGTGGCATCTCAAGGACTCAGTAGGGGACATCCTGGTGCATCCTGGTGAGATTCTACACTATCCCAACATTGGAGGACTGGGAGCCAAAGCCACAGGATCTACCCCACTCTGACTTCAGAAATGCCAGGGGCAAGGCAAATAAACGTGACAGGTGCTGTCTAGCTGTGCACCCAGGGAGCCGGGGGAGACTGGGGGGCCTGAGTCCACCCGCCCCGATGTGCTGCTGGGAAGGCCACGGAGGAGGAGAAAAGGAAGGCTTCAAAGAGAAGACAGAGACTGAGCAGGCACTTGAAAGGCCAGGAGGAGGCTGGCGGGAGAATGATGGAAGGAAATAGGCAGGCACTCGGGAGAGGTGCAGCTCTAGTAAAAGTCTGGAGCTGCCAACAGCAGACCACCCTGGAGGAGTAGTGGCAGCTCTGCAAGGTCCTGAGAGCGTTCGGGCTGCAGCGTGGAGACCCGACGGCGAGTGAGAGGTGACCAGGCCTGGACAGAGGAGACAGGGTGAGCTGCCGCTGAGCACCACAGGAGGGGAAGAGCCGAGTGGGAGCAGAGGGCTAAGCTGAGTGCCACGGTACCCCGGCACTGAGCCAGCAAAGTGAAAGACGGGGCGGATTTGAAAGGGAAGTTCTATATGGGGCCTGGTGAGCTGAGAGCCCCCTTGGGGACATCCAGGAGAGAGTCAAATGTGTGACTTTATTGCTCAGACAGGGGGTCTGCAGAGGGATCTGGCGCCTGTTGTTAGACCTTGGGCAGGTGTTGTTGTTGTAAAGTACGAGGCCGCCTCTGCATCCTCCAGAAGTCCACCGGGGCGGCTGGATAGCAGAAGGGAGAGCTCCGCTGACGATACCAGTTTGCAAACCGGGAAGAGACGGTCTCTGCATGTGCTAAAGGTGCCCTCTCTTCAACGAGGGAAAGGGCAGGTGGGTTTCATGCCTCGCAGGGTCTGTATCACACGGGAAACTCATACATATTCAGCAGGTTTGGGGAAAGCCATGCCTGTTCATGACGGGGGTCAAGAGCGTGTGCAACGAGTAAACATATATGTAACATCCATTCCGTGTGCACTTGGGGGCTGGGTTTTAGCGTTGAAATGAGGTTGAATTTGGCTCTCTACATCAAAAGGTGAACTATAGGGCACAAACGCAGCACGGCGGGTGTGCGGTCTCTGTAAGCTGCCTGCAACTGGCTTCGTGTGGCAGCTGCTTATCGGCGGAGGATGCTTGTAGGGCCAGTCCTCTGCCCAGTGGGAGCTGTAGTGGTCTGCGTTGTAAAATCAGAGTAAGGAAGGTCTGACAATTTGCGGGATAGCTCCTGGTGCTAGGGAATTTAGCAAGAGTGTGATTTTTCTTGTAGCTGTAGGAATTTAGGAAGTTGCCGTGCGGCTAAGCTCCGAACCGTCAACCCAGGAGGTGGCTTTTCGTTTCCTCAACCCTAGAGTTCGTCTTAGTTGATAAACGGGCATCTATTTTGGTCTCTCCCATCACCCGTAGTTGGAGAGTAAAGATGAGATCGACTGAAATTTACAGTCCACAGAGGGCAGATAGAGTCGCACAAGCTTAGCCTGGAGGCAGCTAGTCCAGCACATGTGTTTTTGTTGACAGGAAATCTCCTTTCTATTTTAACACCCAGGGAAATCCCCCCTCTCCTACCATCAGCTCCGAGCAAAAAAGGCAGCCCAGGAAAATCTTTTATGTTAATTTTATTCTCATGTGCTCATTACACATCTTCTTGGCTGTTCATAGATATATACACACACATATACATACATATACACACATATACATACATATACACACATATACATGCATATACACACAAACATATACATGCACATACATACACACACATGAGCACACGCACATCTGTGTGTGTTCAACAGTGTGGTGTGCACACAATGTGTTTCAGAGACCAAGGATCCCTAACAAATCCTGATGTGTATGCAACCTCCTCCTGTAGACAGACTTTTCCAACTCTGCGGGCAATTAGGGCTTCATTAACATCCGTAAAATTACCACCACCTGTCCTCAGGAGTCCCTAATCTGTCACTCTAGAGATCCCCAAATACCCGAAGAACATGAGCGTTCCTGAGTGCTGGGGACTTCTCGGGGCTTGGCTGGATTGGGTGTCAGCCCCCCGCCCCACGATTGCCAGGGTTACTGATTCTCACTTCCGGGTTCCTATTACTCCAACTAACTCTCTTCCTTTGTAAAAAAAAAAAAAAAAAAAAAAAAAAAAAAAAAAAAGACAGCCAGTGCTTTGCTGTGTCGTCTCTGGCTTACTTTGGGAAATTGGATGAGGATGAAACGGTCCAGAAGACAGTGGGAACTGAGAAATAGCTTTTTCACTGACTACCAGCCGATAGTGTCGGGTAAATGGGACGTGGCTGGGGGGAGGGGACAGTTGGTAGAAAGGAACAGGTGTGGGGTTCAGGTAAATGGCACAAGAGGGAGCAGGAGCGGGAGAGGGAACAGGAAAGGGAAGAGGAGAGGGAACAGTCAGACTGGATTCCCGGATTTGTAGCCAACACTGTGGTAATTTTCACGCAAATCTCCTGGAAAACACAATGACTGGTTTTTTGAGGACGAAGCCCTGTTCTACAGTGGAGAGTGGGTTCGGGGTTTTCTTGGTGGTTCACAGTGTTCAAAGGCTCCCGCCGTGCGTGTGTCCCCGTGAGCAAAGGGCTGTTCTCGAAAACATCCCGAGCAAACAGGGATCAGCTGCTCAAAGCCTCCGGCCAATTCCATGCACACACACAGGCGTGCAAGCACTTTGCGGTGTCATGTTAACCAGGGGGACTAAAATAGACTCGCTCTTTAAAAACGCGTTGTCCCATTGCCGCGTGCTGCCTCCCCAGCACTGACTCGGACAACAGAAGAAATAAAATACTGGGGGACCTCGGCGTCTCTCCGTCTGCTCGGGCGGGCGGAGCGCTCTAGCTGGTTCTCTCCCAGGGGGTTGGATGCAGCCTTCCAGAAAGCCCCTTCCCTCGGAGAGCCGGTCTGTGGTCTGGGGTGAGTCCCGAGACGGTGTCCCCGGCAGCGGGGGAAGTGACAGCGTGTGTTCGCATGGATAGTCCACCCCTCTGCGGCTCTGGCTGTTGGTGATAAAAAAAAAAAAAAAAAAAGCCTCTAGTTACATGCAGAACGGGGCACCCCAAAATAATATCTCCCGCGGCCCCCAAATAGCATTTTGTCCTTTGTCATTTCTCCAGGGAGCAGCCATGTCACCATTTCTTCGAATCGGCCTGTCCAACTTTGACTGTGGGTCCTGCCAGGCTTGCCAGGGCGAGGCCGTTAACCCCTACTGCGCCGTGCTGGTCAAGGAGTTTGTGGAATCAGGTAAGCGTGAGTGGCGGGCAGGGGCCGGGGAGGGGAAGTTGGATCCTGGCATGGGTGTGAAGCAAGGGCGTTCAAGGTCATCCGGTTCAACCGGATTCTGCGGTCAAGGACGCTGATGTGCACGCCAATCCGGGTACCTCCTCAAGGACACCCGCTTAGTGGGGGACCCTGAGCCAGGACCTCGTGACCCACTGGTTGTCCTATAGCTCACTGCGCCATTTTCCTCTTGCAGACAAAGAGGAGGAGAGAGTGGGGTGGAGGGAATTTGGAGAGAGTCAGTGGGCAAGGACTCCAGTGAGCTGGAGCGGAATCCAGGACCTACATTGTCAAGCCTGGTTCCCTGACATAAATCCCAGGTAGATTAAGACCACATAGCCCTGGGGTTGTTTCTGAAGACCGTTTACTGCTTCTCTGGCTGAGCGGCGATCAACGTTACAAAGCCTCTGTCTATCATGAGCCTTCGAATCTAGGTTTCAGAAAACACACTTTTGCATTGATGGAGGCCCTGGGCGAATGAAAGAACAGTCATGTCTCATCAAATGTAAATATTTATAGGCAGTCGATGGTGAGGGGAAGAAGGGGGACAGCCACCTGAGGTTCCTCTAGACAGCGGCCCCCAACCTTTTTGGCACCAGGGACGGGTTTCGAGGAAGACAGTTGGTGCAGGGATGGAGGCGGAGGGAGTGGGGAGGGGGGAGCTCAGGTGGTGATGCGAGCAATGGGGAGAGGCTATAAATACAGATGAAGCTTTGCCTGCTCCCCGCCGCTCACCTCCTGCTGTTTTTCTTTTCTTTTTCATTATAGTTTATTGAGAGACGCCAGGAAGTAGGGATGGGGAGAGACTAATAAAAGGCACATTATTAAGGCAGCTGCCACAGTGGTCAGTTGGAGATTCATCCTGCATGGAGGCCGGGCGAGGTGGCTCACGCCTGTGATCCCAGCACTCTGGGAGGCCGAGGCGGGAGGATCGCTCAAGGTCAGGAGTTCGAAACCAGCCTGAGCAAGAACAAGACCCCGTCTCTACTATAAAGTAGAAAGAAATTAATTAGCCAACTAATATATATAGAAAAAAATTAGCCGGGCATGGTGGCGCATGCCTGTAGTCCCAGCTACTCGGGAGGCTGAGTCAGGAGGATTGCCTGAGCCCAGGAGTTGGAGGTTGCTGTGAGCTAGGCTGACGCCACGGCACTCACTCTAGCCTGGGCAACAAAGCGAGACTCTGTCTCAAAAAAAAAAAAAATCCTGCATGGAAACTCTGAGCTACAGTTTAAAACACATAGAGCAGACCTATCTTGCCCGAGGGCCAAGGGAGCCGGGACGTTTGAACACCAGCTCCCAGCAGTCACTGCTTTGGAAGGTCCTGTTAAAACAATCCTGCTACACAGGGGATCTCTCTGTGGTCACTTCCGCCAGCTTCCCCCATCCTCACCGTTGCATTTCAAGACTTTCCAAAAGAAAGGCAGGAGGAGGTGTACACTCCATGACTTGCCTGCCCTCTCACTGGCTTCTCCTGTTCCCCTGCACACGTGTTTTATTGCAGCAGAGACTTTGCAGAGAGGTACGATCGACAAAGATGCAGGTTTGCTTCTGCAGGTTTGCAGAAGCCATCGCCCTTCATTTACACAGAAGTGTTTATGGGGGGTCCCCCTTGTAGGGATGCTGGGGCCAGAGCAGAGAGAGGGGGAAAATAAATCACATACAAGCCAAAAGAACCCAGAACGAGTGCCTTCCCTATAGAGCAGGGGTCCTCAAACTTTTTTAACAGGGGGCCAGTTCACTGTCCCTCAGACCGTTGGAGAGTGCGCACTGTGGGCCCGGGACGAGTCGACCGCTAAGCAGGACAGGCAGCGGTGGCGAAAACACCCAGCGGGCCGGATAGATGTGCCAGGCGGCCCGCATGTGGCCCTCGGGCCGTAGTTTGAGGACGCCTGCTCTAGAGCATCCTTTCTTGCAGAAGGAGACAGGCAATAAGCAAAGCTAGAACGCGGCAAGCAACGCTCGATGCTACACCAGGCAGAGCCAAGGAGTGGGATGTGAGCTGGGGGCAGAGACGGGTGCCATTTTATACAGGGTCGTCCTAAAGAGGCCTGGAGGGGCAGGGCGGGACATTTGCAAATGCAACGGGAAACTGACTTGGATTCTGGGGTTCCAAATCCCACTGTTTTGTGGGCCCCCTGTCCCCCGAAATAAAAGGCTTTTTGTTTCATGGCTGACTTCACCCTTCCAGCCGCTCTGAAGACATCAAAGCCCAGGACCCTGTCTGAGTCATCTCGGCTTCCCTCCTGCCCGGAGTTCTCTCCTGTTTAGTTGAAAGTGAGAACGCCACTTGCTCCCGACCCAAACCTTTCAAATGTCACAGGCATCTTTGAAGTGCAACGTGTCTTGAGTTTTTCAAAGCGGCTGCTTTTGGCTTCATGGGCCTCCTGGTTCCGGTTCTGTTTACAGCCCCGGGTCTCACTGACATTTGCCTCCCGAGAGCTTTTCTTCTTCTCCTGCTGCTTCTTTTAGCCTTGCCTTTGAACTTGATCTCGTCAGCCACGTGGATCGAGAGACCTCGTCAGAAAAGGAGAAAATGTTTTCCTTTTTTTCCCCCCAGGGGACATTAGCCTGCAGGGTTTTGAGGAAGTTTGGAGATGTTTGGTTTTGATTTTTTTTTTTTTTTTTTTGGTTTTGTTCTAAAGAGAAATCTCTCTGAACATGATCATTCGAGCATCACGTCTGTCGTTAGGGTTTAAAGCCACCTCGAGCTGTGGTGTGTGAGGCTGCATTTTCCAGGCTGAATTGACGGAACATGCAAGCCCCAGGGCTTGGGTCCGTGAGCTTTTGACAACCTCAACACGCACCGTCCACGGAGCCTTCTGAGCTCTGGTCCTCTTTTTAGTTGCTTACAAACCCAGTGAATGAAAATGAAAAAAACAAAAATCCTTGCTGCAGGGATTTTTGCCCTTTCTCTGGGGATTTACGGCCTTTTCCTCTGCACCTGCAGGATGGTTACAGTTGGAAGGAATTACCCCATGGGGAAGCCTCGAGTCTGTGGAAGTCAAATGTTACTGTGATCGTTAATATTGCCACTGCTTTCTAAAAAGCCCAATCTGCAGTCAAAAATGTTTTTAACCAAGCCATAAAAACTTTCTCCTTCCTAGTCCACCCTTCGTGGTTTATAAGCCTTTACTAGCCAAGTTTCCCTAAAATTTGAAGTTTCAGCTTATTCAACTCCTTGCATCTATCTCCCCCAGATAAATATTAATTTAACAAATGCTAAAAGCCTGTCCCGTTCAGCCTTGCATGGTGTTGGGGAGAAGGACCCCTCAAGGTTAGAAAGGCTTTGTTTCCTGGCTGTAAGCAGATTTTTTTCCCCACTGCATCCGCCATCTCCAAATGGCTAAATCTGCCACTTAACGTGCTTATAGCACAAGAAACAAACCCTCAGATGCAGCTGCCGTTTTCTGCTTCTGAAATGATTAAGGAATGAATACCGGAGAAAATCCAGTGTGGGTGTAAGACAGGACAAAACTCCTTAATTCCAGTAGTAAACTCTTTCCCAGGCACCTGGTGGCCGCTGGGGACATTTCCCTTCAACTGATCACCCTGTCCCGGGTTGCCAGAGCTCACACCTACCTGCCTCCATCTCCCACCTGTGGGTTTGCAGGCTACCTCGCTGGCTTCACGGACCAAGACCGCCACCTGTGTAAATCACCTGTCAGCTCTTCCTTAGGGCGCAAGGTGTATGCAAAGCGTGTCTCCATCCAAGAATTAGGGAAGGAAATAATGGCTCATTATGTTTTCATAGTTATTGCCTTTGAGAGTATTGATGCCAAACGGAAAATTTTTAAATATTTTTAAAGGTTTACTCATTATAAGCTTAAATTATTCCCCACCATGTCGATCAGATGAACACACAGTGGTTTTGTGTTGACTATTTTTTACTCAACGCCAGAGAAGTTAATCAGTCACATAATTGGCTGTTTATAAATTAACAAAGGAGGATCTCGAAAGGCATGGAAGTTTTTTTTTTTTTTAAAAAAAAGAAAACTTTATTAGCTCAGGTGTTCACACCCAAAGTGAAGCAACAAACTGTCAAGTAGAAAAAGAACATTTCCATTCCAACGCGTTAATAGAAAATGTGGTATATGTGTATACCACGGAGATCTATTCAGCCACAAAAAAACAATGGTGATCTAGCACCTCTTGTACTTGTCCCAGATGGAGCTGGAGCCCATTCTACTAAGGGAAGTATCACAAGAATGGAAAAACAAGCACCACATGCACTCACCATCAAACTGGTACTAATCAATCAACACTTATGTGCACATATGGAAGTAACATTCATCGGGTTATGGAAGTAACATTCATCGGGTGTCGGACAGGTGGGAGGTGGGGAGGGGGGGATGGGCATATACACACTTAATGGGTACAGTGTGCACCATCTGGGGGATGGACAGGCTTGAAGCTCTGACGCAGGCGGTGCAAAGGCAATACGTGTAACCTCAACATTTGTACCCCAGTAATATTCTGAAATTTAAAAAAGAAAAAAGACATTGGCAGACTGTTGCTGTCTAAATTGTCTATGTTGGCCTCGTAAGATTCAGTGCATCACATTGCATGTACACCGTGGAACCGTCTCGTTCTGTCTCCTGTATAGTCTCTGACCGCCGATGTGTCGCTTTCATCCCCCCGACAGAATGACCTGTCCCAGACCGCAGAGGGGACAGGTCCCCCCGCTGAGCTGACTCGAATCCTCGTCGGAGCTGGCCGTAGGGGTAATGAGCACCTGTCTTTCTGTCCCTAGAGAATGGGCAGATGTACGTCCAGAAAAAGCCCACCATGTACCCGCCCTGGGACAGCACCTTTGATGCCCACATCAACAAGGGGAGGGTGATGCAGATCATCGTGAAGGACAAAAACGTGGACCTCATATCTGAGACCACTGTGGAGCTGTGCTCGCTGGCCGAGAGGTGCAGGAAGAACAACGGGAAGACGGAGATATGGGTAATTGTCCGCGCTGTGAGCTTTTGTGTGATGTGCGTGCACCGTTAAGGGGTAAGCACAATGCCACGGGGCACTGGGGGCCAGCTCGACCCGCCCATGTCATCCTAAAGGTGAAAGGACACTGGCCCTAATTAGGTAACACACTCCCCTCACCACTTAGTCATCGGCGGTTTGATAACGGCCACGGTTATTCACTGTGGGCAACAGAACACTCCGGCGTGTTCAGATCTCCTCTGATTCCTACGCAAGGTGGAGAAGGTCTCTTAGATTGTGAGAAACTGTCATTGATTTGTAACGTTAAAAGCAAGCTTGAAAACAGCACAAATTCCTCTTGCTTTGGGGAGGAATCGTTGTCTAGGTATCAACCCAGTTGTTGGCTTCATTTGCTTTCTCAAGCTTTGGGAAGAGCATGCCTAAAACCCAGGGGGTTGTATCAGTTTTGTAGTTTTGACCTCAAGGAGGAAAAAAAAAAAAATCAATACTTCTCGAGCAAGTATATAAATCTTTGCTGGAGTCACTAAAGAAATCTTTAAAGACAAATTCATGCCAAAAGAAAACCTTTTTAACAGGTCCCTGTGCTTAGCTATGTCTGGGTGATTTAGTTGAGCAATGTCTTTGGAGCTTGGGGGATTCTGGATTCCTCTACGGAGGATTCTGGATTCTGGATTCCTCTACGGAGCTGCGTAGGCAAGTAGGGAAAGGCTAATAAACAGGTGGATGGGCCGGGCGCGGTGGCTCACGCCTGTAATCCTAGCTCTTGGGAGGCCGAGGCGGGCGGATTGCTCAAGGTCAGAAGTTCAAAACCAGCCTGAGCAAGAGCGAGACCCTGTCTCTACTATAAATAGAAAGAAATTAATTGGCCAACTGATATATATATATAAAAAAAAAAAATTAGCCGGGCATGGTGGCTCATGCCTGTAGTCCCAGCTACTCGGGAGGCTGAGGCAGGAGGATGGCTTGAGCCCAGGAGTTTGAGGTTGCTGTGAGCTAGGCTGACGCCACGGGCACTCACTCTAGCCTGGACAACAAAGCGAGACTCTGTCTCAAAAAAAAAAAAAAAAAAAAAAAAAAAAACAGGTGGATGATGTCACAGGTGCTCAACTCAGTGTTGAAGAGTTTACACCAGGCGTCCTCAAACTACGGCCCGTGGGCCACACGCAGGTGTTTTTGCCCGTTTGCTTTTTTACTTCAAAATAAGATGTGTGCAGTGTGCATAGGAATTTGTTCATAGTTTTATTTTTTTTTTTAAACTATAGTCCGGCCCTCCAACAGGCTGAGGGACAGTGAACTGGCCCCCTGTTTAAAAAGTTTGAGGACCCCTGGTTTACATAAACCAGCTAAATCAGAGCGTGGAGCCTCTGGCCGGGCAAGGAGAAAGAAGAGGTAGAAAGTCCATTCCAATTTCCCCCATTCCATATGTTTTCTGCTTCTGCCTATTTTTTTTAAATAAGAGAAGCGTTGTCAACTCTCTAATTTTAAGCACCATTCTATTCATGGTTCTCTCTCAATTAATGCAAGGATAACTCCCAGGGTTATTTTTAAATCCTTTTTTAAATTAGCTTCCACTGACACGCAGGTTGCGTTTCTGTCTCATCAGGCCGCCTCTGATTTCTTGCCTAGGATTTTGCGGATTTTATTCTCACAAGACTTTGCACTCTCTTTGCGTTCTCGGCTTTTTTGGACCCAAGCACGTGTGGCGTGCAGAATCTCATTTAACCGACTAGCACACTTTTGGCATTTTAAAACTTTGTGGGTTTTTATTTTTTTTTTCTCAAGGTCATTTCTTAGTTTATTTCTATTTTATTTTAAAGACCAACAGGTTGTTTTGGACTTATATTTTCCCTTAATTTTATTGAAATCTGCTTTCTTAAAATTAATCTTTTTTTTTTTTTTTTTTTTTTTTTTTAGAAAATGATTTTCTCAAACTTGCCTTGCGCCTCCATAGTGGCTGTCTCGTCTCTTAAATGACAAGGTGGACTTGCCTCCCGCCCCTCCGGCCGTGCAGCCGGTTGCCTGGTCATTCCCCCCCCCCCCCAATCACTTCCCTGAACGTGCCGGAACGTGACTTTCTGTGATCGCTGCTTTCCTGGCAGCTCACCGGTTTAATTTCCCCCCACTGGCACTCATTCCTAAATGTGATAATTTTGTGGTCGCACGTGGTGCCAATTGTCACCGTTTCCTTTGGAAATGGGCCCCTTACCTCCGTTTCCCTTTTTGCCACCCTATTCCACGAACCAGAGAACCGTGGTGTCTACACTCGATGTCAAAAACACCTCTCTTCTCATCAACCTGTTGGAGCTCGCGTGAGAACTTACAGCGGGCCCCAGCAGGACGAGCTCATTTTGTCATAAAATTCTCGTAGCAATGATGCTGTGACGCAGACATTGCTATTATGTCAGTTTTTCAGAGATTTTCCAAGGCTTGGTGTCTTGCACAGGACACACAGCCAGGAAATGATGGAGCCACGGTTCACATTCAATCCTGGGTTCCACACCACACGACTCACTGTTTGTCTGTTATTCCGGCTAAGATATAATGACTGATAATGACCTTCAATTCACCTTCTTTCTTTTTCTTTTTTTTTGGACAGAGTCTCACTCTGTTGACCTGGTTAGAGTGCCGTGGCGTCAGCCTAGCTCACAGCAACCTCAAACTCCTGGGCTCCAGCGATCCTCCTGCCTCAGCCTCCCTAGTAGCTGGGACTACAGGCATGCGCCACCACCATGCCCAGCTCATTTTTTCTATATATGTTTTTAGTTGGCCAATTAATTTCTTTCTATTTTTAGTAGAGATGGGGGTCTTGCTCTTGCTCAGGCTGGTCTTGAACTCCTGACCTTGAGCGATCCACCCACCTAGGCCTCCCAGAGTGCTGGGATTACAGGCGTGAGCCACTGCGCCCGGCCTGATTCACCTTCTTTCTTATTCTTCTTAGTGGGATGGTTTCATATATTAGTGATTAGTGCTCAGGTTGTCTTAGACTTGGGTTTGTCCTTTTTTTTTCTTTTTATGTCACTTTACAAGAGATCCTCCATCATCCCTTAAAATGACACTTTGTTCTGGTCCCTTCTACATGGTGATACGGTACTGAAATATATATTTTTTACTCCCTCCCCAGACTAATCTAATTAAAATTCCCTTTAGTGGATCAGCCAGCACTTCCCCTGGCCAAAAAAACGTCGTCCCTCCTCTTGAAAGAAAGAGGCCACCCCACTGATTAACCTACATATACACCCCACATGGGAGGGCAGGGAGGGCTCTGGAGGCACCCTCAAAGCAGGATTTATCTTTCCCCAAAAAACACCTGCTTTTTCCCCACGGCAGATAGTCCTAGCGCCTGTGATTCTTTTGTCATGATTAAGATCTTGATCTGCACTCCAATGTTTATAGCAGCACAATTCACAATTGCAAAACTGTGGAAACAACCCAAGTGCCCATCAATACATGAGTGGATTAATAAAATGTGGTATATGTATACCATGGAGTACTATTCAGCTATAAGAAACAATGGTGATCTAGCACCTCTTGTATTTTCCTGGATAGAGCTGGAACCCATTCTACTAAATGAAGTATCTCAAGAATGGAAGAACAAGCACCACATGTACTCACCAGCAAATTGGTATTAACTGATCAACAACTAAGTGGACATATAGGAGTAACATCTATCGGGTGTCGGGCAGGCGGGAGGGGGGAGGAGGGGATGGATATATACACACACAATGGGTGAGATGTGCACCGTCTGGGGGATGGACACGCTTGAAGCTCTGACTCGAGGGGAGAGGGGTGGCAAGGGCAATATACGTAACCTTAACATTTGTACCCCCATAATATGCTGAAATAAAATAAAAAAAAAAAAAAAAAGATCTGGGTCTGTCCTAGGACAGCTCTTCAGACAAGCAAATCACAGGGCAGGAAAACCAAAGACGATCTATTTCAGAATTTTTTTTTGTTTCGTCCTTACGTGCGTTTTGATCGCCAAGTAAAATTAATGGATTGCTCGGGTGTTTTAATGAAAGAAAGGCTATCCCCACGGCTGCTGGGCTGTTCTGATGGTAATGAGCGTGAGTACAGTGGGAAAGAACAATGGCCGTATTCTGCACTGTAACCCTCCTGCCATTGCCAGTAGCCAGTTATGTCATTGAGCGCAGGGCTTACTTCACATTCTGATTGATGTTTCTCTCTCCTTCTCCCAACCAGTTAGAGCTGAAACCTCAAGGCCGAATGCTAATGAATGCAAGATACTTTCTGGAAATGAGTGGCAAGTGACATTTCTTCTTCCTGTTTTGGGGGGTGAGGAGGGAGTGGCCTTCTCCTCCAGTGCAACTCAACGTTACTTTTGCAATGATCACAGGGAAGGATTGGGAGAAAAGGGAGGCCCAGGAATTTTCTTAAAATTCCTAGCGGTGCCCAGGCACGAATAGGAAATACACTGTCGGGGCCAGATGAACATAGAAATGTAAAACATTTACAGGGTTCTGTTTCAGGTGGGGTGAATTCATGTGCCCATATCGCTTCTGTCGTCTGTATTTTAGTTTGGGCATTTCGTGTAAATGCAAAACACTGTTTATGTGTCGTGATGCGTGTACACATTGTCTATGTGTAAACGGTGTGCTATGTATGACAAGCTATCACCCTGTCAGTAAAATGCAAGAAAGAAAGAAATGTTTTCCATAAATGTAGTGGCAGAAATGCTAATTTGAGGCTAGTCACCTCAAATCCTTTTTGGAACAGAGAAGGGTAAAAAAAAAAATGCATTGCTTAAGAGCTTTGGTTCCGTGTCCCATGCAGACTTTGGCCACAAAAGTTGAATTTCCCATCATGGTGCGCTAGTCACCAGCCAACAAGCTGCTGGTAGTGTTTACACGAATCAAATGCTACTACTCGTAAAATCCTAAACTGCAGAATGGACGTGTGAATTTACTGATGATAAACTGATTTCATTTTTTACCTCAATCAGGTTTGCTACCAAGAAGAAGAGAGTTTTGGTTTACAGATTTTGGGTGCTTTCTGGGTTTTTGCTTAACACATGTAGTTCCTCTGGGTCCAGGGTCAAACAAATACACTGGAGAAAATAATGTTATAAGATAATGAGGGGAAACGGGAACATTCAACAGATATTTGACGATATTGAGGCACGGTTATTAACTTTTATAGGTATGACAATAATATTGCAGTCATGTTTTTTTAAAGGAGTTTTAAGCTTTTACAGATACATGCTGAAATATTTCTAGATACAATAAGACGGTACCATGAGTTTGCTTCAAAATGATCCACTGGCATGGGGTGGGGGGAGCGAACTAGGTATATTGGAAGAGAGAGGCCATGAATTAGAGGCCATTATCATTGTTGACGCTATATAATTACTATGCAGAAATCAATTACAGCATTTGCTCAACTTTCGTGCATATTTGAAATTTTCCATAATGAAGTTTTCTAAAAAGAAAGAAAAAAGTTCCCGAGAAGGGAAAAATGTACCCCGAACTTTTCTTTTGCTTTTTTTTTTTTTTTTTTTTTCTGCTTGGAGGTTGTAGACGTATAATACATATAATGACACTGTTTTCAAATTGGCTAAATGAGATAGAGTCTTTGCAGGGCATCTGAATAACCAGATTTGCATAAAAAGCGGAAGTACTGACCTGAGTGATAATACCAGTAATGTGTAGTTCCATACATAAGAGAAGGTATACTCTTCCCGTAAGTTTAAACCATGGCCCAACGTAACAACGTAAGTTGAAAACGAGTCCTCCATCAGAATGCAAATGTTTTCGATAAATGATTTTAAGATCCCTGCACTGAACACCAATTCCACGGATATTCCTCCTGTTTATTACTCCTATTACTACAGACAAGTCCTTGCCAGCGCCTGCTCTCATTCATTCCCTCTTGGCCATGGATGCTCTGAACTCCAAACCTTGCATTCTCCCCTCTCATTCTCTGCGGCTTTGCTAAAAAAAAGTCATTCAGCCGACTCCATTGCAAACAGCTGCTACTAGGTGATGTTCCTGTGGAACTCACCCATTCTGCCCCCTGGTAGACCTCCTACGTACTTGAAATTCTGTTGAATTTAAATTACAAAACTTAAGCAGGGCGCTCACCCCTGTCATCCTAGCACTCTGGGAGGCCAAGGCAGGTAGATCGCTCAAGGTCAGGAGTTCGAAACCAGCCTGAGCAAGAGCAAGACCCCCATTTCTACTAAAAATAGAAAGAAATTAATTGGACAACTAAAAATATAGAGAAAAAATTAGCCGGGCATGGTGGTGGTGCATGCCTGTAGCCCCAGCTACTCGGGAGGCTGAGGCAGGAGGATCGCTTGAGCCCAGGAGTTTGAGGTTGCTGTGAGCTAGGCTGACGCCACGGCACTCTAGCTGGAGCAACAGAGGGAGACTCTGTCTCCAAAAAAAAAAAAATAAATAAATAAAAATAAACAACAAAACTTAAAGTGTCCAGATTAAATTGTGTCCAAAACTACTCTCAGCATGTTCACCAGCAAACTATTTCTTTTGCAGTCACTATCTTAGTCAGTTATTGCTCGCTTCGAAAAACCTGGAAGTAATTTTCATAGCCTCCACTTCCTCCACCTCCCACCTCAATCGGTCGACCGTTTCCATGCATGCAGTCTAGTCAGTAATTTTCAACGTCGCCGTCTGCGTTGTCACCTCTTGCTGTAATTTTTCAATGTCGCCTCTGCGTTGTCACCTCTTGCTGTATCCCGTCCACTCTTCTACGCCGCTGGTGGAAGGGAAAAAAACTACATCAAGCCCCAATCTGACCGTGCCACAACTCTGCCCCTGGCTGCAGCTGTGCAGCGTCTGTAAATTATCTACAGGGAAACGTTCGCACTGACCTGCCGCCTACCTGTCTTCCAGGTGTGGCCACAGGTGTGGCCACAGGTGCGGCCACAGGTGTTTTCTGCCTCACCGTCTGCACTGAGGCGACGCCTGCACAGCCCCTGGGGGAGGGGGGGCTTAGCTCTGAGCCCTCTTCCGCCTCTGCTCCCCTCACCGCCCCGTCTCTCGCACATCGGCAGGAGTTATCAGTCTTTCAGAGCTCAGCTCAGACGGGCGTCTCTACTGGCACCTCCTGGTCCCACTTTCCTCTCTCCCTCGCCTCCACCTCCCTCCCGCTCCCTTTGCTGGTCCAACGTCCTCCCATCCGCGGCTCCAAGCATCCTGAGAACACTTCTGTTCTCACACTTACCGCACTGATCACACTGATCGGCTTTCTTTGTGGACTGTCAGCTCCCTGCAGGGGGCAGAGGTCAAACCACGTCTTAGTTATCTCTCTCTTTTTTTTTTTTGAGACAGAGTCTCACTCTGCCACCCGGGCTAGAGTGCCGTGGTGTCAGCCTAGCTCACAGCAACCTCCAACTCCTGGGCTTAAGCGATCCTCCTGCCTCAGCCTCCCAAGTAGCTGGGACTACAGGCATGCGGCGCCACCATGCCCGGCTAATTTTTTCTATATATATTTTTAGTTGGCCAATTCATTTCTTTCTATTGTTGGTAGAGACAGGGTCTCGCTCTTGGCTCAGGCTGGGCTCGAACTCCTGACCTTGAGCAATCCTCCCACCTTGGCCTCCCCAGAGTGCTAGGATTACAGGCGTGAGCCACTGCGTCCAGCCTTGTCTCTTTAACCCCAGCTCCGGGCTGCAGGTCAGGGTTAGTATTTTCAAGAAGTGCTTGTTCAGCTGGAATCACTTAGACATGTGGAAGTTTCTTTCATTTCCTTTTGATTCCCACACAACGGCGATTCCTAACATTCCCATCTCCCTTGGTTTCTGAGGGTCTCTTGTTCTTCTCCCACCGTTGGAGGTGCACTTGGCCATGGCATAATCGGAAGACACTGACCTTTATCCGTCTCTGCACTTTGGGATGCGGCTGCCTTCCCCCTCTCCCGTGTTCCCTCCTGCTGCTCCTCCCAGGAGAGCCTCACCTTTCACAGCCTCAGCCTCCCACCCCAGCCTCCCTGCTCCATCAGCACAGGCCGCTGACCCTCAGCGTCTCCAACCCCTCCTTCCCTCCGTGCTTCTCCTCCCCGCTGCCGAAACACACGGCGTTCAGCCGGCTTCCTCCGTCCTGAGAAAGATCTTTTCTCTCTTAACAGTTTCACCTCCGTGACCCTTTCTCTTCTTCCTCTTCCTGATGCATTTCTTGGAAAAGCAATTTGTATTTGTGAGTTTCTAGGTTCTTCGCGGCTCCTTGCGTCCCTAAACCCTCAAACGTCTGGCTTATTTCCCGTGATCTGCCGGAGTGGATTTCTCCGGGATCATGAATCCCCAAGACAAGTTTCTGTTTCTCAGCCCTCTGGTTCCTGGACGTGTCCCCAACCGTCGATGCTGAGACGTTGCACTCCTTGATGGCTTGCATGGCGTGCCTCTTAATTTTTCAGCTACCCCTTCTTGGTCTCTTTTGCAATTCCTTTTCCTACCTCCTGGAAAATATGGATCCTCCTAAAAAATAAGTATCTCTGAGCCTGTTCCTCGCCATTATACTCTGCTTCTTATAGTGACCTGGTCTTGCGTGTGCCAGAGGAAGCCCCCATTCTTGACGGCTGCCCACTGGGGAGTTAGGAAGGACAGCTCACGTTGCCACAGTGCACTCAGCAGGGCAATGCACTCAGAGCCGCTCCAGAAACATCTGTCATCTGATTGACTGCAAACAAGTGATCGATTAGACTAAATACATACATTAGGAACCGTTAGTATATAAGAAGAAGAAGAAGAAAAAAAAAACACCAAACATATAAAAACCAGTGAGCTTAGTCAAGCCAATACATAGAAATAGCAATTTGTTTCAGAAATAAATAATAGTCATGCCCAAAGAATTAAAGAAATTCTGTGTTCTTACATTCAGTCTTTGATAATCATTGAAATGCTTAGAGGACAAAGGAAATCACAGAAGGGAACAAGGGAATAATAAATGCATTTCGAACAATTTCTGATTTGTTAAAAATTTGTAGTGTTAGAGTCTAATGCACAAATTTATATATACATATATATATGTGTATATATATATACACACACACACACACAATAATATAGCTAGGGTTCCCAGAATAATTCACTTCCATTCTCTAAATTTAGAAAGTATTTTTATACTTAAATTTATGTAATCTGGACCAAAATAGAAATGAGCCGCGTGTGATTATATAAACAAATGACCTAGGACGCGAGTCACAGGTTGTAAATAGATCTCCACACTTAGACCAGAACTTGTGGGAGAAGATGATCAACTCAGTGGCCCTCAATTGACCCTTCCGTAACCTAGCCTAATTTATTGTCAGCCTACTCTTAGTAAAAAGGCCTGACTTTCCCAGCCTTAGAGTATTAGGCAAAGTACGACACCCCATCTAGGGAACTGTCTAGAGGGCTATTGGCACTGCCCTCCATCTAGGGGTTTGGGGGTTGCCATAAACCTTTATCTCTGGCCCAGTGCAGAGAAGGCGTGAGTCCTGGGACACCCACAGGGGGACCTTTGTCCACCTGGTGTGTTTCTGGCCCGGCCACTACTAGGGGTTGGAAAACAAGGTGCCTTGGAAGGGGCGCTGGGCCCAAGCACCCTTGCAGACTGATGCCACTGGTTAGCCAGAAAAGAAGTCATTTAGGTTCGATATTGTTAATAAAAAATTATATTGGTGAATATCTGCAAAATATCCTGAGCCCCTTATTCGTGCTAACCCTCGATGGTTTTATATTTGTAAAACCAAAAACATAGACGGAGCAATCCAGGCATCTTCGAGCAATCGTAAAAATTATAGTTTTAGGAGTTAGACTCGTTACCCTTATTTTGTTTTTATCTGTTTATGTATTCATTTCTTATTCTTATTTTAGTGACTGTTATTTTTATTTCTTTGCTGTTTAGCGTGTTGTTTTCTCTCACCAGTGTGTTCAGCAGGCTGTTTAGCCGTGACTGCCTTACCATTTTGTGTTTTTGAGGGGGGGACCTAGACTTCAGTGAGGGCATGATGGATATTCTCGTAAGTCGCTCACCGTAGGGTCCTTCGGCCTTTTGGAAAGATGTCACCTGGCTATCGGGCACTGTGGGCAGTGACCACCCAGAGCAGCTGCACCAACTTTCATGAGCCCAGAGGAAACGGAATAGATGTGAAGTTGATGGTTTGATATAGATGACTAGCTAACACACAGGTTTACCCAGACACTAAAAAAATCGCAGCAATCTGTTAATCGTCCAGCCCTTTCCACGTTGTCGAGTATAATCTGTGGCTGGTGTGTTTGACCCCTGTGGACATCAGGAACCAGCACACACATGACTTCCCAAAGTTCTTCTGCCCCCACGCAGATGCCTGGCCTGCTCTGTCCTAAACGCAACCTGGCGTACAGCATCCCGGCCCCTCAGAACCGCCAGGCTCAAGTGGCTGTCAGTACACACGCGATTCTCTAGAATTACAGACAGAAAAGCATTTGCCACTTCCTGCCTTTCCGGCTGACTCATCACTGAGGGTGACAAAGAGAGGCTGATGAGGGGTGCAGGGGGTGCAGGGGTGTAGGAGTGCAGGGGATACAGGGGTGCAAGGGTTCAGGGGGTGTAGGAGTGCAGGGGTACAGGGTAGCAGGGGTTCAGGGGGTGTAGGAGTACAGGGTGTGCATGGGGTGTAGGGGTGCAGGAGTGCAGGGGGTGTAGGGGGTGCAGGGGAGCAGGGGTGTAGGGGTACAAGGGGTGTCGGGGAACAGGGGTATAGGGGGTACAGGGATGTAGGGGTGCTGGGGGTGTAGGGGTGCAGGGGAGCAGGGGTGTAGGAGTTACCTTGAAAATTCTGATCTCTGGTTCCAAACACTGCAAGAGGGTAGCTCAGCCCAGTCAGAAAGGAGGGGAGGACTGAGCCTGCAATACAGCTTCACTGTTTGCACCTCTACTAACACACTCCGTGATAACTCCGTAGGGTAGAATTAGGGACAGAAGCTTAGTGTGGCGCCCACCTTAGTAAGTACCTGGAATGTTAGTGGTGTAGGCACCCGATGCTGGTCCCTCTCTGCCCCCCCCCCGGCTGGGACAGTCATGTGCAGAGCTGAGCTTTGTGCCCTGCTGTCTTCCTGCAGACACAAAGGACTTGAGTGAATTCGAGACCGAAGGCTTCTTTGCGCTGCATCACCGCCGGGGGGCCATCAAACAGGCCAAAGTCCACCACGTCAAGTGCCACGAGTTCACCGCCACCTTTTTCCCACAGCCCACGTTCTGCTCCGTCTGCCACGAGTTTGTCTGGTACAGTAACTCGCCATTTCGCCCCTAGCTTCCGGGGCGTGGGTTTCGTTGCATCCTCGTAACCCGCTGGGCCTGGCATGCCCCCCCCCCCTCGTGGGGACGGGTACAGGAATAAGTGCCACGTGAGAGCCGTCGGTGGCCGGGACCGAGAGGTTTTAAAGGGGGTGGCTGTGACCCAGTGAGAGATTTGCGTGACGAGGCTCCTGCCCATCAAGGACGCCGGGCCCAGTTGGGAAAGCCGCCCGGAGGATGTTAGCTCCTGACTCGTGGGAGGCTGCCGCAGGGGGAGAGAGAGCAGGGAGGTGTCTGTGTCCCACGCACAGTTCCGCGGGTTTGTAGCCAAAGCTGCCACCACCCAACAGCCCTCCTGCTCGGGTGCAATCGATTGCAACAGACGGCGCTTTCCCATCGTAGCTAATGGATTAAACGGTTACGAGGCTCTTGGGCGTCTTCACCGCCTTCAAACAGAGACCAGTTCGAGCCTCAGGAACCGCGCGCAGCGAAGGCTGTGACAGAGCGGAGCCTGGAAACGGCTCTCGTTTCTGGTTCTCAGCACCCGCACCTGTTACAGTCCGCGCTTCCCTCTGGGCCGCTGCAGGATCTGCGGGTGCACCGCTCTCCCTAGCCGGGGCATCCGAGGGCCAGACAGACTCCCGGTGGATTTCCATCCATGTGTTTTCGTCTAATCACTTAAGAAACCCCTTTCTTTCTTATAACGAGCGTCCCTCGGGAATTCGCCTTAAACTTGACGCTTTGTGGGTTGCCAGTATTCCCCTGGGTTGCCAGTATTCCCCGACAGAAAGAGGAAACACCGTGTGTCGCAGATGTCTTCGTTCAGCCCTAGTGAGTTTAGCGAGGCAATGAGCGTTTAAGCCTTACCAACGTGGAATTCTGCTGCCAGGAGCCCACCAGGCATTTTTTATTCGGTCACGCATTTTAAGCTCTGTATATGTTTGTTTGGAAAATGCAAAAGTGAAAAGGAAATCAGCAGCTCCTCGTTCATTTAGTTGTCAAACCTTTGACAAAGCAGCTCAAAATAGAAAAACACGATGTTATCGTTCTCGGCAAGTGATTCGCCAGGACCACTCATCGGAAACGCTCTGTGGTCTTAGAAGCTCTTAGATCTCATTCCTTTCTTAAATGTCTCTGGTGCTGACATTGACATGAGCATCCAGGTAAAGTCAGTCCTGTCCTTTCTTGCAGGGGCCTGAACAAACAGGGCTACCAGTGTCAACGTAAGTAAGACGGATTTCTGTTGTATTGTGCTATTGTTATTTCCATTTAGTTGTTCCTTAACTTCTGAAAATCGTAAGCGGTGACTATTTCTTTTCAGAATGCAACGCAGCAATCCACAAGAAGTGCATTGATAAAGTTATAGCTAAGTGCACAGGGTCCGCCGTCAACAGCCGAGAAACCATGGTACGTACTTAGATTCCTCTCTTTGTCTGACGTACGATGATTTTATCCTCGTATTAAATGTTATAGCCCACCCGTTCCTTTTAACAATGCCTGAACTTGGAACCTTAACCTTACCAATGAACGTCAATCCCCCAAAAAAATCTTTCCTCTTCAATACCAAGTTGTTACTAAGTTATCCAAACAAGAGAGTGATTAAGAAGAGCACCATAAGAATTTTAATGACTCTACCCTTTTCCAGAAAAATGCAATAGAAAGTGAGCCAGAAAGCACAGTTTTGATGAATTATATGAGAACAGCCCTTGTGACATCTATAGCTAGAAGTGACAATTAAACAGTCAATAAAGGCGAACGATTAGAAAATACAGAGACGCGGCTCTTACAAGGTCAGTAAGAGATGGTAACAGAAGGGTAAGCAGATGTTGAGAAGCAAATAATTCTCTAAGAGTGAACTTTGAGATAGAATCTGAAGATAAGCCAGATTTTACCTTCTGGAGAAGAAGGGACCCTGGTCTAGCACGCTGGACAGCCTGTCGTTATGAAATACTCTTCCTTCTCCCACACTTGCCTTCTTCCTTCAACCAATGCGTGTTGCGTATCTGATGCACCTTGTTTGATGGACGGAGGGAACGGAGTCGGCTGAGATGGTTGCTGGCGAGGTTGGATTTGTAGATTTGGTGGCCGGCAGAGGAGGGCTCTTCCCGCCGGTGACTTACGTCCTCAACAGAGCCTGTGGGTTGGAGGACGGAAGGAGAGAAGGCGACAGGCAGCTTTGGGGAAAAAGGAAGGGCTGTGAAATAATTGTCTTAGAGATGAGAAAGCAAGGTGGTTAGTGAGAAGCAGCTGGGTTGTGGAGCAGAGCCGAAAGCCGCTTTGAGTTTGACGGGGTCAGCCTGCCCAAGTGCATGGTCATCTCCGGCAAAGGGGCAGGCACAGGGTGGAATTTGTTCTAAAATTTCCAGCCAGAAGGGCATCATCTCATATCAACAAGTGACTCTGCTGAGGCCCAAAGAGGTTAAAGTTGTTTGTCCACGGTGAGTCAGTCACCTGCAAGTGGCAGAACCAGTACTAAAACTTAGATGCATCTCCCAGACCGGACTTTGGCTTATTGAAGTCACGTGGCCACTTTCCACACTTCTCCCCTTGCTCAATGTCTTCAGCTTGTCTCGAAAAAATCAGAAATTCTCAGCATCGCTCTTAACCTCAATGGCTAACGAAGTCCCTGGCACCAAGTGAAGTATTCAGAAACTGTTAGCTAAATGAATGAGTGTCTCTGTGGGTAATGTTCCATTCTCTGGGGACATTCTGATTTCTTGCTCACTCAAAGAGACACCATCTTTGGGGTCCTATACCCGGACCAGTATTGCTCAACAGAAATTGCGTAAAAGCCATGTGAGTGATTTTAAACTTTCAAGTAGCTATGGTAAATAAAGGAAAAAGCAACCGGTACAATTAATTTAATATATTTAATTTAACCCAATCTGTCCGAATATTATCATTTCAACAAACATAAAAAAAAATGGGTGAGATATTTTACCTAATTTTTTCATGCAAAATCTTCGAAATCCACCGTGCATTTTACACGGATAGCGCATCTCAATTCTAAATCACCGCCTTTCATGCGGTCGCTGGCCCCATGTGGCTAACTGGTTTTCACGTTGGAAAGAACACGTGCAGAGTCGTGTCTTGTGCCACTAGGGCTGGTGTTCGAGACCAGCAGTGGTTGCCTTCCAGCCTGGACCCTGACACAGTCGTTGCTCATGTTTACACTGTGGAATATGAAACTAGTTCTAAAAATTAATTTTTTTTCTTGGTTGAAAATAGCAAGAGCAGGTGCTGAGCAACTTTTAAACAATTCTACACACAGCCGGTGCAGACCAGCAAGCCCGGCAGGAGCATTAGCTGTGCTCGTTCCCAAAGGAAGTATTTAACACATTGACTGCCACACCTGAAAAAAAAATGTTTTCCTCGGGGCCAGAGCGCTTTATTAAGAAAATAGAAAAAAAAAACTTTGAAAACAAAACGATCCTTTCTAACCTACTGAAAAACTTTTTATTTTAAATTGTTCTCCGTACATGAGTTCTGTGCAACTTGAAAAATAGTTCACGCAGCTCCCAAGGTAAAGAGAAGCGTGAGTTACGTATGCTTCACGAGGCCCCGGGCTCATAAACTAGCGTGAGTTAAATACAACTCGCATGGCGGTTAATGTGTTAATTTGAAATTTCTGCAGAGAGATTATAAGTCTCAAGAAAATAAAATGTTTTATCTCGCAAAAGAATACTAGCATTCTTACCAAGACTCCAACTACCTGGGTTTTTTGTTGCTGTCCATTGGAGAAGTTTGATTTTTAAACCCTGGAAAACTGTTAAAAAAAAAAAAAAAAATCCTGCAATATATCCACTGCTAGTATCCCTTTCCCCCTCACCTCTCCCCATTCCCCCAAGCCTTTACATTTAATTTTGAGGCAGAAAAGAGAATAGATGGGCTCAGATTCTGACTGCCAAGCTCACAGATATTCCAGCTCCATCGCTGTGTGACCTGGGAAAGTTTCTGGCCCTCTCTGGGCTTAATCTCCTCATCTGTGCAATAGTAGAAGCTACATCGAATGGGGTGTTCTAAGGACTGCACGAGATACCTCCTGTGTAATAGACAATGCAGGTGACATATTCGTCTCTGGCACCTGGTGGGAAGCGTTGCCCAACCGCTCTCACCGCCCCCGCTCACGAACAACAGGTGCGAAAATGCTTCCCACGTGGGGCTCTCCCCCTGCCAAGCCTGGGAAGTTGCTTCCTCTAGAGGAGGCATTCTTTGGCATCCTCCAAAGGTAAAAGCACTAGTTCTGCACCGAACGAGAAAAGGAAATATTTATATTAACACAGGAAGAAAAAAAGTTTCCTCTATTTAAACAGGGGCAGCGCTTCCTGAGCTCTGGTTTACATAAGCAGCCCTCGTGCCTTGCTTCCTGCACGCACCGCTGGGGCCTCGGCCGTCTGCAGGGCGCCCGGCGCGTGCGGCCGGCAAGCTCGCCCCTTGCCCACGACCGCTCAGGGCTCCTGCCGTCCTCAGTCGGGCCCAGGAGCCCTGACAAGCGGCGACGGTGGTTTAAAATGTGCACGGCGGCAGCCCTCTGCCACCATGCGGTCCCTGTTGTTACGCTGAGGTGCCCGGGAAGCAGTCGGGGCCCTGGGGACAGGCACCCTCGGTCTCACCACCCACCTCTCTCTTCCAGTTCCACAAGGAGAGATTCAAAATCGACATGCCGCACAGATTCAAAGTGTACAGCTACAAGAGCCCCACCTTCTGCGAGCACTGTGGGACGCTGCTGTGGGGGCTGGCGCGGCAGGGGCTCAAGTGTGACGGTGAGTCCCCAGGCGGACCGCCCCCACCCCCGAGGGGTGCAGGGGGCAGCTTTCCCGAGAGCAGGAGGGGGTGGGGGGACATAGAGGCACGACTTCCCCACCCGGCCCGGAGGGGCCACGATGGCAAATGCCATCTTCCCGGGGCCACACGCTGCTGCTCTCTTTTCCTTCCACCCTCATCCTTGGATCTCAGGAAAGTGCACGACAGTTCAAGTTCAAGGTCAAGGTCCCTGGGCCCCTGTGCCTTCTGTCGCACTGTGGCCCCGGGGAGAAATGAAGACAGTGTTTCTCCTCTGACTGGTCCCTCTGCCCAGGATCCCACCTCACTCTGACCCGACCCCCTGGCTCCACGGTGGGTTCTGGGCGGCCGCGCCCGGTCCCGGCAGGTCCGGCCGTGGGCTGCCCCGGCACCTCCTCTGCGCCAGCTGGTAACATTCACTCTGTCACCTCCGTCGGGAACAAGCCCAGCACACGCATGTGGCTGGCGTGTGGTCCTGCACGGAGAAACTCTGCAACGTGAGCTCGACAGTCTGTCCCTAAACCATCGCTGGGAGCTCGGAGCGCCCAGGAAGGGGCCAGTCCAGCTCCGGGCCCCGTTTCCCCTTCTCTGGTTCCCCACCCCCTACCCACCCACCCAAAGGCCAGCACGGCCGGAGCCACTCTTTACCGACAGAGTTACTCAGACTCACCTTGAGGAAAGGAAAAGCAACAAGGCCTTCTTGCTCGGGAACTCCAGGTTGCTAAGGCAACAACCTTTAGAGACTGAGATGCTGTCATACCAGGATTAGGAGGCAGGGAGAGGAAAAAGTCCCGGCGAGCAGGGACAAAGCGGTCTGCCTTCTGGGTGGCAGTGAGGGTGGCCGGCGGATGGTACAGTCACAAAAGGAGGACCTCCGGCCACAGCACGCACCCTTCTCGTGAGGGACTATTTTAAGTAGCTAAGCCACTTTTTTTTTTTTTGCGGCCCTACTTGGACGTACGCCCCTGGCTGGGATACGTCTTCTCATGCAGGTGCTGGAGGTGGCAGAGGGGAAGGCACCTCGCGCATTTTCTCTCTGTGTCCTCATCCTGATACCGTCCACCTTCCCCGGGGGAGCCCCGAGCGACGTCCCGGGTGGAGGCAGGAGGAGGCAGGTCCCCAAATCGTCACCCAAGGTGAACATCACGGGGACTCAGCATTGACCCCGATAGTCCGTCCGTGGCCCGGAAGTGCCCCTGACCCCTTTCTCTACGCACCTGTTCGAGAAGACTCCCGTAGGCAGGGGACGGGGCGCACAGGCAAAAAAGTGACATCCCCGGATTCTCTCTGCTTGGACGGGAAACGTGAATCGTGTGACCCTCTCACCGGCTGGTGGGTCCTCTGGGGAGGTCTCCGGCCAGGCGTCCCGTCCCGAGAGCCCACCGGCCTGGCCTGGAACCTCCCGAGGGTTCCTGGCATTATTTCACGGCTCCTCCGGGGCTTGCTTTGTTCCGTCCCTTCTTCCAACATTCTTTCCTTCTTCCCCTCCCATTCTCTTTCCCCGCTCTCTCCTACACCTGTTTCAAGCACTCCCCTCCCCCTCTTCTTTTACTCCCCTCTCCTCCCTCTCTCCCCTCCCCCTCCCTCCCCGAGCATTTTCCAGCCTTGGCCCTGCCCTCGCCTTCTCTCCCCCCCACTGGCCGGCGGCTGGCCCGTCTTGCTTCCGTCTTAAGTAGGGCCTCCCGGTAGCCTTTACCCTGCCTCCTCTCTGCCCCCACGGTAATTCCCATGAAAATAGCCACCAAGGGGGACTATTTGCACTCACAGAGATCCAGTTACCGCGGAATAGGTTAGTAGCAAAGAATTGCGACCCCCGTAGAGGAGAGGTGGCCTCTTTCTCCAAGCCCTGCAAGCCAGAGACGATCGATCCATCGTGGATCAGGCTGCAACACTAAGGGAAGTGGGGCCGGGGCCACGGGTCCCTCCGGGGTCACGCTGACGATTCGGAACTCAGAGCGCCGTCCGGCCACACACCTTTCCTGCATTAAAGACTTTCAATGGGCATAAAAGCGTTGGCTTCCGGTGGATTTTTGTGGCTGACTCTATGCACACAGGCTGGGCCTAGTGAGAGTTGAGAGTTACTTACACAGACATGCTGCCTTTATTTTGGTCTTTGTGAGCTGCCTCGGGAAGAGCGAGCTAGTGAAAACCACAGGTGCGGGCTGCCAACATTCCACCTAGATATTTCAACGTGCACGTCAGTGCGGCACGTGGCGAAGACCAAAGACGAGCTGCGTTTGCGGAGCGCCTACCCGATGCCAGTCCCTGCGCCGAGCTCTTTGCACACACGTGTGCAGATGAGCCGAAGGCGCCATGGCCCTGTCGCTCCTACCGCCCGATTCCGTTATAACAACTCCGACTTGCAGATTTCTGTAGAAGCAAGTAGAACTCGAGATTAGATTGGCAGCTGGAGTTTGGAAATCTTTGTTAGATTTTTTTTTTTTTAATTTTAATGGGGATGTTTGTTTCATAAGCAACATCTGCATTTTCTAAAATGAGCGGCGTGATGTCATCGCCGTCTTTGCACAGGCAAAGACAATCCAGGAAGGCTCCCCTGGTCGTAGGAAGTGGAGGTTAGTCCTTTGGGGGGGGGTGTTGTTTCCAGGACTGGTGGATCAGGATGTTCGCCCAGATTTGGAGGGTCGCTAGGCTAGGAGCCCGCGTGGATCATTAGTTCAGTGCCCGGGAGCCCAAATCCGAAGCCCATGGAAAGCACGTGACCTGCCCAAGGTCACACGGTGTCCAGGCTCCGTGCCGAGCCGTGACCAGCACACACATCTCCTCCCCGACCATCGCGCAGGTATTTCCCACTCCCTTTTTCTTTCTCTTTCGCAAAATCTAGAATAACACCCCGTGTGACTCTTACAAAGGCGAAAAGGAAACTTTGGTTCCTTTTCTTGGAGCTACGTTCCGTAACTAGGTCATAGATGTGAACTTGAGCCATGCATGCCTGCGTGCAAGAAATATCTCTCTCTTTACGACCTTGAACCCCACTTCATCGGGACTCGATCTGATAATTATTGTTTGCAGGAGGGAGATGGCCCAGCCAGGGGCGAGGGTGCAGGGTGCAGGGAGCAGGGAAGGAAAGCCGTTTAGGGAGGGAAAGAGGCACCCAAGTAATGTGTCAGCAGATCTGCCCGCCACAATCAGACAGTGCCGTGATCATTCCGGAGGGGTCGACCGGTTCGCTGTTGGGCAGGTCTCCGTGGCCCCTGGCGCCCTCAAGCCATGCACGGTGCCGTCTCCGCAAAGCGATCGCCGCCGTACTTCCTGCACCCGGGCTGTCGCCCTGGCCAGGAGGAGCGTGGCGCTGCGTTTTCCCAACGGCTCTCGGCAGGGCGCCTGTCCATCCAAGCAGAGGCACTCGGGACCTCGGGGACTTCGTGCCCCAAGGAGAGGACCCGATGGCGTGTCCTGTGCAGGGGGCAGCAGGCGTGGGCGCAGGGACGAGAACCGGAGGGGAAGAGAGGCACTTCTGCGCCGAGTCCCGTTCCAGCGACGTCACGCTGGTGTGGCCGCCAGAGCTCCGTCCGCTGTGGGCTTAGGACGCCACCCTCTCACGTCCCCGGGGGAGGAAGATGAAGACTAAAAGATGTCAGGGTTTAACTCCGCCCACCTCTCTGTCCTTCCGTCCTCCAAAGAGAGGGCTTCACTTCGCTAGCCTCGAATGCATCTCGCAGCTATAAAACAAACGAAATTTCCAAGCTTCCTTCCTGTGAGGGACCAGAAGTCCATCGGATGCCCCCACAGCCTCTCAGTCCTGCCTGTGGGAGACCCCAGTAACCCGGCGGCCCCCGCCACCCGGGGCTCAGAGCTGTGCACCCCCAGGGACCCCTTTCTTGGCCAGTGGTCAGGTCTCCCAGTGTGTTAGCCCCAAAGGTGAGCACGAGGTCTCTGGCCACTCCCCCTCCTCCTTATCCAGTCCCGTGTCACACACACACATGAATACACACACACACACACGAACACACACACACATGAACACACATACACACACACACCCCCCTTCCGTGGCTGACGCTGCAGCCCCGGGCTCCCGCCGGGAGGGTGGAGAGGCTGGTGCAGCAGCCCAGGCAGGGGCAGGGACGCTCGGGCTCGGGACCGAGCGTGGGAGGCAGCGTCCTCCCCTCCCGGCACCCGCGTTGCCGCCGTGCAGAGCCGAGGTCACCGTCTTCCTCCCCACTGCGGCACGGCCTGAGCACTCACATGCTTGGCAACAGGCTTTCCCGCCCGGACACGGGGCCCACCTCGAGCGCCCCGGCACCGGCGGGTCCCGCCGCTCCGGCTCACCGCCCCGTTTCTCCGTTGCAGCATGTGGCATGAACGTACACCACAGGTGCCAGACGAAGGTGGCCAACCTTTGCGGCATAAACCAGAAGCTAATGGCTGAGGCCCTGGCGATGATCGAGAGCACCCAACAGGTAGGGGGCGCATGGCGTGGGCACGTCCCCGCCTTGCCGGCTCAACCAGGACGCGCGACGGCCTTTCACCCTCTGCCCCGTAGCCCTACAGGAAGCCCAGGATGCACTCGCGGGCACCGGGCCTGCGGCCGACTTCCACCTTCGGGCTTGTGCCCCGCCACACCCTTTGAGATACTTATTTAATATACTTGTCCTGTGTGGACCTTTGCTAGGTCTTAAGCTCTTTGTGGAATGATCAGGGCGGGAACAAATAAATGCATTGAAATTATTGAGGATTCATCACCAGATGTAGAGAAATTTATTAGTGTTATATAATAGCCAAGGGAGGGGGGAAAACACTTAATTTGCTGGAATCATCCCCCCAAATCCTCCCAGAACACTGAGCCCAGGGCAACTTTTGCCTGGCCAGTTTATTACTTTGGCATTGGTTGAATTCCCATATCCAAGAACAAACCCTCTGCAAGACTTGACATTACCTGCATGAGCTGTCTTTTCTGTTCGTTGACTGTCTGTTTCGTCCGTGATGTGGGCAGCCCGGGCGGATCCAGGCGGGTCGGCCCCCAGAAACGCGTGCAGGAGCAGAGTGTGTTCTGCAGATGCTAAAATACAACCGATGGACTCTTCCCGGAATACGGGAGTCCGAGAAAGAGTGTTGTGGGAAAGAGGAGCTTTCGGGGATCCCATGCATTTAGGAAACTTAGATGGCTTTTGTCCCCCCGGACAGCAGGCTGAGCTGTCCTGTTAAGGTGGGTGTGTGTGGGTGGGTGGGTGGGTGGTCTGACTCTCTGTTTGTCACCCAGGCTCGCTGCTTAAGAGACACCGAACAGATCTTCAGAGAAGGCCCAGTTGAAATTGGCCTCCCGTGCTCCAACAAAAGTGAAGTGAGGCCGCCATACCTACCCACACCTGGAAAGAGAGGTAGCCGTCCCGGCCCGTGGTTGAATCAATGTCAGCAATTAACCTAGATTAACCTTAACCTTGGTCCCTCCTCTGGCTTTACGTTCTCAATTGACCTCACCTGACAGGCACGGCTGTTCTGTTAAAGATTACAGATCCAGCCAGGAGTCGAGAGACTCCTGCTTCTTGGGAGAGAATTCAAACTACGCCCCATTAGGTACCTTTGTAAGGGGGTGGGAGGCGGGGCTTAGAAACGGGATGTGTCTGGAGCATACAACGGCAGGCATTTCCCTAGAGTTGTTTTTAAAACCTACAGCATTCCCAGGTGGTCTCCCATCCAAGCATGAACGCGACCCTGTTGTTGGAATGTTACTTCCCGTCAGTGTTAAGCTCTTTCATAGAAATGAATCTATCTTAAAGATGGTGGGAATACTACAGGGGACATTCTTGTTCTGCACCTTTAAGACTTTTTAAAGATATTTAAGGATAGAAAAGAGGAGGATAGCAGGGCTCGAAGCCCTTGGCATTCCATGGCATCAGGGAATTTCACCCAGCCCACTGTTTGAAGGTAGCTCATGAGAGGGTAGACCACAAGATTCTGGGGCCTGGATGGCTTCATCATAATATAATAATAATATTCATAATATGAAATATTCATAATATGAACATTATATCATATTCATATATACTCATATATATGAATTCAATATATTCATTCAATATATATTCATATTCATATTATGAATAATATTCAATTATGAACATTATGAATAACATTCATAATATGAATATTATAAAATCCATATTTCTCTTGCACTGCAAGGAAAATATGAAGGATAACCCCAGGGATTAAAAAAATAAAAGCGATGTTATAAACTAGGGGAGACTCCAAAAAAAAATGTTTTTCTCCGTCTCTGGACTGAAAAATTGAAATGGAAGGTCCGTGTTAGACTTAGGGAGGGCTGGGTCTGCAGGCACAAAGGGGACCACGGCTCGGAGGCGGTCCACCCTGGCGGCGTCCCCACTCGAGTTCTGTGATGAATGGCGCCCTTTGGATCTTTAACAGTCCGCTAGATTTCACTTCCTCTTCCCTCACGTGGTGCTTCACAGAAACCGATGCCGCCCTGCCCGGGAGCCACGCACACCATTGGAAATCGTGTCTTCTCAAATTCGGTCCAAAGCCCCAGCCGCTGCCCGCGGTCTGACGTTATCAAACGTGCGCGTGCATATTTCGCATACACGGTCCGATCGGCGGACCGCATGCGTCTCTCTAAGCTGAACTGCTTCCCAGACTGTGGGGGAAAAGGGGACAGGGTCCACACTGCAGATGCCAGGCTCACAGGCAGGTGCAGAGGTGTTAAAGCTGTCTGAACCCCGAGTCCCCCCCCCAAGGCCCCCAGGATGGGGAAAAAAAAAATGCGTGTGCTCTGCGCAGCTAGAATGGCGCTCCAGGCCGCCGTGTCGCGTGTGTAACCGCCAGCTTGCCATTTCCAGAGCTGCAGGGAATCTCCTGGGAGTCTCCGGCAGACGAGGGGGACAAGACGTGCCACCACCCCGAACCGGAACCGAACGCGGAAAGACCCTCCCTCCATATGAAGCTAAAAATCGAGGATTTTATCTTGCACAAAATGTTGGGGAAAGGAAGCTTCGGCAAGGTATGCGTGCCGCGGCGCCGCAGAACACGCTGCAGACCCGGTGTTTCTGCCCGCTTGCTTTTTTTTTTTTTTTTAATTCGGAATAAGACGCGTGCAGTGAGCATAGGAATTTGTTCACAGTTTTTTTTTTGTTTTTTTTTTTTAACTATAGTCCGGCCCTCCGACAGTGTGAGGGACAGTGAACTGGCCCCCTGTTTAAAAAGTCTGAGGACCCCTGAACTAGACCATGGAACTGTGGTCTGGGGAACTTGCCTCGTGAGGTGTTCGGAGGTTTCCCGGGAGATCTCCCAATAAACAGGGCCCCCGGGGGTGGGGGCTCTAGGGAAATAGCTGCTTCTGATTCCCGGGAATCTTTGTCCCCAAAGCCACTGTGCGTTGAAAGTGCCCACCCCACACGCTTGTGAGTTTCCTGTCTTCGGGCACCGAAGAAACAGGAAGGTGCCTTGGCCACTTCCTCTGTCGCAGGGGTTTGTTTATTCTATTGTTTTGGTTTTTTTTTTTTTTTCTTTTGCTTCGTTCTCGAGGCTGGAGTGTTGTTTCTCTTTGTGACGTGACTTTTTTCTCTCTCTCTATTAAATGCCTTCAGGCTTGTGTTAGTTTGCTTGGGCTGCTATGACAAACTATCACAGCCCGGGTGGCTTGAATAGCAAAAATGCATTTTCTCCCCGTTCTGGAGGCTGGAAATCCGAGACCAAGGTTTCTCCCAAGGCCTCTGGCCTTGGCTTGTGGGTGGCCGTCTTCCCTTGCCCTGGTCACATCATCTTCCCTCTGTGCACGAACTTTCTCTTCCTATAAAGACGCCCGCCTTAATGCCCTCATTGAACCTTAATTAACCTTAATTACCTTAATTGCCTCTTTAAAGGTAACAGGTTATAATTGCACATAGAGACCTCCTTAATTACCTCTTTAAAGGTAATTAAGGTAATTACCATATTTGGTCACATTCCGAGGTGCTAGGATACCCCAGCCCAGACACAATTCAGCCCCTAACGACCAGGCTGTAGCTTAAGAATCCCTGACTCGGGCCGGGCGCGGTGGCTCACGCCTGTAATCCTAGCACTCTGGGAAGCCGAGGCGGGAGGATCGCTCAAGGTCAGGAATTCTAGACCAGCCTGAGCAAGAGTGAGACCCCGTCTCTACTAAAAATAGAAAAAAATTAGCTGGACAACTAAAAATATATATAGAAAAAATTAGCCAAGCATGGTGGTGCATGCCTGCAGTCCCAGCTACTAGGGAGGCTGAGGCAGCAGGATCGCTTGAGCCCAGGAGTTTGAGGTTGCTGTGAGCTAGGCTGATGCCACGGCACTCTAGCCTGGGCAACAGAGTGAGACTCTATCTCAAGAAACAAAAGAAAAAAAGACTCCTGGACACGTTTTTGTGGAGGAAGTCCCTCCTCTAAATTCCTCCCACCACGCACATGCTCGGGAGATTGTCTCTGTCACTCTCGGGGACAGGTGGAGGAGAAGGAAAGTGGGGAGGGGAGGGGGAGGAAAAAGACATAATATAAGGAATTATTATCAACTACCAGTGATGGCAGAAAATATTCAAGCAACTGATTGTAAGGAGGGACACTATGCAACATAGACTTTTAGGTCATTTTTTTTTTTTTACATCAAGGCTATCTAATGTATTAATAATGGGGCTCCCCACTGTTTTATATTCTATAATTTTAACCAGAGACTACAGCTCCAGGAGTGCAGCATCCAAAGCCAGCGTGACGCTGGGCACCTGCTCACCAGATAAGACAAACTTACCCAGTTTATTTAATAATAAACAAACTAAAATTCCACTGAGCTCCCGACACAGCCGAATAACATCGTGTTCCAGTCGGGGTTTGGATCTCCACACCCATGTGCTGCCTTGCGGCAAAGTCCGCTCTGCCCTGCAAACTGTGGCTCCTACCCACGACTTCTTCCAACTCTAGCTCCTTCCCGCAATAATAATACACACCGCAGCCGGCTCAGTGGGTGCTCATCTGAGCGTTTAAACTGGCAGTTTTGCAGCCAGTCTTCATTATAACTTAGCATCAATTAACGTGCAATTATAACCTGTTACCAAAAAATTGAAAGCACATTACATAGATGGAAATTGCCTTTTCGGCCTCTTAGTTTACTATGGCTGCTTTTAGGATGTCTTTACGGAAAGAGGCAATTGCCAAAAGAGGACTTTTCGTTGTTAATGAAGTGTTTATCTTTCTTTGTTCCCTTGCGGACTCCTACATCTGAACGAGGTTAAGAAGGAAGACATCATGTCAAACCTACAAGCCTTGGCAAACGTCCCAGGGGACCGCCGGAAGCTCCAGATTTCCTGGCCCCGTGTCCAAAGGGGTCCCCTTCTTTCCATAGGGACCCTGGGTCTCCCAGCTCGGAGAGGAGGGGAGGACAAGGCACCAAAGATAGGGAGAAGATCGCCCTTTCTCACGACAGCGAGAATGCTCTAGAACTCACCTTTCCTTTCTCTTTTGGCTCTGTTAGGAAAGCATCGTTCTTTACCAAAATGCCGGTCTCTGTTCTCTTAGCCTCAATCTACTTTTTTTTTTTTCTTTTTTTTTCTTTTTTTTTTTTTTTTGAGACAGAGTCTCGCTTTCTTGCCTAGGCTAGAGTGGGTGCCGTGGCGTCAGCCTAGCTCACAGCAACCTCAAACTCCTGGGCTTGAGTGATCCTTCTGCCTCAGCCTCCCGAGTAGCTGGGACTACAGGCACGCGCCACCATGCCCGGCTGATTTTTATATTATATATATTAGTTGGCCAATTAAATTCTTTCTATTTTTATGGTAGAGACGGGGTCTCGCTCAGGCTGGTTTTGAACTCCTGACCTTGAGCAATCCGCCCGCCTCGGCCTCCCAGAGTGCTAGGATTACAGCGTGAGCCACCGCGCCCGGCCTCAATCTACTTTTAATTAAGCCCGGGAGAACAAATTGTGTGTTCTCTGAAGACGTGAGCATCCTTCATCTGCCTGAATTCCCACCTAACCTCCCTCCCCTCTGTCCAGCCAGCTGGCACGCAGCCACGGCTCTGTGTCCCTGTATTTTAAACCTGGACACTCGCGTTCTCAGTACTGGTTTATGTCATTGACTTCAGCATTTCCTGAGAGTCAATTAAAAAAAAAAAAAAAAAAGACAAATATTCTTAATAACTGTCACTTATACTCTCCCCTCCCAGGCAGGATCTCATTTGATTTTCACAGTCATTCTGTAAATTTCCTTAATCCCTGGTCAAGATTAGGAAACTGGAGCCCAGAGGGGGTGATCGGTTTGCTCACATCTCCGCGGTGGGCAGACGTGTGCGGGATAAAACCGGAGCCGGAGTTTTCTGTATCCAAATGCCACGTCCTTACAATGGCCAACGGCGTGCCGCTGGGTCATTTGCAAACTCGGGCGTTGTTGAACCTCGCCATCACGTGCCATCTGCCGTCCTTTGATATAAGATTTATGAAAGCAAGCAGGAAAAGTAAACTTTGGTGTTAAGATTTTCTTTTCCAAGTAGCTCCATGAATTTGAGCAAGTAACTCTTTTAAACCCAATTTTGTTATTATTGATATCTGTCTTGCAGAGTGTGATGGGCTGAGAATTAAATCAGATAATAAAATCAGGTAGCACCTAATTTTAAGTCCATAGCGGAACGAAGTCCACAGCAGAATGCCCCAGGCCATATAGTAGGTCCCAAAAATGTTATCAGTTTCAGTGTCATCAGATAAAAATGGTGTTCATTTTCTGAGTCGGCGGGGAGAACTCTATCCCTCAAGTGTTCTTCTTGCCTTGAGAAACTGGGTAGAAGTTAAAGCTGAGTTTTGTGTGCATTGACAGAAATGTTTCAAGTCCAAACAACTTCTCCTCTCCACTACTCTTCTTCCTTCGTTTTGCACGTTGTCTCTCTGAATTGTTATTGCACACTGACTCAGGTTCCTGGGCAGGCAGGGCACGCTTTTAAAACCCATCCAATTGCGTAATAATTTTATGAAACCCTCGGAAAGGTACAAAGCTAGTAGGTGTAATATCCTAAACCACTGACGTGTTCTATTTTGTCTCGGGAATATCCTGTCCAGGATGGAGGGGACTGGAGGAGGAATCGTCCCTTCCCACCCAGCACACAGCTCTCTGTCTCAGGACTTTGTCTCTCTCTCTTTTTTTTTTTTCCTTTGGAGACGGAGTCTCGCTCTGTTGCCCAGGCTAGAGTGAGTGCCGGGGCGTCAGCCTAGCTCACAGCAACCTCCAACTCCTGGGCTCAAGTGATCCTCCTGCCTCAGCCTCCCGAGTAGCTGGGACTACAGGCATGCGCCACCACGCCCGGCTCATTTTTTCTATATATAGTAGTTGGCCAATTAATTTCTTTCTATTTATAGTAGAGACGAGGTCTCGCTCTTGCTCAGGCTGGTTTCCAACTCCTGACCTCGAGCCATCCTCCCGCCTCGGCCTCCCAGAGTGCTGGGATGACAGGCGTGAGCCACCGCGCCCGGCCTTATTTGTCTCTTTTTTCCATGAGTGTGAATCCAACTTCCAAAATAAAGCCACTTCTTCCCATTCCGTCTAGGTCTTCCTAGCAGAGTTCAAGAAGACCAATCAATTTTTTGCAATAAAAGCCCTAAAGAAAGACGTGGTCTTGATGGATGACGACGTGGAGTGCACAATGGTGGAGAAGAGAGTCCTCTCGCTGGCCTGGGAGCACCCGTTCCTGACGCACATGTTCTGCACCTTCCAGACCAAGGTATGGCGTCTGCTCAGGCCGCCCTCCTCCCTCCACCCCGTCCAGGTGTGGAGCTTGCGGTGGTGGCGCCCTCTTTGGGAGACGCGGGGTATCGCCTCCAAATTTATCTCCTTACCTTCCAGTTGGTTGGGAAAGATCTTTGCTTCTGGGTCTGTTTGTCCGTTTTCTTGTTCTTTAGAATTTGGTTTAACTTAGCGTAACGACCAGGCTTCTCAATGGGGGGTGGGGTGGGAAATGTGATACCTGTTGTTTAGGCCATCGTGCGTGTATTTGCACACAAAAAAAGTTGTGTGCCCATAGATCAAAATGCATGTGCACTGTTCTTCTCCTATTCAAGGCTTGCAGAAAAAGCAGCCCTAAGCGGGGGCTTCATCATGAGAGAGCCCCTGGGCACCTGGGCAGGGAGGTGTAGGGCGGATGTGTTGTCATTCCCGCTCAGCGCTGGGCCCCTTCCTCTATGCCAACCTTGCCAGGAGGCTTCACCGCTTTGGCAGGAGGACTCTGGACCTGATGTCTCCTTTTTCCTAAAAAAAAAAGAAAGAAGGAAAGAAAGAAAATTTATTCTTTTTTTTTTTCCTGACCTAATAGTTATTCGGGATCACTGTAGAAAATGCTCATAAACTCCAAGAAGAAAATCACTTACAGGCCAGGCACGGTGGCTCACACCTGTAATCCTAGCACTCTGGGAGGCCAAGGCAGGAGGATCGCTTAAGGTCAGGAGTTTGAAAACAGCCTGAGCAAGAGCGAGACCCCCGTCTCTACTAAAAATAGAAAAGAATTAATTGGCCAACTAAAAATACATATAGAAAAAATTAGCCAGGCATGGTGGCACATGCCTGTACTCCCAGCTACTTGGGAGGCTGAAGCAGGAGGATCGCTTGAGCCCAGGAGTCTGAGGTTGCTGTGGGCTAGGCTGACGCCATGGCACTCTAGCCCGGGCAACAGAGTGATACTCTGACTCAAGAAAAAAAAGAAAAAAGAAAAGAAAATCACTTATAATCCCAACACTTGCATATACTCATCATGAATACTTTGAAGTTTCTCCTTCTAGATTTTTCCCCCAGTGGGATTTTAAAAATAAAAATAACAACCCACTGTTTTGCAACTTGTGTTTTCTATACCCTATGATATATATTTTCTCAAATCCATGGCTATCCCATATGATGTATCTGATTAGACCATTTCTAACTTCCTGCTCTGACTTGAACAGAGCTGAAATGGACATCCTGGCAGGTCAGTCTCTGAGCAGGTGCATGGCGACTCCTCTCCCCTCCTTGGTCCAACCCCGTCCCTGCTCTCCCCACCCTCCACATCCCAGAATAAAAAGCAGATCCGTGCAGGACTGTGTGACAAAGGCCCACAGAGCAGAGAGGGTGGGGTTTTCCTTTTTCTATTTCAAGTCATGACAGCCACAGTATGAGTCACACAGGCCCTGGAGGTGCCTTGAGTCGTGGAAAGAATTAACGAGGCAGCCCAGGGATCAGTCAGGAAAGCGGGTGACAAGCAGGGTGCCCGTCCCCACCCCTGCAGCTCCCAGCAGATTCTCAGCCAACATTTGACGAACAAATAAACAAATGAATGCACTTGCCTAAAATCAAGAGAAAGCAGGCCCTGAGGAGGCACTTGTTGAGCACCTACCGGATTAGAAGCTCTATGGAAGGGGACAGAAATATAGAATGCGGTTCCTGGCCCCAAGAGTTCCAAACTCTAACAAAAGAGCCAAGACTGACACTTCTAACAGTGACATAGGGAACTAGAATGCAGACTTGAAGTGCCACACAGGAGAGAAATTAGAAATTAGAATCTGAATACGCAGAAAGGACCTTGGGCATTAGAGGTGTGAGGTCACAGGAGAGGGGGCGGGAAGGAGTGGCCAGGTCACAACAGGTGTTTAAGAGAAAGCAGAGGCCAGGGGCGTGGTGGTTCACACCCGTAATCCTAGCACTCTGGGAGGCCAAGGCAGGAGGATCATTCGAGGTCAGGAGTTCGAGACCAGCCTGAGCAAGAGTGAGACCCACCCCCCCCCCCCCATCTCTCCTAAAAATAGAAAAAATAAGCCAGGCATGGTGGCGCATGCCTGTGGTCCCAGCTACTTGGGGAGGCTGAGGCAGGAGGATCGCTTGAGCCCAGTAGTTTGAGGTTGCTGTGAGCTAGGCTGATGCCACGGCACTCTAGCCCAGGTAACAAAGTGAGACTCTCTCTCTCAAAAAAAAAAAAAAGAAAAAAACAAGAAAAGAAAAAGAGAAAGGAGGCTCACTCCTGCAGCAGACAGTAGATGGAACTTCTGTCATAAGGGCCGGAGAAATTTTCTACTAGAAACTTCCTCCTCAAGCTGGTACCTATCCCTTAGTCTGGGGTGGCAAAGGTATGTCACTGCAGGCAAAGTGACAGCCACCCTCTCCCAGGCTGTTGTCTTCCTTGTCTAAGCACGCGGGGGGCAGGGGGGGCTCCTCATCACCTCACTCTTCCTTTTGCACTATCAGAGGCTCGTAGCAAGCTGCTAAACACACTTCCGGCCAGGCTTCCGGGCGCGCTCCGCAGCCCGGTTTCACTTGGCACCTTCCCCGCCCCGTTCCCCCGCTGTTTTTTTTTAAGTATTTGCACATGTGACTGTTTTCCTGCCTTGTGGGGAAGGCTGTCAGGAATCCCCCCCCCCTCCCCGCAGGAAGGAGGTATATCCCCTTCCCTGGCCCGTCCATCACAGCTCCAGGCCGTGGGGCTCCTGCGGGAAGTGCCTTGAGTCCCCATGCGGCTGCGACGCTTCGCCCAAGCCCTGACAAGTTCGTGCCCGCGCGGGGCTCGGGCAGGAGGAGGGAGAATTGGCAGAGAACGTGCACATCCGATGTAAGCAGGACCAGCTCAGCGCTTAGATCTCAAAGAACTGGGTCCTTTTTTAGAAAGAGATGGAGGAAAGGAAACAAACAAACAAAAAAGCTTGCATCTACCCTTTCCCAAGGACCCCTGTGTCTCTGTTTTGGAGATGTCTTAATTTATGACTCAAACCTCCCATGTCAGAGTAACTGATTAAACCCCACGAGTGAGTGTTGAAAGCAACGACTGATATGCGATACGAGTGATGATTGGCTCTGGAAACATTTGGGAACGGCCTTTCTTGGGGGCACAGTTACCTTTGCACACTGGTGGAGTCATTAGAGAAGATGAGTGAGCTGCTTACTTCTCCAGGGAACTGTTGTTGGTATTTTTGGAGAGTGGCTCGTTTGCTTTCTGCCTCCAGAGCTGACCCGTTGGATACCAGATTGTTCCAGAGGCTCCGAGCATGGCTGTTCACTTGTTATTTACCGGGGGCATTTGGGATGAAGTCGTTAAAGATTTTTAAAGTTCAGGGATGACAGATATACAACCTGTGGAAGGGTGAAAATAGCGTAAAGCCATTGAGGGAGCTACGAGGAGTGAGAATGACGGTGGGCTTGGATGCGGAAGTCCAGCCCCAGCTCTGCCGTTTATGAATCTCTGCAGGGCTGGGGTGGTGGGGGGCTCCGGACCCGCCCCCTGCCTGGGACAGAGAGTAAGATTTGCAGCGCAGAGGGCCAGACAGGGGTGAAAGAGAGACCCTCAGGGAAAGCACAGTGCCGGGGACAGAGATGTCCACGACAGTCTGTCGAGTCTGAACCTGAACCTGAATGAGGCTCAAAGCAAAAGAATCTGCAAAATTAATTTTCTCTGTGCTAGATCAAGATGACTTTGTTTATCGTTCAAGATCTGACATAAATTATTGGCATCAGAGTCTAATCCGGATCAGCGTTATGAAGAGTAGCTGTTGTCTTAGCAAGAAAGAAAAATAGCTTTTGATACTTTTCTTTCCTTTTTACTAACATTATTTCTTCTTTTTCTTTTCTTTTTTTTTTTTTTTTTTTTTTGAGACATATTCTCGCTTTGTTGCCCAGACTAGAGTGAGTGCCGTGGCGTCAGCCTAGCTCACAGCAACCTCACACTCCTGGGGCTCAAGCCATCCTCCTGCCTCAGACTCCCAAGTAGCTGGGACTAAAGGCATGCGCCACCATACCCGGCTAAGTTTTTCTATATATATTAGTTGGCCAATTAATTTCCTTCTATTTATAGTAGAGACAGCATCTCGCTCTTGCTCAGGCTGGTTTCCAACTCCTGACCTCGAGCAATCCTCCCGCCTCGGCCTCCCAGAGTGCTAGGATTACAGGCATGAGCCACCTTGCCCGGCCTATTATTTCTTAATATTTGTATTTTCTGTGTCTCATTATGAAATTGCATGATCCCATCCCAGTATCCCTTCCAGCATGTATAGCAGCCAACTTTTGCACTATTGGATTTTAAACCTACATATTCACAACCTATTTTCTATTATTTACATAGAAAGTAAAAGATAGGAAAAATCCACAAGCACATTTGTCTACAAGAATAGTTGTCATAAATCTTTTAACTGCATTCACTTAATAAGTAAATTAAAAACAATTAGAAAAAAATTAGGTCACCATAAAACTTTGAAACCCCATCTCACAAATTACCTTCAAAGGTCATTTTTTAAATTAATTCAACAAATTTTTCCTGGGGTCCTATTGTTTGTAAGTTCTGTACTCTGCCTCGAGCGCAGACTCTAAAACTGTGTGGGAGTTAAATTACGAAGCTATTTACATTTCCTATTTAATTCTAATTAGCAAATAGAAAAGACCAGCCTAACTTAGAAAAATAATATTCTATTTTCTTGATCTTAAGATACCATTCATAATTAGATGCATCATTATTTTCTTCATAAACAAAATTATTTTTTAAACTGTATATATTTAGAAGCCATCTCCCAGTTTCGGAACTGTCTAAATGCGAAGTAACACGTGTGTCTGTTGGAAATTGCATTTGGCTGCTAAAAACAGGAACAGAAAAATAGCAATGATTCATTAATAAATGAGATTGGCAGTGTATAATGTATTTGGTTTATCTCTCTTGTATAAAAGGAGTGAGAGGTGTATGTTCAGAGCAGGTGGGACAGTTGCACGGTGTCATCTGAGATCCAGGCTCCGTCTCTGTCTCTCTATCCCCTCACCCCCTGCACTGGGTTTCCACCCTCAAGAGTACTTCTTGGTCCACTGTGGCTGCTGGAGTCCAGCCCTCACTGCCACAGTCTATCCCAGAGGCAGGAGGAAGCAGGAAACCACAGAGCAAGCCCACGCCAGCTTCTGTTCCCTACTGAAGCACTCTCCCGTAAGGAGTGATAAGACCTGACGCCTCTCTAGCTGCAAGGAAAGCTGGAAAATGGAATCTTTCCGCTGGGCGCAGTGCTAGCCAGAACAAATGTTTTTACTCAGAAAGGAAGGTAGCCAGCCAGCCGTCTCTGCTCCTATGTACGTTTTAAAATAAAAATAGAATAACAGCTACTTTTATTGAGGGTCCTTTTTTTGTGCCAGATAGTTTCCTAGGCACTTTGAATATAGTGTCTCATTTAATTCTGGTAATTTCAATAACGTAGACACTAGTGTTCCCATTTTAGCCACGAGGAAACCAAGGCTCTTTATAAGGATGAACTCACCTAAGATTGCTCAGCTGGTAACCGGGAACAATGTACAATCTTCCCATTTGTCTGCGTCCAGATGCTGGTCTCCGTATTGTCTACGTATTGTCTATAGATCTGTATTGTCTAAGCACCTTAGTGACCTGCCACCTCTGTAACAACTAAACTTTTACCCACAGGGAAGATCAAACACTGAAAAAACATAATTTCCCCTCTTTGCAATTATGCTGGAGTTAAAAAAAAAAAGATCAATAATTCAAGCACCTAAAGTTTATCTGATTCAGCTCCGATAAAACTATGGAAAAATAAGAGGGTTGGGTTCCAAAATTAGTTTGGGAAGGAAAGATGCAGCTAACACTGTGAGTATATGGTCTTGTTGGGCTTTTTAAGTATTATTTTAAAGAAATAATTTTTTTCTTAGAAATTAAAAGTGAACTGAGGTCTACTTTCATTTGGGTCTCGTTTGAATTCTGAGAGGCCTGTCTGAATTCAAGTCTAAAGCTGTCATTTAAGAAGTGCTGGCCGGGCGCGGTGGCTCACGCCTGTCATCCTAGCACTCTGGGAGGCCGAGGCGGGCAGATTGCTCCAGGTCAGGAGTTCGAAACCAGCCTGAGCAAGAGCCCCGTCTCTACCAAAAATAGAAAGAAATTAATTGGCCAACTAAAAATATATAGAAAAATTAGCCGGGCATGGTGGCGCATGCCTGTAGTCCCAGCTACTGGGGAGGCTGAGGCAGGAGGATTGCTTGAGGCCAGGAGTCTGAGGTTGCTGTGAGCTAGGCTGACGCCACGGCACTCTAGCCCGGGCAACAGAGTGAGACTCTGTCTCAAAAAAAAAAAAAAAAAATTCAAACTTTTTAAACAGGGTAAAAAAAAAAAAAAGTGTTAACCGTTTCACAACGAAAAGGAGCATTAGATCGAATGAGAAACTCTCTGGATCCTTGAAAGTTGGTAGCTGCTGCGGTTTCCTGAGGTTCTAAATCGCCCTCCCCAGCCTGGGGTCGGGAGCCCTAGCGCCATCGTCCATGGACTGACATACTGCCCTTGACCTCCACACTCCCAGCTGGAACCAGTTGAACATTCTTGGTCACTATTACTTTGAAATTTCTCTTTTATAAAAAAAAAGAAAACTGAGTTTCCCTTTCTATTTATAGAACACACCGAGCTTCACTTCCGCTGATGGCTTTTGGGCCTGAGGGGACAAGTTCCTGTGAACAAGTCGCCCAACATTTCCTTGTGACATTGGTTCTCCTTTTTTTGCCTCCAAAAGGATAATGTAAAATAAATAAATAAATAAATAAATAAATAAATAAATAAATAAATAAATAAATAAATAAAATAGCACTTTGCAGAGACGTTTGAATCTTTTGTGGAGAAAGTACTACTCCAACTGTAAGATCTTACTATTTTTACTTTGAAGTAAAAAAGGAAGATGACTTTAACTGGATAGTTTTTTAAGAAGTATGTCAGTTTTGGTATTTCCATGGTTTGAAGGCAAAAATCCATCTGAGACTGCCAGAGAGTTTCTGATTTCAAGTATTTTATTCAGAAACTGCCTCACCTGAAGCTCTCTCTCTCTCTCTCAAAAAAAAAAAAAGAAGAGAAAAATGCATCAATCCATGAACCTTTCAGCTGAGTTCAGAGCTCTGCAAATGATCACAATTGTAGCAAGGAAAAGAAAAACCGCCGAAACCACATCCTCAAAAAGACTTCTCCCTGCACTAAGACAAGAATTAACTTTTTATGTCATTCCCCTTTTGTGGTGACAGAGAAGTCTCTTTTCTTTAAAGTGCTCCAGCAGCTTTCTGATCCCAGGGATGCTCACACATTGTGCTTTCAGAAATTGGGGTCACTTGTGTGCTTCAGATGCCCTTTTGCAGCTGTGCAGTGATTTGGCAGATGCTGGATTTACCGCAAACTGACAAAAATTAGTGGATTTACAGTAAATGTCTGGTACACGGAAGTCACACTCGCCACGTTTTCGTCAGGTTTTTCCGTGCAAAGACACGAGACAGAACGGGCAATTCATGGGCAAGTTTTCAGGAATTCTCTGGCCGTAAGAAGAAGACGCCCGGTGTGTCTGCAATGCACACCTGCTTTTCAAACTCACAGGTGCGTTCGCACCTTTACGCGACTCTAGCGTTTTCTTCAGGGCTCTCCGGCCTGCACTGTCAGTCCCCGTTCCTTTGTCAGCTGTTCTTTTCACAAAGCCCCAGAATTACTGTCACCAGCTTCCCAGGAGACGGGAGGATTTTTGCATCTCCTTTGAGAGAGCGACTCAGGGAAGTGCCTCTCCTCTGAGAATCCGTCTTCTCTCCCTGGTCGGGAAGCTTGCTCAGGACCCACCTCCCCCACACCTGGCTGTCGGATGTGCTACGTCCTCCCGGCCTCTCACCTGCCGCTTCTCAGCTTACCTGCCCCAGAAAGCTGGTCTTGCTCCTGGTTTGCCGGGTCTTTTCCGCGACTTCTTTTCTGTTTCCCATTTAAATAATACATTCCTCGGTGCCAAGTTGCATGCCTCGCTCTTTCTCTCTCCTCTGTGACTTCTGGGCCCCAACATGGCAGGTTCGACTCCCCAGCGCCCACCGCTAGGTGCGGAGTCTGTCTCGAACCTGAGGACAGACGGGAAGGGGGGAGAGGAACGTGTGACGTGGGGTTGAACCTTTGCCTCCAGACTCCTCCCCCCACTATTATTTCCAAGTCCAAACTGACAGTGTGTGAATTCCAAAAACTTCAGCCTTTCCAGGAATTTGCAAGCATCCTAACACGTAAGAGAAACCATGCATCCGAGCACTGTCATGCATGGCCTTCCTGTACGCTTTGATACCTTTTGTTCTCTTGAGTACGTAAGAGGAGATTCCGGCTGGGCGCGGTGGCTCACGCCTGTGATCCTAGCACTCTGGGAGGCCGAGGCGGGTGGTATTGCTCGAGTTCTGAAACCAACCTGAGCAAGAGAGCAAGAGCGAGACCCCGTCTCTACTATAAATAGAAAGAAATTAATTGGCCATATTTTTTCTAAGATATATATAGAAAAAATTAGCCGGGCATGGTGGCACATGCCTGTTGTTCCAGCTACTCAGGAGGATGGCTTGAGCTCAGGAGTTGGAGGTTGCTGTGAGCGAGGCTGATGCCACGGCACTCACTCTAGCCTGGGCAACAAAGCGAGACTCTGTCTCAAAAAAAAAAAAAGAAAAGAAAAGAAAAGAAAAAGAGGAGATTCCGCCGCTGTGGCTGCCACACGGCCAGCATGGTTCTGAGTCGAAAGGCGAAGGATAGACTAGAAGCTCTCACTACAGTGCTCATGAGCACAGGCACTAGAGAGGGGTGTCGGCCAGAAAACGGGGCATGCGCAGGTGAGGCGAGTGAGGACTCTCAAATCAGGTTTGAAATGACGACGTGAAGCTGTGACTTGTGTCAGCTGAGAGTTTGGGCCTGTTCAAAAAAGAAGACAGCGAGCTCCAGTCAAACACACACGGAATTAGGTCTGAGATCCACTTTGGAGAAAGCGAGCGGACGCTCACCTTTACCTGGATTGTCGAGATAACTGCCGCGGTGCCTGCTGGTCCCCATGGCACGGATATTGCTGTCGGGCCAGAACAGCCTCGCCACCGTTCCCCACGCCCCACGCCCCACGCCCCACGCCCCACACCCCGCCGCCTCTCTCAGCCTCACGTTGGAGGTTTAAAGGTTCATTCTGTTGAGCAGCCCCCAGGTGAGGTGCTCGGGTGCAAATTCCAGCACAGATGCGCCAGGTGTCTCCTCGCTTTACGGATGACTCGGTCTGTGATTCGTTCGAACCCTTTAGAAAAAACTCTAACGACATGCACGGTGGCCTCTGTGGGGAGCGACACCCTCGCAGACTGTGGCTGCCCTCCACAACCAGGGAAGTCTGCACCGGAGAAAAATAAGGTCAAACTTGATTGCAAGTTCCCCGGCAGGAATGAGCACGCCACGCCCGCTCCCCCCGAGCCGTGCCGCGCCCGTACGCTACGCCCAGGACTGGTGATGTCCTGAGTGTGGAGTGAATGGGGTCCCTGGAGTCAGAGACCAAAACATACCCTCTTTACCGCCCTACACATGGTCAGTTCCAACAGGTGTGTGTCCAGCACCTGCCAAGTGCCCAGCACCATCCTACCTCCATCCCCCAAGTTCCCTGGGGTGCAGAAATACAGACCCGCCAAATCATTTTGACAGTCTTTTTTTTTTTTATAAGTGATTTCCGGGTACAGTTGGTGCGTCTGAAATGATCTGATCCATTTGGAAAGTAGTCTTTTTCTTGTGGCTTATTTTGTTGTTGTTGTTTTTGTCATTGTTGTTAAGTAGCTAAAAGTTGGGGTTGTTTTGTGTTTTTTTTTCCCCCTAGGAAAATCTCTTTTTTGTGATGGAGTATCTCAACGGAGGAGACTTAATGTACCACATCCAAAGCTGTCACAAGTTCGATCTCTCCAGAGCCACGTAAGAGCCCTTTGTAAAGGGTTTGGGGTTTTTTTTTTTTTCATTATTCTTGGCAGTCTCTGTGTATCCAATGCCCACAGGAGTATTTTTTTTCTGCCTAAATCCCAGGCCAAGGGCAAGGTATTACCCGCTTTGGAAATATATCAAACCAGGCAATAGTCTTCCCCGTGTGTGAAACTGAAGTTCAGGTCTGTGTAGTTTTATTTCTCTGTGTCTTGAAATCAACGACTTACCGTGTTTCCCTGAAAATAAGACCTGCCCATAAAATAAGCCCCAGCAGGATTTCTAAGCATGTGCGCGATAGAAGCCCCACCCCGAAAATAAGCCCCGGTGACGGACGTGGCTGCGCAGCGCGTCTGCACAACCCACGCGTGTCGTCGCGGAGCGGGAAAGAAGACGAGCAGCCCTTCTCATCTGCCCCGTGAGAGCTCTATGGCGCGACATGAGAGATCGGGGCCGATGGTTCTAAAGGAAATAGAGTCGCAAGACATTCAGGATGGGATTCGGGGTCTGGAGAGTGATGATGATGTTCCAGAAGAAGATGACTTAAGTATATTTGAATAAATGTAGATGGTTGTACCGCACTTAAAAAAAATTACGCATCCCCTGAAAATAAGCCCTAGGGTGTCTTCTTGAGGAAAAATAAATATAAGACCCTGTCTTATTTTCGGGGAAACACGGTGGTTTCTTAAGGAAGCGCCCCCGAGGCATCAGGCTCACCTGCCCATGGAACGCGCAGCGTACAGGTGGCCCCGGGGGGTGAAGCTTTCACGGGAAGTTCAATGTGGAGGCATAAAGCGCTTAGCTCCTGGGGCATGAAAATGAGGCAACTGGAGAGGCACTGACTCTATTGGCGGATAAATCTTCACCTGCTCTGGCATCCAGCAGCCCCAGACACAGGTGAGATGGGACAGGCCGCGTTTACCTGGCAGGACCGCAGCTGAGCCCACATACCCACCGCCCTTTCCCACGCTGTTTCCCCGTGGGCCCGACTTCCTGCTTCCCGAGACCCTCAAGCAAAAGAAACCTGTGCGACCGGCTCACTTATAAACGACGGGCACACGCCAGCATCCTTGGTTTGATGTCCGGTCATCCCCCTCTGCAGCAGCACTTCGAGTGGCTTAGGTCGACCTACGTCAAAAGATGGACTTGGTCCACCCCTAGCTCCTGCAAAGCCCTGGCTGAAGCGGCTGTTCTGTCGAATCTAGCGGGCAGCACTCTCTGCTGGTCTGGCTGCCTCCGGGACACTCCTCGGCCAAGCACCCAGAGAAAATTTCATCAGATTTCTGCAGCAGTCACAGGGCATTTTTCATGCCAGAAAAGATCCCCTCAGCCCGCCGCCCACCTCAGCCGGCTTCGACACGCGCTATCTAGTGTACCCTAAATGCCTTCCAGGGGGAGGATTTTGCATTCGTCCCTGAGATCAGCAAATCTCCCGGCCAGGACACTCCCTCTTCTATCTGACCTCAATCACACTCGTGACAGCGTAATCTCATCCCCTGCGAGCCCGTCGCCAGTGAAGATGAAGAGTAACTTACCATCTTGCATCTTCCGATAGCCCTTTCTTCTGCCTGCCGGGCTGTATTTTTTCACCCAGGCTAAAGGTTGTCAGTGTGCAAATAAACCAAGCCGGATCTGTTTCGAATGGCTCAGCCTACATACAGGTCTGTGGGCGCCAAGCAGAGCTGAAAATAAAAAGGGGGAAACTATTTGCCTGTGATACTATATCATTACGTCAAATGTTCGTGCATGTTTTATTAGCAGAAATTGCCAATGTGAGCAATGCGGTTTAAAATATAAGAATAAGCTGCAAGTACAGGTGGGACCCGAGTAAGATGCCTGCTGTTTCACACCCTCAGAGCCAAGCTTGGGGGTGTCTGAGTCTCCACCTTCTTCTGTGCAGAACGAATGGATGAGATTTTCCTCGTTATGATTAAACAAAATCATGTGCGTGCGCCATTTAGCCGGGCACTGCACAGACGCAAGACATCAGCCCGGTCTGGGGATGTTATTTTGTTCGGTGACTGCATTCACCTTGAACCTTGTTCTCTTCCCGCAGGTTTTATGCTGCCGAAATCATTCTCGGTCTGCAGTTCCTCCACTCCAAGGGAATCGTCTACAGGTACACTCTGCTCTTTGGAAACAAATGCTAAGATACGGGATTCCCTGGTCCAGTTCATTCGATCGCCACACGTTAGTGAAATGTCGTGGCCAGTGTGCTTTTGAGGTAGAAAGTTCCACACCCATGCCTCCTGCCCACAGTGATCGATCACATGGATGATGAATTTTTTTCAGCATATTACGGGAGTACAAATGTTTAGGTTTCATATATTGCCCTTGCCCCACCTGAGTCAGAGCTTGAAGCGTGTCCATCCCCCAGACAGTGCACACCGCACCCATTAGGTGTGTGTATGCCCATCCCCTCCTCCCTCTCCCACTTGCCTGACACCTGATGAATGTTACTTCCAATATGTGCACATAAATGTTGATCGATTAGTACCAGTTTCATGGTGAGTACATGTGGTGCTTGTTTTTCCATTCTTGTGACACTTAAGCTTGGAGAATGGGCTCCAGCTCCATCCAGGATAATACAAAAGATGCTAGATCACCTCTGCTTTTGTGTGGCTGAGTAGTACTCCATGGTACATATACATGTACCACATTCTATTAATCCACTCATGTATTGATGGGCACTGGGTTGTTTCCACACCTGGGCAATTGTGAATTGTGCTGCTATAAATGTCCAGAGGTGCATCCAAGTAAGGGTTGCCATATTTGGAGTCACAGGACTAAAGGGTTAGGGGACGCTTGGGAAGGTAGTCTTCTTAGGCAGGATCTTTGAATACAGATATTTTGGGTCCATCTACAAAATAATAGACTAAGGAGTTGTTTAATATTATTTTTTAATCTTCAGGAAATCAAGAAATACTATTTGAAAACCCCCAACAGAATCCGTGCTTCCTTTCACCATTTCTCTTTCTATCTGTAAGGTCTGCAATATATCTAAAATATGCCTATACTTGGGCACTGAGTAGATCATGTAGGATGGATGGATGGATGGATGGATGGATCATGGATGGATGGACAGATGGATTCGGGATGGATGGTGGATGGATGGATGGATAGATGATGGATGGACAGATGAATGGATGATGGACAGATGGATGTTGGGTGAATGAGTGGATGGATGGATAGCTGATGGATAGATGGACAGATGGACAGATTTATCATGGATGGATGAATAGATGATGATAAATAAATGGATGATGGATGGATGGATGGATGATGAATGATGGTTGGGGGATAGCTAGATGGGTGGATAGATGGACAGACAGTTGGGAGACAGGGGAAAAGTCAGGAAGGTTGGCGAGACACAGAGACCTTAGAGCTGAAACCCAAACCTGCATGCCTGGGTATTGTCTGTTTCTCCATGTCACAGTGTTTCTCTCTATCTTGTCACCTTGTAACTTATTAACAGTCTGAGCAAAAAGGCCAATAAAAGCCCATAAGTAGCTTTAATATCACAAACAGACTGCATCCATTTCAGAGCTCTTACTCTGTCCATGCATGGAACTCATGTTCTTTAGGGCATCTCGTGCACCAATAAGAAAGAAAACTGGGTTCATTTAGGCTCGTTTAGGTTCATTTAGGAGGCCCTGGAAAGACATCATCAAATAATTACAATAGAGCAGTAGGTTGTCAGACAAGCATGTTTGTTTACATTGAGATTGGCCATAAGAAATTCTTCAACTGCTCATGTGTAATCTGACTTACCTAAACTTTTAATTTGGCAACTGAATAAACAAGGGGATTCTATTTGTTTCCTTCTTTCGACCACTGATCATAATTTTCTGGGTTGGTTCATAGAACTGGTATATTATAATAGTTTTGAAGGGTTGCCATAAGAAATTACCATAAACTTGGTGACTTAAAAAACAGAAACTTCATCTGTCACGGTTCTGGAAGCCAGAAGTCTGAACCTAAGGTGTCAGAGGGGCCCTGTCCCCACCAAAGGCCCCTTTCCCCGCCACTTCCAGCCCCTGTGGCTTTTCAGGTGGAAGAAGTGACTCCAGCAAAGGCACAGCAGTAGGAATGCGAGGTCAAGTGCAGGAAGGTTAAACTAATGCGTCAGGATTTGGTGGCCAGGCAACCGTTGCTCAAAGACAGGGATCGTAGAGCAGCAGGTGGTGGCACCATCATTGTTCGCCATCTGCTGATGGAACCACAACAGCAGTGACATCTTGTAAGATGTCACATCCCTTGGTTTGGGGTCAATGTAGAAACAAGGAGCTGGAACACATGCAGACACGGAAAGAGAAGACTCTAGAACCTCAAATCTGAGACTACTAGAACGGAAAATGAGCTTAAGGTTGTATTTTGTGGAGATAAAACTGGACCCAACCCACATATTCGAAGCCACTTCCGATGCTTTCACCTGGATTGTGTCATTCCCCGTCCCGGGGTCTGGCGAGAGGAGCCGGGCAGGTGTCATCGCCTCCGTTGTTTTGCAGAGAAATAACCGGAGGCTCGGAGAGCGGAAATGGCATCTCGAAGCCGGCCAGCCAGGAAGCCGGGACTCTGAAGCCAGTTTGACTTCCGCTCTGCCCCTTCCGAATGGAAAAGCTTTGCTCCTGTGGACCACACAACTGAATGAACGGCTTCCACTAACTTTCTGTCGTACTGGACGCCCTGAGGGGCTGCCCCTTGAGCAGATGGGTACTCGCAGAGACAGGCTGGGAGCCTTGGGCTCTGAAGTCCTTCTCTGGGTCCGGACATCCTGTAGAGCATGGGCGTGATGTGCTGCAGAACATTCTGGGTCTTCCGGCTCTGTGGCACCTCCAGTCGGCTGCAGGAACCCTCGCTGGTCCTCCTCTGCCCTTCGTCCTGACCCCATGGAGGTCTGGCTTGCAGGGCAGCCTTTCTGGACCTTTCCTGACCCGGCGTAGATCTCTCAAAGCTTCGGTGACCTTCTCTCTCATGACCCCGAACACATCTGGCTTGCCGTAGAGGGTGGATTGAAAATTTGACACCAGTCTTATTTTTCCTAGCCTGAGGCCCAGAAAACACTTAGTTTTAGAATCAGTTAGAATGCTGCTTTGTATACCTCGGCAAGACTCGTTCGATGGGAAAGGCCTGGCCAGGCTGGTATAAAGGGATGGAAGAGAAGATGAAGATGGGGTGTGCATCCTCGCCGCTGGCTGGCCGTGTGGGCCGGCATAGCTCCTATCACCTCCACGAGTCTTTGGTTTCCCATCGGGAAAACTATGAGTGAAAATAATGACAACTTCAGATCCAAGGGCTGTTGTGAGAATCAAATCATAAAATGCACATGCAAGCAAGAAAACCCAGTGCAAACAATCTACACTCTGTTCATTCGTTTTCATGATCTTTGTGTAGCCCTGCAGATATCTGGCTCCTTAGATATGACCCCCAAAACTGTCCTTCAGCCAAATTTTCTAGAAGCATATGTACATGCTCTAAATGACATCAATATGATGATATCATACTGAAACTCAACATGATATCAATCTGGCATAGCATGTAGATTTGATGACGGACCTCAAATGTTAGCATAAAGAGTTGAATATAGCCTATGAGGGGACACAGTAGCATGTATGCGTTGCAATGAAGCTGTGGGTTTAATTCCAGTGAAAGATGGGGAGACAGAAGACGGCTGGCACTGTCTCGTGAGAGGGCTTAGGCATATAGCACATCTTCAGTCCTGCTAGTGAAAGCATGGCAGCATTTGAGTTAGGATGAGAGAAAAACAGAACCGCCGTGGATAGGAACGTACCCCGGGCCTCCCAGTTAGACAGACGCTGCCGGTGGTGCAGCGTCTGGTTGGGTATGTCTGCTAGTCGTCTCCACCCCAGCAAAACAGCCGTGTTGCACTCCCCGTCTCCCTGGCTAACCTGCTCTCGCAGAAGGTGGGGAAGACAATAAAAGGGAACGAACAAACGGGAACTGACAATCACTGGCCGGTAGTGAGCTCATGCGACGCACACTGGCAGCGTGTGCTGTGCTGTTGTAAAAGCAGTCGCGATGCAGCAACTGTCTAATTACATCAACACACATTCCCAGCTGAACCAGGGAGACAGACGAAACGGTGATGGGGACTTCAGAAGAGTGTGCATATTGACGACAAGTCACATAAAAAAAAAAAGCCACGAGAACTTTTGCATAAGCAGGAGCGAGGCCTCGCCACCACACTGGAGCGGAGGGGGCAGAGCCGCCAGACACCGGGGCCGCGCGTCCCTGTTGTGAGTTGCATTTCCCACGCGGCCTCCCAAGCGTGCCTCGGACAGTGAGATGTTGCTCTTTGCTTTTGTTTTCCAGGGACCTGAAGCTGGACAACATCCTGCTGGACAAAGACGGACACATCAAGATAGCGGACTTCGGGATGTGCAAGGAGAACATGCTGGGAGACGCGAAGACGAACACCTTCTGCGGGACGCCGGACTACATCGCCCCCGAGGTAGGACGCGCCGCCCCCCCCCAGGGCCCCGTGCCCCTTCCCCCACTCGCTGGGCACACCCCCGGGCTGCCCTGCCTGCCACTGCTGCTTCCTCCCCTGAAAACCGGAGGGTTCTGAGTCTCCTGGTCCAAGATTTGTACTTGTTGATTTCCTAAGTGTTCGGTCAATGCACCTGTGGCTGCTGTCGCCATATGGGGATGCCATTCTCGCTGGTTCCAGCTCTCCAAGGCTCGGACGGTCCGCCCATCCCTTTGGGTCAAGGCCCTGACCCACCCCCTAGCCCTAAAATACACTCACTGTGCTCAGAGCCACCGGCAAGGAGCCACCTGCGAGGAGCCAGGTAGAAGCAAATATCCACCTAGGCCAAGTGGCGTACCTGTGGCCTCCAAGACTCGATTGAGGTTTCCAAGCTGCCAAAGTCTCACTGACGCCCTTTTCCTCCTCTGTAAAATGGGTATAACGCTGACGTCAGCCCGTAAGTCAGTCCCATCCAGTCATCAGCTTGTCGGAAGATCCGGTCTTCTGAAGGGTGATCTTTGCCAAAACCAGGGAAGTTGTCACCGCCGATTACTCGCAGAGTGGCCTTGAGGGGTCCAGAGGGACGTTGGCAACCTCACTGCCCTGCCCTCTGTCTCTGCCTCTCGGTTTCGCAGATCCTGCTGGGTCAGAAATACAACCACTCCGTGGACTGGTGGTCCTTCGGCGTTCTGCTGTACGAGATGCTCATCGGGCAGTCGCCCTTCCACGGGCAGGACGAGGAGGAGCTCTTCCACTCCATCCGCATGGACAGCCCCTTCTACCCGCGCTGGCTGGAGAAGGAGGCCAAGGACCTTTTGGTGAAGGTAAGGAAGGAGGTCGGGGAATGGGGTGAACCTTCGGGTGTCTGGGCAGCATCCCTTTCCTTTCTGGACTCTGACTTAGGCGCGGTAAACGATGGTTGCACTGAACCGGGCTTAAATGGGACACAAGGGTCTCCGTGTAAAGTGGGCGCCAATATGATGCACATCAGATGAGTGTACGACAAACGCCCACGTGTATCACTGGGCGTAAAAGAAGTGCCCGGGAACCAATTCCGTGACTCTTGCATACGCTCCCTTGGAGGTGTAGCTGGTCCATGGAACAAGCCCCGTTTGTGGCTTAGAACTCGGACCTTCGCCTCCCGTGCTCGCTATTAAAAAATATTCAGCCCAGCTCATCTTCCTGCCCGTAGTTGGAAACCTGGACGGGATGCATGACTCTTCTGCCTACTCTTAGGTAAAAGGCAAACCCGTTGTCTCTCTGAAGTCATAAAGTACAGTCTCAGCTGAGAAACTAAAGCCACCAAGTCCAGGATAACAGTCATCGCATCTGTCTCAGCGTTAAAGCTAGGATTTCCGGCCCCTTTTCCTTGGGGCAGAGTTCGAGGTTGCCAGAGGCTCACCCTTGTGGAAGGGAGGGCAGGCGTGTCCCAGTGACCCTGTCCTTGCTCCCTTCCTCTCCAACTCTTGGGTCTCTGCCTCCCACCATACCAGGCGGAAGCAGAGAGAGGAAGGAGAGAGAAGCAGAAACAACTGTCCTTAGGTGGCAGGGCAGCCTCACACTCTGAATCTGCAGGGCGGTCAAAGCGGGGAGTGTAGCGAGGTACCCCGGCATGTTCTGCAGAAATACTATCTCTGGGGACATTTCTGGCTAAAACCCTTGAGATACAGGCTGCTCAATGCATCCCCTCGCCTATGCATGGCATCAAAACTGATTCAGCAACGCGCCTTCCCGCTGCCTGTGCAGCTGATCGATTTGTGCAGCACAGCTGACCCTTGAACAACTCAAGTAGGGGCAGCGACCCCCTGCACAGTCAAAAAGCTGCATATAACTTTTGACCCCCCCCCAAAAAAAAACTTAATTACTAATAACCTGTTGACTGGAAACCTTACCATAACATAAATCAGGGGTCCTCAAACTTTTTAAACAGGGGGCGAGTCCCCTGTCCCTCAGACTGTTGGAGGGCCGTTGGAGAGCACGGCGCACATTCCACACATGCGCGCTGTGGGCCCGGGGCTAGTCGGCTGCTGAGCAGGACAGGCAGCGGCGGCAAAAATACCCAGCGGGCCGGATACATGTGCTAGGTGGCCCAAATGTCACCCTCGGGCCATAATTTGAGGACACCTGACATAAATAGTTGATTAGCACATATTTTTATGTTATATATGCTATGAGCTATATTCTTACAATAAAGCGAGCTAGAGAAAAGAAAGCGTTATTAAGAAAACCATAAGGGGGAGGACAGATATTTACTCTTCGTTAAATGGAAGTGGATCATCATAAAGGCCTTCGTCCTCGTCATCTTCACGTTGAGTAGGCTAAGGAAGAGGACGGGGTCTTGGTGTCTCAGGGGTGGCAGAGGTGGGAGGGGTGGGGGAGGTGGAAGGGAGGAGGCAGGTGCACTCGGCGTGACTTTTATTGAAAAGGATCTGCATGTAAGTGGACCGCACACTCACGCCCATGTCGTCCGTGGGTCAACTGTGCTTAAAACGCTGTTCCCCCCTCCCCCGCACGCCCTGCCCATTGTGCACGGGACATATTGTCGATTTCTTCGCCCTAACAAACTGGGAGAGCGCAGGCTGTTGCCGTCGTAGCTGCACTCTCCAGAATTCACCGTCAAAGCAGAGGTCAGCGCTGAATCCACGACGGCCTGGGCGCACTGAGAACCGGCGCGTGGCACTACAGGTGGACACCAGGCTCTGAGAATCGCCGGCCGTGAGCCAGGAGCGCCACCGGCCAAGGCGTGGGTGTGAGAACAGCTGAGAGCCGCCGAGAAAGGCGGGGACTTTAGACAGAGCTCCTGCTTGCCTTTCTTGAGGAGGCAAAATGCTATCCACAGCGTGTGAGTGCAGCCAGTTGCAAAATGAAAATGCATCACGTAGGCCGGGCGCCGTGGCTCACACCTGTAATCCTAGCTCTTGGGAGGCCGAGGCGGGCGGATTGCTCAAGGTCAGGAGTTCAAAACCAGCCTGAGCAAGAGCGAAACCCCGTCTCTACTATAAATAGAAAGAAATTAATTGGCCAACTGATATATATATAAAAAATTAGCCGGGCATGGTGGCGCATGCCTGTAGTCCCAGCTACTCGGGAGGCTGAGGCAGAAGGATCGCTCGAGCCCAGGAGTTTGAGGTTGCTGTGAGCTAGGCTGACACCATGGCACTCACTCTAGCCTGGACAACAAAGCGAGACTCTGTCTCAAAAAAAAAAAAAAAGAAAGAAAAAGAAAATGCATCACGTGCATACAACATGCTAAATACATATGAGAACAAAATAAGGACTTGCATTACCTGAGCTGTCCCAGCAAATATTTGCATCGATGAGACCCGCCCGTGTGACCAAGAGTCTAGCAGATCTAAAGGAAGTGGACCGAGAATACAGGCGTTTGCGAAGAAACGCCGTTTTCGATTTTTAGGGTCTCACATGTCAGCTGGTTAAAGAAATCATCATCTAGGGAAATAATTTCAGGCCTTGATCTTGCTATATGGAAAATGGAGAAACGGGATAGAAGCTACCAGTTGGTTTTAAGTAGGAACTTAGAAAAATATTTGCAGGCTTATCTTTTTTTCACTAGTCTGCTTTTTTTTTTCCTCTTGAAGAACTACTTGGAATTAAATTAGAAAGGAATGCACTTCCACCTCTCTGATAACCGTGCCGGCTTGTCTAGGGCGTAAGGGATTTTGAGGCAACTGCAGAGCTCCGTCCCTGGGGAATGAAGACCATGAATCTGAGAAGTGCTGACCGAGCTCTGGGTCCAGGGGCAACGAAATGAGGCATTTAAAAATCCGAGCCTGTTCCCTTCGGCGTTCGCTTTCTGACTGTGAGCCAAACAGGCAATAAACTCGGAAAACTCCCTTGACGGCCAATTACATTCACTTGTAATGACTAAACAAAACACATAAAATGAAAGCTAATTTCAGAATTAACCAATAAAAAGAAGATGGCAATGGTAAAACTAAGTTACTCAGGGAGCTGAACGTAAACAGTTTCGCCTGACATTAAGGCAAGTTCAAACACTGTTACAACCGCTCCGTTCATTTTACACTTTGGCTTTGGGAAGGACTCAAGGTGAGGTGTGTTAGTTGGCTCCAGCCGCCGTACAGGATCCCACCGACTGGGTGGGTGAAACCACAGACATTGCCCCCCCCCCCCCCCCCCCCCCCCCCCGGCGTGGTGGCTCACGCCTGTAATCCTAGCACTCTGGGAGGCCGAGGAGGGCAGATCGCTCAAGGGCAGGAGTTCCAGACCAGCCTGAGCAAGAGCCAGACCCTGTCTCTACTAAAATTAGAAATTAATTGGCCAACTAAAAATATATAGAGAGAGAAAAAATTATCTGGGCATGGTGGTGCATGCCTGTAGTCTCAGCTACTGGGGAGGCTGAGGCAGGAGGATGGCTTGAGCCCAGGAGTCTGAGGTTGCTGTGAGCTAGGCTGATGCCACAGCACTCTAGCCCGGGCAACAGAGTGAGACTTTCTCAAAAAAGTAAAAAAATAAATAAAAATAAAAAGAGAACATAGGATAGCATCAGTATAGACCACACTTCATCATTTATCTTTCTTCAAATCCTCTAAGAAACAAATTTCCACAATATCTCAGGGCCACACCCTTAATTATCTCCCTGAAGGCCCTCTCTACAATTGTGTTGTGAATTCTGAAGGGACACAAACAATTCAGTCCATAGCATGAGGGTTGCATGCAGGAGCCTGGGCCAACAAAACCCTGTAGAAAAAGAAACGAGGAGGAGACTTGGTCTGTACCTTCAGAGGGCCAAGGGCACCTCCAGACTCAGGGCTCTGCCCAGGTGAGTCACCACCACGGGCTGGAGCCCCTGGAGCTGCAAGTGCAATCCCCCCCGACACCTGGTGAGGTCCCCTAAAACCAGCCTTCCCACGCTGTGCCCCCCACACGCCCAGCTCCAGCCCAGGATCCGGGCCAGCTTCAGGCTGAGAGTGGAGGGGTGGCGGAGGTCCGCAGGAGCTCACCAGATGTAACCCCGGGGGAGAGAAGGTGGGAGTGATGCCTTCAAAGGAGAGGAAGGTTGGGTAGGAGGCAGGGATCACTTCCCGTCGGAGGAGAAAAAGCCGAAAAGCTGCGAGCATGGAGCCCTAACCTGCAACAAAAAGGAACGAACTGTCGATGCCCAAAACAACTCGGAAGGATCTCAAGGGCGTTATGTTGAATGCAAAAAGCCGATCTCAAAAGATCCATGTCTGTGCGTCCGTTCACCCAACATGGGTGAAACGACAAAGCTGCAGAGACGGAAACCAGGCTGGCGGTTGCCAGGGGTTGGGTCGTCAGGGACGGGAGGGCAGGTAGCACAAGACAGATCTCTGCGGTGATGGAGCGGTTCCGTTCTGACTTGTCCCGGGGGTTGCCCAGATCTGCACAAGTGATAAAATGGCACAACTAGTTCACACACACACACACACACACACACACACACACACATATTGTAACAGTGCCAGCTCCTGGTTTTGACTTTGTGCTATCACATGAGACGGAACCGTCGGGAGAGAGAGGGGTGAAGAGCTCTCAGGACATGTCTGTACCATCTTTCCAATGTCCTGTGAATCTATTGATATCATTATTTTAAAATAAAAAAGTTTCAGAACAAAACTAAATCTGAGGCTACATGACATGCGAATACCAAAAAAAATAAGTAAATTAATACAAAGTCGCCTGCAGAGTTTCGGCGGCAGGAGAAAGGACCTTCTACTTCCTGCAAGAGTAGAAAGTGAGTTTGATTGACTAGAGCAGAAACCAGGGCCATTAAGGATAAAGAAGTGAGCAAAAGGACTCGTGGGTGAAAGAGGCTTTTAAATCCACATAGGAGAGTTTGGGCTTATTATTTCCCACGTTGAGTGAGTAAAAATTCCACGGTCCTTTTTCTTGCACATATTCTTACGCTTGGGCTGATAAGAATTCGTTTCCATTGTGCGGTCTGTCGCCCCTAAGACTGGCTTCCAGTTTTCATCTTGATTCCTCATTTGTTTTCATCCGACAGTGCCCACAGACCTATTTTCTGCAAAAAAAACAAAGGTAATGCTGTTTTTCAGACATTTTTCTCTAGGGAACTTGACAAAATGCCGTGAAACCCAGAATCCGTAGGGCCACTGGAAAAGCTGGACAGAGCAGCATTTGGTGGCATCTGTTACAGCATCCGTGCCGGCCTCTGTCCCCGTTTACCCTCCCGGCACACGGGTGCGTGCAGCGCGCCGAACAATTTGCACGTCGGGGCAGGCTGTGCTCCATCAGGAATGACAGCTGGGACGCCACCGCATTGCCAAAGAAACACTCTTCTCTTCCTCGTTTATTCGTCCAGGATGTGCTGTCCGTTTGTTTGAAAATGACAGAAGACTGATAATCTCAAACAGAAACACCTCTCCCTTTGATGGAAGGACATGTCTGGGACAAGCAGAGGGAAGGCAGATTCCAGGGGCGATCTGTCAGCGGTCACCGGTGGTCCTCCTCCACAATCCGGAACTGTTTGCTTGCCCAGACTGTCCAAAAAAAATTCAAACAAACTCCTGCGGCATCCTAGCCATTTATTTCCTATAAATGTAAACCATCCTCCTGACAGCTTTTTTTATGGACAAGAGCAAGTCTGTCTTCAGGAATTTTATTTCCTTTGTGCAGCCTTCCTGCCACGAAGCCACCAGCCTGGGCCTCCCCTGAGGTCACTAGTCGCCCCCTAAATCTCTGTGGGTTGACCGGCCTCGGGGAAGAGAACGTAGTAATTTACTGTTCCGTGCAAAGCTAGAAAGAATATCGAACCTTCGTAAGTGGGAGCCATATTATCTTCTCATGATACATTTTTTTAAAATATACTTTTTAAAATGTCACAGTCTAAGCCCAGAAGGCTCTTTGTCACGATCCCGTTGGTACAAACGCCACCTGTGCACAGAAATCTCGTGGAAAACCCAGCATGGTGCTTACTTGGCCCGAGGCACTCACTTCTAACTTAAACTTCCTGAAACTTTTCAGTAGAACCGCAGGAGCTAGTTTCCGGCCCGTTCCGGAGACTACACCTTCTATCTAGCCTCGTGGCATCACAATGTGCCTGAGAAATGGAGGTTGATCGTTTATCATCATCGTTCCCTCCGCTTCTGAAAGACCCGATCTGCGTTCCCATCCTTCGACTGGCACGGGTCTGGGGCTCTCCAGAGAAATATCTCACTGCGAGCTTGGTGCCTCGTCGCTATGCGGAAAACAAGAGGCCGGGGGAAGATGAGAACTGAAGACTCGTGACCCGAAGATAAAGAGGAAGGACGGCTTGCTCCCTTACTCCACAGACATTCACGAGTATCTGCAGAGCGCTTGGCACTGGGCTGGATTCTGTAAGAAACAGAACTCGAAGTAGACCTACCATTTGATCCAGCAATCCCACTACTGGGTATTTACCCAAAGGACAATATATATATATATATATATTCTATAAAAAAAGGCACCTGCACTCGAATGTTTATAGCAGCACAATTCACAGTTGCAAAGATGTGGAAACCACCCAAGAGCCCATCAATACATGAGTGGATTAATAAAATGCGGTATATGTGTACCATGGAGTTCTACTCAGCCACAAAAAACAACGGTGATCTAGCACCTCTTGTACTGTCCCGGATGGAGCTGGAGCCCATTCTTCCAGGTGAAGCATCCCAAGAATGGAAAAACAAGCACCACATGGACCCGCCATCAAATCGGGATTAATCGATAAAATCGATCAACACTTACGTGCATATATGGAAGTAACTAACATTCACCCGGTGTCGGGCAGGTGGGGGGGGAGGAGGGGATGGGAGAATTCACACCTTACGGGTACAATTCGCACTATCTGGGGGACGGGCACACTTATAACTTTGACTCAAATGGTACAAAAGCAATTGACGTAACTAAAATGTCTGCACCCCTGTACATTTTATTTATTCTGAAATTGTTTTTTTAAAAAAGAAAAGAAATGGTGTCTGACCTCCAGAGCTTACAGTGTAGTAAGAAAAACAAGACGCTAAGAAAGATCCAATGTGCTGATTTCTGTAATGGAGGGAGGACCTTGGAAGGCACAGAGGAGAGACCACCCACTGGGAGAAGTGGGAAGGAGCCTCTTCCCTCCACCGCTGGCCAGATTATGCTCTTGAGCAAGTTACACAGCCACTCTGAGCCTCGGTTTCCTCCGCTGGCCATTGGGATAATGATACCTGCCTTTAGAATCTGTTTTTAAAGCCAGGATGATCTGGCCGAGGCACCTGGCACAGTGCCTGACTCTCAAAGAACGCTGGGTGGGGCGAACGATGCCATCAATCATAGGACCCTGACTATCACCTGGAGAGGAGCAAGAGTGAGCTCACTGTCCCCGGAGGTAATCAAAGAAAGCTTCGTAGAGAAGGAGGAGTGAAAGATAAGGCAGGATGTAAAGAGGAGGAGGAGGAGATGGGAGTGGGCTGTGGGGAGGGTCTCTCAGGAGGTCAGGAAACCCGTGGGTTAGCGCGCTAGGGAGGCCAGCCAGCTTTCCCCAGGGGAAGTAACGTGCTTCTCTGCTCTTCTTCCAGCTCTTCGTGCGAGAACCCGAGAAGAGGCTGGGGGTGCGGGGAGACATCCGCCAGCACCCTTTGTTCCGGGAGATCAACTGGGAAGAACTGGAGCGGAAGGAGATTGACCCACCTTTCCGGCCTAAAGTGGTAAGGACTTTGCCCTGGGGGCCTCGGTTTAGCCATCTGCCTGCCTCCACCCTGCCCCACCCTCCGACTCATATGGGCTACTGGGCTGCTGGTGGGGAGGTGGGGAGGTCACTCCTGTTTAGGAAATTTAAGCTCTGTAGTAAGGACGCAGCTGCACAAGGAATGCCGCGTGCACCTGCCTTAGGTCAAATGCGTGTCTGTGAGGGTGACCGTCAGATGACACGGAGGTTTGCAGGTGGCACATACATGCTTCATGGGCACCGTCGGGGTGACCCAAGCTTGTGCATAAACCCTGCATCCTATGTCAGGAGTTCCGGCACCGTTTTTAAATGCTATTTATTAAAGTTCAATTACATCATCTGTGATGCGTTCCTGCAACTACCTCCCCTAATGGCAATGGTCAGGTATTCTTTGGCTTAAGGGAAAAAAATAGATAAATCAGTGCTTAGAAAAAGATAGATCTCCAAATTCCCACGGACAGGCTTGCTAGCGAAAGTCAGGAGCCTACAACAGGAAAGGCAGATGCTTAGTTTATCTGCAAACAGCAACTCTGGTCCACAGATCAGAGCCTAGATGCCAAAAGTTACGATCATGAATTTAACGGCTCATTTTCTTCTCTTCTCTCTCTCTCTCTCTCTCTCTCTCTCTCTCTCTCTCTCTCTCTCTCTCTTTTTCCTCCCTTTGCCCCGTGACCAAGAAATCCCCATACGACTGCAGCAACTTCGACAAGGAATTCTTAAACGAGAAGCCCCGGCTGTCGTTTGCGGACCGAGCCCTGATCAACAGCATGGACCAGAACATGTTCAGGAACTTTTCCTTCGTCAACCCGGGCATGGAGCCGCTCATCTCCTGAACCTGGCCTCCCCCGGGGACTGGAAGCCGGGATTCCCTTTTCAATTTGGGAAAGAACAGAAAACACTCAACAATGAAGGCTGAGACCCGTTACCTCCTGGCCAGACCGTTCACCTGTAGCAGAAACCAACTCTACTTCACTAATGACCACGCCCTGCGTCGTGGCTCCCGCCACGTTCCCCGGACACTCCCCAGGTCAGGCCGAGACTCACCCTAGCCGTTTACTTGAACCCTGGTTCCCCGCACTGGGAAATTCGAAAACTCGACACGGCTCTCAACGGTGGCTCTTCACCTGGGGCCCCAACTGCCGGGTAGTGACAGGCTCTGCAGACGGAGGAGCAAACTGAAAACAGATGCCTCCAGACTGCAACAGCCTGGCGTACGGGGTGGCCCGTCCCACGTGGCCTCGGACAAGTAACCGCTCACCCGTTTTATCCTGTTTCTATCTGTGGACGTGTAAGTGGCTAGGGGGGACAGCCCCGAATAGGTTTTTATGGGAATTCTTCACAATAAACATAGCTTGTAACTTGAGATTCACAAATCCATTCATTCTCATTAGCCGTGAAATTCCCGGGAAAGAGGAGAAATGGAAAGATGGGAAAAGCTTCCCCAATTGGGAAGTTTGGCTAGAACACCTTACGCTGGTTCTCTTGTCAAGAGAGACCTCAAATGTAGAGTTCAACCAAGATAGTGTCACTTCACTCTTGGCAGGAAAACCTTTCCCTCCATCCATCCATTGCTCTTTGACTTCCATAGTAGCCCGGTCATTCATTACCGTCCTCGCATTATAACAAGAAAAGAAAAAGTGCGTAATTCTTCGGAGAGGAAAGAAAACCAACCCCTGGTCATACCATGATTGACGAGTTGATGACTCATAAACCCCTCCTGAGGCATCATTCAAGACAAATGCCCCGCACCTGCTACTGGCAGTGGTCAATCGCGTTGAATTAGAAAATTCTAAATATGTGTTTTTAAAGTATCTGTGCTGTTTGTATATTTTGATAAAATGTTGTGACTTAATGGCAAAGAGGTGGATGTGTACAAATGGAATAAAAGAAAAAAACAAAAACAAAGACAGACACCTCTTAATAATTTAATTCCCTGCTTGCCCCTCTCCACCCCGAGAACTTGATTCTGTCACGTCGATCATTAAAACGTAGCCAGCGTTGCGTTGATGTTGTAAACTTTGGAAAGCATAAAAAAAAAAAAATCCCAACATGGGTGAGAAATTCAGATCATTCTTAATTATTGTTGTTATGGAAACCTCGAGGGGGGTTTCAGAGGAGATCCAGTTGCGCACCACACAAAGGTCTGATTATCCAGACAGCAAAGGTTGCCAAGGAAGAAAAGAATTTTAATTCGAACGACAGACATCTTTTGGGAGAGCGGGAGAATGAGATCCTGGGCTTTGTGAGGAGCAGCCAGGTGCATGGGGCAGGTGGCAGGCCCTGGGGCAGGTCGTGGGGGTGGTGACCTCTGGCACCCGGACTCTCTTGCCCGGGGCCCTTTGGAGTCTCAACTTCATCTTGTAGAACTTCCACCATCTCTGGGAAACAACTCAAAAACTTCATATAGTTAGTTAAGAGAGAAGACTATTAAATATATATATATATGTAGGGGTCATTGAGATTTGTTCATAGAGCCTTGTCCTCACATTCTTCTGTCTCCTCCCGACAAGATTTTCTGGCAGGAGTGGCCGAGGGTGTGGGGAGTGGCCCCTTCCCCATCCTCAGGCCTCTCTGGGGACGCTGCCTCCTCCAAGGCTAACGTCGGGATGAGGGAAGGAAAACTTGGCCTTCACCCTCATCAAGTTCGCTGAAAAGTCGACTTACAATAAAGCACGTTTTCTCATAAGAGAACACCCATCAAATTTATTTTAACGTGTATACACGGGAACCCTCAGAAATGGAGATTCCACTCCCAGCCGGGCTCGGAAGGAAGCTCCTATGCCTTCCTGGTAAAATGGGTTATGAGAGGAGGAAAGAGGAGTCCTGCAAAAGATTTCTATTGAGGAAGAACAGGATGGGTAACAGAGATTAACTGGTAAATTGTTCCCTTTGGAATTTAAATGAGTCTGGGGGTGGGGCAGGAAAGTCAGAGAGACCTTGAGGCTTCTTCTGTCCATCTCACATGTCCAAATGTCATGTTTTTGGGGTAAACTATTTCTAATTTCCCTCACCAACTTCTTTCCAGCCCTTGTGGAATGTTCTCAGTGCTTTCTGCAGCATTTATTTAAGGAAGGCCACTTTGACCTCTGACCTCACCCCTTGGACCCACCTGGGTCGGCCCCTCTGCTGGCCCCTTCCTCCACCTCCTTTCTCTTCCACCTCCCTCCTTCAGAGCATCTCAAACCTGAGTCTCCAGTCCTGGCCCTCTGCCCGGCTCTGCAGCAGCCCGTTAGCCCAGTGCACTCTGGGCAGTTCATCCACTTAGGGTCTCCCTGTTCCTGTTGTCAAGCACCCCCCCCCATTGTAACAGAGTAGTCACCCTCCTCCCATAGGTATGAAAAGGGGGAATATGTAATAGAAGAAATGGCTGGGGGAAAAAAAAAAAAACAGCAAAAAGGTTTTATGTGTCTTTAAAACATCTTGCACTCCTTTGGGAGAACTAGAACTAGGCCCGCAGGCCAGCAGTCGGGAGGGGCAGGGCAACGTCTTTCGTTGTTTGTGCCACAGGACATGGCTCAACGGAATTGTCTGGGTGGAGGTCACGAGATCGTATCTCTCTCTTTCTCTCTCTCTCTCTCAGAAAGCAAAATAAACTTTTTACTTCTTTATATCCTCATCTTTGCATTGAGAATTCTTTCTCAGCCCACGTACGAATTCCCACCCTAACAGGGTGAATTTAAAAATACACGAGTGCGCTGCGTGCAGGGTAGGGTGGCGGTGTTCCCGCAAAAGATAGGACCTGTGACCTGGGAGATGTATTTGGAAAGAGAGTCTTTGAGAGTGTAGCTGAGTTAAGGATCTCAAGAGGAGATCACGCGGGATTATAGGGATGGGCTCTAAATCCCTGTAGTGTCTAGTATCTACATGTAGATGCTAGATTTATATAAGAGAAGGGAGAGGAGGGTTACACACACACACCACACACACACACACACGCACGCACGCACACAGCAGACAAGGCAGAGATGGGATTGATGCGGCCACCAGCCACAGAAGAGGCAGGAAGGATCCTGCCCCAGAGCCTTCAGAGGGAGCCCGGCCCGGCCAGCACCTTGATTGTGGACTTCCCACCCCCAAAACTGTGGGAGAGTAAATCTCTGCTGCCTTTAAGTGACCCAGCTTGTGGGCATTCATCACGGCGGCCACAAGGCACTCATCCACTGCTCAGGGAAGACAGCCGTGTGTTGGGACAGGGCGGCGGCGACATTTGCGGCTCCTGCCCAGTGCGGCCACCACACCTGCAGGTGGGGGCTTCCCGTTCCCGCCTGGGAACTTCCCACCATGGCTCCACTTCCTGTCTACGGGAATGTCCCACCCTGGTTCTCACTGTTCTTTGCATTTTCTCTCACCAGCCTTTAGTTTCCTCCTAGATAAGAGATACTGGATACTGGATACAAGATACTAGATATGACATACGACATACTAGATACTACATACGAGATACTAGATACTACATACAAGATACTAGATACTACATACAAGATACTATATACTGCATACAATATATTAGATACTGCATACAATATACTAGATACTACATACAAGATACTAGATACTACATACAAGATACTAGATACTATATACAAGATGCCAGATATGACAAACAAGATACTAGATACTACATGCAAGATACTAGATACTACATACAAGATACTAGATACTACATACAAGATACCAGATATGACAAACAAGATACTACATACTACATACAAGATACTAGATACTACATATAAGATACTAGATATGACATACAAGATACTATATACTGCATACAATATATTAGATACTGCATACAATATACTAGATACTACATACAAGATACTACATACGAGATACTAGATACTACCTATGAGATACTAGATATTACATAAAAGATACTAGATACTAGATATACTAGATACTACATACAAGATACTAGATACTGCATACAATATATTAGATACTGCATACAATATACTAGATGCTACATACAAGATACTAGATACTACATACGAGATACTAGATACTACCTATGAGATACTAGATATTACATAAAAGATACTAGATACTAGATATAATATACTAGATACTACATACAAGATACTAGATACTGCATACAATATACTAGACACTACATATGAGATAGTAGATACAAGATACTTGGTGCTACATACAAGATACAAGACACTAGACCTAGATATAAGGCTCAGGGCTTTTCCACCACAGTGGGGGCTGTTTCTCTTCGTGAGTCAGCAGCCGTTTCTTCCTGGAGACGTGACGCCCCCACTGCGGATGTCGTTTATGAACTCAGGCCAGTATTTAGAGGGGCAGAGACTCCCGTGTGCAGGTGTTCACCTGTCACTGTAATAAGGAACACAGGAAACACCGAAGCCCGTCACCTGCGAGGGCGAGGGGTGAGGCAGGAGATGCTGTGAGATCACCTTCTCTGAGGTTTTGACTCTTGAAAGCATCTTCCCGTTCTACCTACTCGAAATAAAAATTAAATTAAACCAAAAAGAGTAGAAAGGGGAAAAAAAATCTACAACCGAAGGTAAGCTAACACAAATCAATCCAATTGCATTTCCAACGAATAATATAACCCTGTTGAAGGAGAAGGAAAGAAGAAAGGTAGGAAGGAAGGAACAGGAGGAACAAAAGTAAAGAAAAGAAAGCGAATCCACACGACGCTTCAGAGGCAAGGATTGTAAAACTGAAGGGGTGGAAAGATCTTGCATGAACTCTGAAGTACCACACACACCACAGGGAAGGGCATCACCGCCCTCCCACCCTAACGTTCAAGGTGGAAGCCTCTGGGGTCATCCTAGATGTTTCCCCATCTCCCCATCACCATAACGGGAGGCCTTTAAATGCCCCTCTCCAAAATCAAAAAAAAAAAAAAAAGTAGGCAAAAATAAGTAAGGATGCGGGAGATATGAATAACGATTCTCTAGCTCGAGCTAATAACGAGAGAGTTTTAAAGTCAGTAAACACTGAAAAGGCACCTTACCTGGCAGGGCTTGGTGAGGGTCACACGAGTTAACATACAGGAAACACTTCTCCTGTGCCGCGCAGAGCGAGCGCCCAGTAGGTGCGCACCGTGGTTAACGTCCAGAATCTGGCCAACGAGCAAACCAACGCCTACTACAAACCGGAAGCCATGAGCCTGCAGCTACTGACGACCATTAGGAAGTCATGCCGGGAGAAGAGGAATAGCATTCCACGTGAAAGCCTAGAGCAGACTTGCAAATTTCCTAGGTTAAACAGAAAATTGAAATGGAATTTACAGACTATTTAGCCATGAATGGCCGGTGGGTGAGAGGAAGGACTTCAACTAGCAGAATTCGTTGCTGAATTTCCCTTCTGCTAGCATGTGTCCTGGCCACCCACCCGGCCACTGCACCGTCCAGCTGCGGGGAGAGCTGAAGGTCAGGGCCATCGCCAGGCACCAGGGAAGACGGCCAGGTGGAGTGTGGACAGATCAACAGAGACTGGGCACACACTTGGAATCGTTTTAAATCGCATGCACCCTAAACACGAGAACAATCTCTCCATCACCTCCACGTGAATTTTGGATTATCAAAGTAATACCCAGACAGGAAGAGAATGTCTCTGCACATGTATGTAGTAATCAGCACACTGTAATGAATTTTTTTTTTTTTTGGTTTGGTTTTTTCCAGTGTTACTGCGGGCTTTAAGAAGCTTTGGATGCTCAACCAAAGACACGATTCTGAAAACAAGTGGAAAATCTAAGTCCTGCAAAGCCTACTCGAAATTTCAGTCTGTATTTCAAAACTCGGTGACACCCACCCACCTGGAAACTACCCACCTGTAACTGTCCCCCCACCCTCCCCCAGCTTCCCTCCTCAGCCCCCACCCCTCCCACGCTCAAGGATGAGATGCCCGTTTGTCGTTGCCGTGGAGATCGTGCTCTTAAAGGTTTTGCCGCTGAGATGTCATTGGTCATATGGTAAGGCAGAGCCCTCTAGTGTCCCCACATTGCATTGCCTCCAAGAATAAAGTACGAGGTTGGTGTTCGCGGTGGTGATTTCATCAAGAGAGGAAAGTTGGTTCTACTGGCTGGCTCCGGTGCTAAACTGACCAAACCCCAGAGTGGGATAAAAGTAAGAGTCTTTTGTGTTTTGTGTGCATTGCATGTCTGGCCAGCCATATGAAAAAAATCCAAATTGCTGTATAACAGCGAACATTTGACCCCCGCCCCCAGGAGACTCATTCTCCAAGGGTAGCCTATAAACTGGTCACCACCAGCCTCAGAATAATACGTAGAAATGCGCAGTCTCAGGAACCGCAGCATACAGGGAATTCCACGGTGCCAGCCATCAGATTTTAATGACTGGTGCATACCTTGTTTCCTCGAAAATAAAACAGGGTCTTCTATTTGTTTTTCCTCAAGAAGACACCCTAGGGCTTATTTTCAGGGGATGTGTTATTTTTGTTAAGTGTGGTACCACCATCTACATTTATTCAAATAGAGTTGAGTCGTCTTCTTCTGGAACATCATCATCACTCTCCAAACCCCGAATCCCATCCTGAATTTCTTGTGACTCTATTTCCTTTAGAACCACTGGCCCCAATCTCTCATGTGGAGCAACAGAGCTCTCTCAGGGCAGATGGGAAGGGCTGCTCGTCTTCTTTCCCGCTCCGCGATGACACGCATGGGTTGTGCAGATGCGCTGCGCAGCCACGCCCGTCACTAGGGCTTATTTTCGGTGTGGGGCTTCTATTGTGCACATGCTTAGAAATCCTGCTAGGGCTTATTTTATGGGTAGGTCTTATTTTCGGGGTAGGGCTTCTATTGCGCACATGCTTAGAAATCCTGCTAGGGCTTATTTTATGGGTAGGTCTTATTTTCGGGGAAACACGGTAGTGTGATCTGTCACCTCACCCCAACAGGCACCTGTCCCCACGACTTCACCTTCAGGAGCTAAATTAGGAAGCTCTTAACCAGAGGTTCGTGAATGAGCAGGAATTTCCAGTAAATTTTGAGCAGCTGTGTATACATGTGTTCTCTTGAGTTTAAGATTCCTCTTTATCATTGAGTTTAAGGGATTTGATTATGAGTCGGTGCTGTTTTCTTCATGTCTCTTGTGCTTGGGGTTTATGATCTTACTGGATCTGGGAATTTAAGGTTTTCATCATACTTGGAAAATTGGAGGGACATTATTCCTTTCAATATATCGTCTGTTTCCCTCTTTATTTGGGTCTCCAATGGCAAATATATGTGGCCACTTGAAGTTATCCCATAGTACATTGATGTTCTGGTTCTTTCTCTTTTTTGTTTTTTCTTTTTTCTTAATCGCTTTTGTCTCAGGATCTTGTCTTGGATAGTTTTTATTGCTACCTATTCAAGTGTACAAATCTTTTCTTCTGCAATATCCAATCTGCCATCAGTCCCTACAAGTGTATCAATCATCTCAGATATTGTCATTTTCACCTCTGAAAGTTCCATTTAAAAAATATCTTTCATGTCTATATTTAATGTTCAATATTTCTTCTAGCTTTTTGGACTTACATATTACAATAATATGTTAAATGTCCTCATCTATTAAGTTTATTCTCTGTGTCATTTTTAGGTCAAGTTGCACAATAATTTGCATGTTCGACATGCATTAGTTCATTTCAACTTTATGACTGTCATCTCGTCAAAACAATTATTACAGTTTCTTTTTCATTCCACTTTTGAATTGCACCAGGGTTTTACATGTTAATTATGTAATTAACTGTGATTAAATCATCAAACCCAAAATGAGTATCTCTGCGCTCACACAAGACTTTCTAATTAATCTTACACTAAGTCAACCAAACATTTGCATCTTGTCATTGGAAAGTGTTGTTAAAAAGTAGCTGGGGCTCTAGTTTCTTGTCTGCGGTGGCAGTAATGAGTGACGAGCCACCACAATGGTGCCCAGCCCATCCGTTAGTTCCCCGGGGCAGCTGATCTACAGGGTGAATGTGTTATCATAACAGCTGCACAAAGATACAGATTAGTTTCATGGTATTATTAATAACTATTTTCTGATTATAAAAGTTGTAAAAGCCTCTGGTCAAACATGACAAATTGACTAGAAAGTGACCTCTTCACTCTTTAAAAAAAAAAAAAAAACTCCATTAAAAATAAAATTAAGGCTGGGCGCAGTGGCTCACGCCTGTCATCCTAGCACTCTGGGAGGCCGAGGTGGGAGGATCACTCGCGGTCAGGAGTTCAAAACCAGCCTGAGCAAGAGCGAGACCCCGTCTCTACTAAAAATAGAAAGAAATTAATCGGCCAACTAAAAATATATAGAAAAAAAATTATCCGGGCATGGTGGCACATGCCTGTAGTCCCAGCTACTCGGAGGCTGAGGCCAGGAGGATGGCTTGAGCCCAGGAGTCTGAGGTTGCTTCGAGCTAGGCTGACGCCATGGCACTCTAGCCCGGGCAACAGAGTGAGACTCTGTCTCAAAAAAATTAATTAATTAAATTAAATTAAAATAAGCGTGGAAAGTGATTTCGAATTTATAATTAAAAATTACAATAATAAAAAACAAGAGCCGGGCACTGTGGCTCACGCCTGTAATCCTAGCTCTTGGGAGGCCGAGGCGGGCGGATTGCTCAAGGTCAGGAGTTCAAAACCAGCCTGAGCAAGAGCGAGACACCGTCTCTACTATAAATAGAAAGAAATTAATTGGCCAACTAATATATATATAAAAAATTAGCCGGGCATGGTGGCGCATGCCTGTAGTCCCAGCTACTCGGGAGGCTGAGGCAGAGGGATCACTCGAGCCCAGGAGTTTGAGGTTGCTGTGAGCTAGTCTGACGCCACGGCACTCACTCTAGCCTGGACAACAAAGCGAGACTCTGTCTCAAAAAAAAAAAAAAAAAAAAAAACAAGAGAGAAGACAATATCAGACGAGAGATTTCAACCAACTTTTGAAAGAGGGAGGACAGGGAGGGGCAGCCAGCTCCAGGGGGGCAGGGACACACCCACCCACAACCTGGAGAGAGAGGGGAGTGGACCCACCCCTCTGGATCCCAGGGAGGCCCAGCCCTTGGAGATGCCAGGGGATGCATGAATGCAGGGTGCAGTTCTGAACCAGGTGGATGGGTCGAGAGCCTACAGGCATGTCAGCTAGGTGCTGGGTCCTCAGCCCCACCACGTGAAACTGGGCACCTAAGCCCACCCGCACCCAAGACACCAGAGGTCTGCTTCTTGGACAAACCGCACCCACGCATCTCCAAATTCAGGGGCAGGCATAGCGAAGCGTAGAGATATTGGTGGGATTGAAAACAAGAGAATTAAGTGAAAATTTACGAAGTAAAATACGGCACTCTTAGCCCATTTTTTTTCCCTGCCCTGCTGCTAGAAAAACGAACAGTTGGCTAAATGACACTGGGGGATCCTTCTCTAAAGACACTACATGGCCACTGAGAAAAGATGGACAAATATTATTTGAGGCATCCCTCCAACATTAAGACTGAATGTTGGGCTGGATATACTGTAGGTCAAATCTACCAGTTGACTAAGAGAAAAACAAGCAAACCCTACCTACGCATGCAGAGCTTGCATTTAATGTACTAAAACAATGCTGTAAATTAGCACGGATAGCTAAAGACATCATGTGTTTGAGGAAAGTCTCCAATAATAGAGATACCAAAACATACATATGGAGAAAACGAACCCAGACAAATATAAACAATGCAGAGAACAGATGAAATGTTTTTTAAAAAATATGTAAGCAATGCCCTCAGAGTAGAAAGAGAAGTTATTTTGGGCACGTAAGATAAGAATAGGAGACTGCAGAAGGGGAGCAATCAGCAAAAAGTAAAGAGACCTTATAAACTCGAATATGTATTAATGAAATGGGTAAAAAAAAAAAAATCTACCTAAATGCAGAAGGATAAGTTGAGGCAGGAGGGAGGAGAGGTCGAGCAGGAGACTGCTGTCTTGTAAACTTTCCTTATCACTATGACACTTGGAGCTCTGCGCATGTTCATGTCCGTTGTTAATTTATTGTCTCACAGCTCCAAATTCACCCTTCTCCGCCCAGTGTGTGATCCTGGAGCTGGGCCAGAATGGGCCTCCTTTGCAGATGTCAAGCTCTGTCCGTAGAGGGCGCTGGGGAGACATCAGGGAGGACACAGTAGAGGACCAGAGACTCTTCCAGATGCTAGGGGGACTGTTTTCCTTCCTGCAGCAGCCACTGGTGTCCACACTCCAGACAGTGTCCCCAGCACCTTAGCAAAGCAAAAAAACAAAAAAACAAATAATTCATGTGTCTGACTTTGAGAACAAAGTACTGCTGAGGCTAATCGTTTCTCGTTCATCCTTTCCTTCATTTATTCCTGAAACAACCAATTATTGAGCCCCAACCATGTCCCAGGCACTGAGAACACAAAGATCCGTTAGCACCCTGCAGCCCCTGCAGCCGGAGCGACACAGACACCCGATCGTGACACGCTGTGCTTCAGTGCACGGTAAGATAAAAACGGTCTGATGCTGAGAGTGAAGCCTCCGTGTGGCACCTCTCTCAGGTTCCCTCAAGCCACTGGTGTGGTGGAAGCTTTGTCTCTATGGTTACCAAGGATCTCCTCTGAGACACACCAAAAAAAAAAAAAAAAAAAAAGTCAGCAGTACCCTGGGTGTTAGCTGGGAACTCACGGTCCAGCGGCATTGGCTGAGTCCAAGGGACAGCAGAGTGGTGACGAAGACCTGGATGCCGAGCCAGATCCTAGAGGTGCTGGGTGGCCTCTGGGATGCTTACGTAATGAGCACGTGCAGAATCCCCTTCCTCTGTTCCTTGTTTCCACGCGGCAGGGACCAAGGCCACCTGCACCGTAGCCTCTCCCCGTTTTGAAAGGCTAAGACGCTGGGGGCAAACTCCCCAGTGTTTGTGGGATCACGGTGTCACTGGGAAGTCTGACCCCTGCCCCGCTCCACCGCGGAGTGGTCACCGGTGCAAGGTGCTGGAAGTATTCACGGGTGTTCTAGAGCAGAAGCGAGCAGTCTCCTCGGGCGTGAGGGCCACCGGCAGCTCAGCAGTGCCTGGGGCTGGGCACGGCCCCCAGGGCTCATTGGCAGAGCAGATAAAACGTAAAATAAAAGAGGACCCGGGAAGGCACAGAAGAGTAAGAGGAGAGAGAGGGAGAGAGGGAGAGAGGGAGGGAGGGAGGGAGGGAGGGAAAGAGGGAGGGAGGGAGGGAGAGAGGGAGGGAGGGAGAGGGAGGGAGGGAGGGAGAGAGAGAGGGAAGGAGGGAGGGAGGGAGGGAGGGAGGGAGGGAGGGAGGGAGGGAGAGAAGGGCTCATGCGGCCAGGAACTAGTGTGCAGATGCTAAATTTAAAAGTATCTTGGCCGGGCGCAGTGGCTCACGCCTGTAATCCTAGCACGCTGGGAGGCCGAGGCAGGTGGATGGCTCGAGGTCAGGAGTTTGAAACCAGCCTGAGCAAGAGCAAGACCCCGTCTCCACTATAAAAATAGAAAGAAATTAATTGGCCGACTAAAAATATATAGAAAAAATGATCCGGGCATGGTGGTGCATGCCTGTAGTACCAGCTACTCGGGAGGCTGAGGCAGGAGGATTGCTTGAGCCCAGGAGTCTGAGGTTGCTTCGAGCTAGGCTGACGCCATGGCACTCTAGCCCGGGCAACAGAGTGAGACTCTGTCTCAAAAAATATAAATAAATAAATAAATAAAAGTATCTTAAGCTGAGCACAGTGGCACGTTGCCTGCAGTCCCAGCTACTGAGGAGGCTGAGGCAGGAAGATGGCTTGAGCCCAGGAGTTAGAGATCAGCCTGGGCAACACAGCAAGACCCTGTCTCAAAAATAAAATAAAATAAAATAAAATAAAATAAAATAAAATAAAATAAAGGAGGTCTATTCCCATAACAGAAGTCTCCCAAGTCACACAGCGCTTCGCCTTCTACAATGACAGCCTGGGACCAGAAGGAGCAGTTGCTACCACTGTTCTCTGGGATTTCAAGTCTCCTTTGCTTCCTTTGGCACATCCTAAGCGGGGAGATGCGGGGCCAGCCTCTGTCTCTGTCCTTGGTTTGGTGTCTATCCCAGCACTTCACACACAGCAGGTGCAGAGGAGGGGAGCAGGGGAGCAGGGGAGCAGGGGAGCAGGGGAGGGGCAGACAAGGCCCAGCTTGCCTGATGCATCTGTTTCCTGCAATGGTCCCGGCTGCGCTGTTTGGACTTGAGTCACTAGGGGGAGGCAGAGGAACGTGAGAGAAGCCACCATCCCCTGTCCCTGCCGGGGCGGGAGCCTGTCAGACCAGATCTGAGGCTGAACGTGCTTCGCCGGCCCTGCGAGCTTAGCCATGGGAAGAATCAGAGTCCTCAGCCTTGCCCTTCATTCAAGATGTGTATCCTGCCTCTGACCAGAGTGCAAGCCATACATGTGTAGGACGTAATGAGAGAAAAAGCTGCCTGTCATAGAGCAATGCAGGGGATTCTGGGGGGCATTTGGTCAATGCCACCCAGCAGAGGGTGTGACTCAGCAGGAAAATGGGCAGGAATCAATCAGAGCCTTGGGACCAGTGCTCTCCGGCAACGTGACCCCCGCCCACCGGGTCCCTGGTCCTCCTGGAACGCCCGTTTCTCTTAATGCCAGTGAAAGGACGGCGGGAAGCACTCCCACCTTGTGGAGTTCCTGCACAAGGCACGAAAACTGATCCCTGAAAACAGTCTCTCACAAAACAGCAAAGAACCGCGTGGAGCTAAATCCAGTTGTCATTATTATTAACCGTGTGTTCAAGCCATGAGGCTGTCTACTTAAGCATGCTCTTGGAGTCTGCCAACATCAAATAGTGAGACTCAGAGAACAGGATTAAGTGCAGAGTCTGTCTGAGCACAAAGCTTAGGGATGCTTGGAAAACAGCCTCCAAGGGAACGGGGTCTGTGCGCCCCGGCCCCGGTTACACGGGCAGAAGCAGTTTCAGCAGGGCTGGGACATTCCCCGTGCAAGGCCGGCATGCACGTTACAGGATTTATTGTTGTAACAGTGCAGCCCACTGCGTTCTGGGAAAGATGGTGTCAACATTCCGCCTGGGGGAGCAGCATCCCGGAGGAGTCCCCCCAGTGCCCCCGCTCGGCCATCCCATTTCCCGTTCAGGGGAAAAAGAAGTTGTGATGACTCGTTCCATGACTCAGGCCACATAGCCACATTTCTCTCAAGGCTCAGAATAATTTGAAGCCCCAGCGGCTTTAAGTTCGAGTTGTTGAATTCCACGAGCTCTCCAGTGAGAGTCCAAAGCCAGCTCTAGGAGGGCAGGAACTATATTGTGGCCAGCGGTCTTGGCGTCTAACACGGTACCCGGCAAATAGGAGATCGTTATTTTTTCCCAGTTTAGTCGATAAGTAAAAACAGCTATGTGTAGGAAAACCATATCATTTACTAGCTAAAAATATGTATATATATATATATATATATATATATATATATATATATTTTTTTTTTTTTTTTTTTTTTTTTTTTACTGAAAAGAAGCATTGTTAGTAGTTACTCCAGAAAACAGGCTAAAAGCAGGACTGTCCTGGGCCGGCTGAGACCTGGGACACCTGGCACCTGCTCACTCTAGTGACGCCGTCCTCGCTGTGTGTCGGAATCTAGCTGCAGGCAGACGGCTCTGGGCTGGGCACAGTACCAAGTCACTTAACCTGTGTAACATCCTAGTAGCTTGGTCCTGTGATGCACCATCTTCAACACACATTTATTGACCGCCTGCCATGTGCCCCAAGCCTTCTAGAAGCTCGGAATACCTCAAAACTCGACCGCCACCGCAGGAAAGATTTGGGTCCTTTCAGAGCAGGGGGATGGGGGAGACAGACAGTAAATATTAAACATAATAAACACGTAAATCCCCTAGGCTGCTACCCGCAGCCACGGGTAAAAGCAGCGCAGGGTGCGGGGCGCTCTGAGCTCTGGGTGAGAAAAGGCAGGGGGAGCCGGCAGAGTCCCGACTGTCCCCAGGCGATCTGGGCACGTCCTGCTTTCTCTTTCAGTTCCGGTGTGCACCTGCCCTTGCTACACACCCAGACTCACTTCCTCCATGGGTGGCAGACAGAGAAGGTCACACGAGGTCTGGCCTTACCACCTTGAGCGAAACTCGTTGCCCACCCCCACAGGCGCCAGACATTTGCACCCCCCCTGAAGACTTGATCCGGGTGGCAGGGGGGTTCCCACGAGGCGCTGGGCCCCCGGAATCACTTGCTGACCCAGCAGGCACGAGAGGCACGTCCCTGCTTCACCTGGAGAACGTTTCGCTCCTGAGCTTGAGGAAGTGGCCGGCCGAGCCCACCAGACGGAACCGAGAAGGGCCGGGCTTCCCGAAAGCCTTGAGCCAACGCTGGCGTCTCAGCATGTCTGAGCCGCCCCAACCACGTGATGTGAAACTTCCTCCCCCCCTCCGCCCCGACCTCCTCACCCTGCTCTCCCCGGCTTCCTGACCTTCCTCATCTTGTGACTCTGGCGAAGCCCCAGGGTGCTTATTCAACCTGTCTCAAGACACCCTGTGCCAAGGGGAAAAAGAAAGAAAAGGAAAAAAAAAAAAAAAAGGCAAGTGCGGTCTCCAGGGCAAAGGCTGCCAAGAGCCCATCAATAATAGCACAAGGCTAGACGGAGCACAAAGCAAGCTTTAAATGTGAAATCCCGTCTGCAGAAAGAGACGGAGCATGTTCTCAACATTCTGCATCTGCCCGGCTGTGGGTGAATGTTCCGGCCGCCAGCCTGCACGCCATCTAATAAGCAAACCGTGGCAGATATTTATGGAGGGTCTCCTCTGTGCAAGGCACTACGCTCACAGTTATTTACTTGTGTGGACATTGTAGCTTTCCCCCAAATCTCTTTCTCTCTAGGCTTCCATTTGATGTCTATAAAGCACAGGAGTTTTAAGCTGATAGTCTCCAGAAACTCAGCTGTAGAATTCTGACTAGTTCCTTGCTAGAGCGTGGGCATCCCGAAAGCAGAGATAATGTCTCACTGATCTTCCCTTCCGGCACCGGGCACAGGCTATGATGTGGAGGAGATGATGGGTGAATGCCCGTTGAACAAATCAAACTTCTGAAATAAGGCTCTTCGAGAAGTTTCCAATGACCCCAGCCAAAGGCCGACATTACAAAGGTACACAAAAAATATGATACGATTTTCCCTCTGCTGGGCAGGTAGAGTTTTTGACCTCCCCAAAAGAACATTGGCCAACTTCTGCAAACCTTTCAAAATCTAAAAGTATCTTCAAATACATGGTCAAATTATATGACAAACAACCTCTTATTTAAAAATGAGCCTCATCTTTTGAAGAACTAGGTTGGAGGGCTTACACTTCTGAATTTCAGAACTTACTGCAAAACACTAGCAGCCAAGATAGTGATGGGGTGCTGGTATAAAACACGACGTATAAATCAATGGAAGAGAGAGTCCGGACGTAAGCCCTTATTCTTAGGGGCACTGAGTTTCCACAAAGGTGCCAAAGGAATAAAGTGGGGAAAGAACAGTCTTTTCAACAAATGACACTGTGAACAGCTGGACATCCGCATTCAGAAGAATAAATTTGGACCCCAACCTCACACCACACACAAAAATCAAATTATGTTGACTCTGGAGGGCAAAAAAAAAAAAAAAAAAGACTTATTTTTAGCCAAGGTGTCAAAAACAATGGCTGGCCTGGCACCCGCAGGACCTTCCGGAAACACTCAGGAAAGGATGAGACGTAGGTCTGGAAACAATCTCCCAAGCTATTCCTCTCAACCATTCCTATCCCAACACAGTCGTCGTTTGTTTTCGAGAAAATAGATTGCGAAATCGCCCTGCTTCTCGGGAGCAATGTGGGTTTTCTTTCTCCTGCTTTCTTTCTCCACTTTCCACGGGGGGAGGGGGTGGAAGGTGCCACAGGGGGTGAGGCTGGGCACGGAGGGGCGACACCCTTGGCTGCTCCGGCCCCCGGGAGCCACGGCGGCCCTGGGCTCCAGCACCACGGAGCCCGTGAGGCCGAGGAGGGCAGAGGAGAGGCCGGGATCGCAGCCGGGGAGGGGCCGTGCTCAGCACAGGACGGCCACAAGCTCGGGGGAACTCCGTGGACGGAGAAGTGCTTGTCACTGAATATCGAATGTCCACCCCACCCACCCCCCCACCCCTGCAACACACACCAACAACAGCACTCGGGGCGAGGGAGCGGGCCGGGAAGGTGAGGACGGAGGAAGGGGCCCCGCGGCAGCGGCTGCCTAGGCGGTGCAGGCCCCACGGCCCCGGCTCGGCCGGGAGCTCCCGCAGCCGGGCGAGGTCCTGCTGATCTGAGCTCCTCAATGCCAGGAGTAGGTGACGCCCAGACCTGTCGCAGCACAAAATATCTGCCCCCGAAGTGTGGCAGTCACTAAATAAGACAATTACCGTGTCTCCCCGAAAATGAGACAGGGTCTTATATTTATTTTTCCTCAAGAAGACACCCTAGGGCTTATTTTCAGGGGATGTGTTATTTTTTTTTTTTAAGTACGGTGCAACAATCTACATTGATTCAAATATAGTTAAGTCACCTTCTTCTGGAACATCATCGTCACTCTCCAAACCCCAAATTCCATCCTGAATGTCTTGCGACTCTATTTCCTTTAGAACCACTAGCCCCAGTCTCTCCTGTCGAGCCATAGAGCTCTCACGGGGCAGGTAAGAAGGGCTGCTCATCTTCTTTCCCGCTCCGAGACGACACGCATGGGTTGTGCAGATGCGCGGCGCAGCCACGCCCGTCACTAGGGCTTATTTTCGGGGTGGGGCTTCTATTGTGCAAACACTTAGGTATCCTGCTGGGGCTTATTTTATGGGTAGGTCTTATTTTCGGGAAAACACGGTGGTTGGGTTCCCTATGCGACTTGGCATAAACAGTGCAGAAATAACTAGCTGGGAAGAAGAAAAGGCCAAAGCAAACACACGGAGGGAGGAACAGATACCCCGTGACAAAAAAAGCAGGGTCTTCACTGCGCAGGTCAGTTGGCAGGTCCGGGCAGCAGGACAGCTGGGGTGAGGCCTGTTCGCAGCTTCCTGATTCCGCTCACAGACCTCACGCAACTCCGCGACAAACCCCTGTGTGAACTGTGTTCCCTAAAACCAGCAGCGGGGGCCAATCTCACCGGCTCAGGCTTTGCAAGGAGTTGGGTGCAGCCCTGAGGGGGCAGGAGGGAGAGGGAGAGAGGCTCAAGGTGCAAGGTGTGCGCTGCCCAGGGCCCTCCCCCCAGCCTCAACAGAAAACCCAGCCAGGTGTCCAGAGGTGGTTGGACTGTAGGACACAGCAGGGACAGGCCAGATACATTGCTGCCCTGGAGCAGGGTGTGGGGTGTGGGGCGGGCCAGGAGGGAGGTGGGCGGGGCAAGAAGCAGGTGGGCGGGGCAAGAAAGTGGGCGGGAGGGCAGTGGGGGGGGCAAGAGAGGGGCCCACAAGGGCCTGCCTCCTGTGTCATGGGTCACATCTCCCGGCAGGGGTTGTCAGCTCCCCACCTCCACCCACACCTCCTTCCGGTCCTTTTCACCCCCTGGCGTGTCAACACACCTGGACGTCCAGGTCGGGTCTCCAGGCACTCTAGGAGCTGCCAAGGCCACCCTGAGCCCACCAGGCCCAGACGGGGGGCCAGCTGCCTGAGCCACTGCGGCTCCCACCACCGCCAAGCCAGCAACGGGACACCCAGGGGGCAAGGGGACACCGGGAGGAGGGTGCGTACATCCCGCCCAAAATGCACCCTCTGCAGGGAGCGAGCTGAGGTGTCCCTCTTTAAAGTTGCAGAAGCCAACTCAGACCTCGAGGAGTGAGTCTCTCCTAACCCGGCACCAGCTGCAGCCACTTCCCAAGTCAGCGCCAGGTGAGGCTCCTGGCTGCTTCACGCGGCCCAGGCGGCAGCGAACCTGCGTGCGCAGGAAACATTCCCTTATCCAGAGACCAGCCCGTGCCCTCCTCGGCAGAGCAGGCTCCGCGCTCAGACTGCGCGCCCCAAGACTTGCATTAATATCAGGAAAACACGATCACTATACTGACAGCGCCAGATCCGATCCCAGAGCCTTTACATGCTTCCCGGGGGATGTTTTTGAACACTTTATAATGCCTTTTTCCCCTAAAACACCTCGAAGTGCACAGCCCCGGCAACCACGTGCAAAGTTCAAAGTGCTCGTGGTGTGAAGTTGTGCAGCCGTGCGTGCTGAGGGGAGACTTAACCCTTTGCACTCGCTTGCCTTTTTCTCGATTCCTTTATTCTACTCAGGATCTAATTTTTTTAAATACCCCAGATTTTACAAAGCACAGCAGTAGAATAAAAAAAAACTGGAGTTTCTTTTCCTACAAACGTATTTATTTGGGGTTTTTTTTTTTATATTTCAAATTACTGATACATTCAAAGAGTAATTGCACTCGACATCCGAGCACAAAAGGTTAAAGGGGAATAACGGCTTATCGTCCCAGCACAGGCACAAACCGCCGGGGACTTGGGGTGCACCGGCCCAGCTCTGAGAGCTCCCCGTGCCCCCCCCAAATGGGGGCATCAGATCCCAGACCCTGCAGCGCCACCATCCTGCCGTTCTCCAAAGATTTTGACTCCAACTTTCAAAACTTGAGTTTCCCGAGTTCAGAACTGAAAGGCATGCTTCTCACCGTTTCTCTTCCTTCGGATGAGGATGTGAAGTTTCTAACCAGGCTACGGCGGCGTGGCTGTCACAGGGTCCGTCGAGATTTCCTGGGACCCCGATGACTCTCGTGGCCGTGGGATTGTTTGAAAGTTGGCTTTGTGGCCGGGCGACACCCAAGTGCCGGGAAAAGTCTCCTCCCAGGAACATTGGCTCCTGCCCCGCACGGGGTCACAGAGCCCTCGAGGACAGCGGGCAGGGACTGGGCAACCGGTGTTATATAGCCGAGATCTGTAGGGCCACAGGACAGAGAGACAGAGTCACCGAGGCTGTGATCATCAAAAGGAGGTTTATTGTCTAGGTCAAGCTAGGGTCTGAGCCCCCAGAGTGCCAGCGCAGTGGCCTCTTCTCCGGGCAGGGACCCTCCTTTGTGTGCTAGTGACCCTTTTATACCCAAGCTGTTTACACGCCGATCATGCATCCGCCCCCACAGTGACTCTTACTTCATCTTGCCCCCGATAGGCTCCAACCTATTCCGGGTCCTAGCTGAGAGACCCCGGTTTCCGAGTCCTTTGTCTTTCTCCTCTGCATCCCATGATGTACCCACAATGCCTTGTGGTCAGCAGGCAAGCAGTAGACAGAAGCTGGGAGGTGTCCGTTGTCCTTATGGCCCAGTATGTTACACTGGGGCCCTGCCGATCTCTCTGATCGGGGAGCCCTGCGTCTCTGTCCTGGCAGCCGGGGTCTCTGCATGGAGGACGAGACGCTGTTTTCGGTTTCTTCTGGTGGGAAACGTCACTTCCCGCTGAGGCTCTGAAGTCTAAATGCACGTCCCCCTCCCTGCGTTCGTGTGCCACAGGGCCGAAACCTTCCGGCTCGGCATCAATGACCCAGCCCCAGGCAGCCCGACCCTGCAAACCTGGGCATCCCAGGGACCGAGTGACACTCGGTGACCTAAAGCCTCCGAAAGCCAGACCCGAGCCCAGCCCAGGCCACACACACACACACACACGCACACGCACACGCACACGCACGCGCACGTGCACACGCACACGCACACACACACACACACACACACACGGCGACACAACAGAGGAGCAAGATGAGAAACCGCTTCCTGCAGAAGCGCACATTCCGAAACAGCAAATAGGCGTTTTCTCTCTCAAATCCCAGAGCAGGGAGAGGGCGGGAGCAAGGGGGGACTTGCCGGGCATGCGGTGGCCTCCTCCTCCTCCTCCTCATCAGCCTCTCTGTAGAGGAGGCGGCTGTCGGCTAGTGTGGTTCGAGGGACCCCAAATCCAAAGGCTCCCCTGGCCCCCACGCACCGCCCTCCTAGGCCAGCCCCCTTCCTGACGAGCCCGGGGTTGTCCCCATAGGTGGTTGGAGCTGAGACATGATGCTACTACTTGTTTTTTTCAAGGCTGCCTTATTCGGTCAGCGGACACCATAGCCAGGACCCCTCTAACTGGTTTAATCATGGACAACGTCTTGCAGCCCAGCACGGGGCCTGAGGCCACGGGACGCGGAAGTCAAGTGCTAGGCCCCTGGGCGGCTGTCTGCCCGGCAGGGCTGTGTTGCCATGGATACAGCAGGGCCAGGCGTCGGGGTCTGGAAGGGAGCGGGAGGTTCCAGAACAAGCTTTGCAAGCTCCCACAGCCGCGGCCCGGGCAGGCTCTGTCCCAGGGTTACATTTCGACTCCCCCACAATGAACGCGAAGGATGAATGGGTTTTGTTTGGCTTCTCCGAGATGCATCTGAATGCGAGGCCTCCTGCCTGAGTGAGTCAGAGGCAGGAAGGGCTCCAGCGCCACACCAGCTGGTACTTTTCCATGCCTTCCCCCCGGGTTATATAACAAGGCACATTTTTAGAAACTTGGTTCTAGTTGCAGAGGCTTCCAAGCTAAAACTTCAGCTTCCCAGCCCTTACACTGTCAAATTTTCAAGAGAGGAGACACTAGTGGTTTTTGAGCTATAGAGAGTAGAAGTTTGGAGAACAACATACTCGCGTTATACGTAAAAGGCATAAGGAGTCTGACGCAGTCGTCTCAAAAATACCTCCTTCCCATCCCCGTGTTTATACAGGGACGAAGTAGGAGAACTTGGAAATGACTGAGTTTCATCTTGTTGTTCCTGGGAAGTTGCCTCGGCTGGGATATTTTAAGTGTAGTGTCTCATGTTGCTGACATATTGGCTAAATTTCATACTAACATGTAAATGACTGACACCACATCCAGAGATATTTTCTAGAGCAAGGGAGTTTGATGGGGACACCTCGAGAGAACTGGGCTCCTGAAATAAGTGAGAGGAGGGAAATGGGTTGGTAGGGATGGAGGGCAAGGGGCTTGGGTAAAAAGGAAACTGAGGCAAACACTGCTCCATGACTGTCAGGTTCATGTTGTAAGAGGAGCAATGACAAGGACCAGATTCCAGGTCCCCTCGTTTCTCACCTTACTTCCCAGAATTGTCCAGCCTCACCCTCCTTGAACTGTTTGTTCAACTCAGCCCTTTGTCCCCAGTCTGACCAAGAGGTGTCCGATCTAATGGACAGGCCAACGTGTCTTGCTCCATGGAGCTTTGGCTGTTTTGAAGTCTCCTTAGCTGCCAAAGACCATGAAACCTAAGTCATGGCCCAAAGCGTTGGGTAGAAGCCAAAGAGGAAGCGAAAGCAGCAAAGGGAAGGGTCACACGATGAGATACAGCCGCCCTGTTGCTCTCCACTGGACCCAGGTCTGCTTTCCTTACTTTGCGTCCCTCTGGTGCCCACGAATGCCGACATTCCGTGTGCATGCCATTCCCAAAAGCCTTCAGATTATTTTTAAAAAAAAAGAAAGCAAGAAAGAAAGCAAGCAAGAAGGAAATTCCAGCTGCACCTCAGAGAAATCGTGTCACATAAACCCTGCAGAGAGCCACAGCTTCATTCCGGCCCTATATTTTTAGGCACCTGATTTTTGCAAGTGGCCACGGCATTGCCCTGCATGACCTTTCCCCTTGCCAGTGAAACATCTGCACGCCACGATTTCTGTTGTAACTGCATTTTAGGTTAATGTTCCCCTCAGACCCCGAGAAGCAAACTCGTGGAGGCGTGGAAAGGTCTCGCTGTAGAAGTTCTCAGGGCCCTGTCTCCAGAATAAAGACAGCCACGTGTAGAAGACGTGCCCCTGTCTAACCGCGTTATGTGGCTTTCCTTAGTGGGCCCTCTCTGCTCAGTGATTGTTACAGGACGGCCACAGTGATCCACCTCCAAATTGTCCCAGCAAGCTGGTCCATGGAGAGATGTAGTGACCACCCAGTCATTCAAATACACATTCATTGAGTGCTTGCTGTATGCCAAACACAGGAGCAGGCACTAGTTGAAGATGAATGAGCCATGCTCTCTGTTTCTCTTGCCTATAAACTTGCATAGTCCACATGGAAACTGGACCACAGTGAGGCCAGGTCTATAAAGTCCAGCTGTGTGCTACAGCCAGCTTGTCCCAGCTCTGGAGAACTGACATTACACATCCCTTCCCAACTGCAAGTTCAGAAATCTCAAGTCGGTGGCTCGAAATCAGCCGTGGTGGGAGCATTTACAGTACAGAAATTGGCAAACAACAAATCAGGGTTTTGTTGTTGTTGATTTGTTTGCGGTTTTGTTGGCATATATATACATATATATATATATATATATATATATATATTTGGAGGTGGTTTATCAGAACAAATCAGGGTGTGAATATTGTAGGCTTAGTTTAGGTTTTGTTGCCTTTTTCTTTGTTTTTTTGTTTTGTTTTGTTTTGTTTGGCGGTTTGCCAGCACATTGCTGTCTGCAATGGTAGAATGATTGAAGTGCTATAGCAGGCAGCACATTTTTTCTGCTTTTTTGTGGGCAGGGTAAGGCTTTACATAAGCGATAACATATTGATTGCATGCTGCAAGCTGAGTAGGTTTTTAGCAGGCAGCAAAAGAAGAAGAAGAACAACAACAACAAATTCCAGAAAGGATAACATAAGTAAAGCCACATAAGCTTCGAAATAATAATGATTTAGAAGAATCTCTAGGAATTCAGGGGGTGGGAACCAGTACAGGCTGTCGTGCTGCCTGGGGAAGGCTAATTGAGCTCTAAAAACTAGCGAGGTCTTTGGCAGGTGGATGGAGGGGCCAGGGATTAGGGCGCGGGGCTGTGAGAAGGCAGACGGGGTCTATGCAGGCTACACAAGCCAGGCTGCGTGACTCCGCCGGGGCAGGGGAGGTTGGCAGCATCCACTCCTGGTCTCCTCCCTGCCCTAGGGGCCCCCATCACAGGCCTTGCACGTAGAGAGAGACATCGCACAAAGTTGCACAGAAAATCCAAGCTCCCACGTTTCTGCAGACTGCAAGGATGGGGCAGGGCATCTGTCTCCGGTTCAGATTCTGAGCAGAATTTCAATCTCTCTTGAGTTTGCCACAAATTATCAGCATCTTCCCCAGGTGAGTAATTCCTTCTTTCAAACGCACTGCCTGTGTGGGCCCTTCTTTCTCTCCAAAAACACGAACAAGCGAGTCAACAGAATTAGGGAATTTTAAGATTTAAAATGATGGCTTAATAAAATGTGGTATATGTGTACCACATGGAGTACTGCTCAGCTTTAAGAAACAGTGGAGATACAGCACCTCTTGTATTTTCCTGGATAGAGCTGGAACCCATTCTACTAAGTGAAGTATCCCAAGAATGGAAAAACCAGCACCACATGTGCTTGCCAGCAAACTGGTATTAACAGATCAGCACCTAAGTGGACACACAGGAACTATATTAATAGGGTGTTGGGCAGGTGGGAGGGGGGAGGGGTGGGTATATACACACATAATGAGTGAGATGTGCACCGTCTGGGGGATGGTCGCACCTGGAGCTCAGACTTGTGGGGGGAGGGGGGACAAAGGCAATATATGTAACCTTAACATTCGTACCCCCATAATATGCTGAAATAAAAAAAAATGATGGGTTAAAAATTAGCACAAAGACCACACTACGCACCTACAAGAATGGCTAAAACCCAGAACGACGACGACACCTAGTGCTGGGAAGGATGTGGAGCAACAGGAACGCCCGTTCATTGCAGGTGGGAAGCGAAATGGTGCGGCCACTTTGGAAGGCAGTTGGGTAGTTTCCCACAAAACTAAACGTGCTCTCACCGTAGGATCCAGCAATCGTGACCTACATGAATTGAAACCTTTCCACACAGAAACCTGCACACGGTGGCTCACGCCTGTCATCCTAGCACTCTGGGAGGCCGAGGCAGGCAGATCACTCAAGGTCAGGAGTTCGAGACCAGCCTGAGCAAGAGCAAGACCCCGTCTCTACTGAAAAATAGAAAGAAATTAATTGGCCAACTAAAAATATATAGAAAAAAATTAGGTGGGCATGGTGGCACATGCCTGTAGTCCCAGCTACTTGGGAGGCTGAGGCAGGAGGATCGCTTGAGCCCAGGAGTCTGAGGTTGCTGTGAGCTAGGCTGACGCCACGGCACTCTAGCCCGGGCAACAGAGTGAGACTCTGTCAAAAAAGGAAGGAAGGAAGGAAGGAAGGAAGGAAGGAAGGAAGGAAGGAAGGAAGGAAGGAAGGAAGGAAGGAAAAGGGAAGGGAAGGGAAGGGAAGGGAAGGGAAGGGAAGGGAAGGGAAGGGAAAGGAAAGGAAAGGAAAGGAAAGGAAAGGAAAGGAAAGGAAAGGAAAGGAAAGGAAAGGAAAGGAAAGGAAAGGAAAGGAAAGGAAGAAAAGAAAGGAAAGGAAAGGAAAGGAAAGGAAGAAAAGAAAGGAAAGGAAAGGAAAGGAAAGGAAAGGAAAGGAAAGGAAAGGAAAGGAAGAAAAGAAAAGAAAGGAAAGGAAAGGAAAGGAAAGGAAAGGAAAGGAAAGGAAAGGAAAGGAAAGGAAAGGAAAAGAAGAAAAGACAGGAAAGGAAAGGAAAGGAAAGGAAAGGAAAGGAAAGGAAAGGAAAGGAAAGGAAAGGAAAGGAAAGGAACCTGCACACAGATGTTGAAAGCAGCATTGTCAAAACATGAAAGCAACTGAGCTGCCTTTGAGTCAGTGAACGGATAAGCCGGCACATCCAATGGGATATTATTTAGCGTTAAAAAGAAATAAGCTATGAAGCCACGAAAAGACGTGAAGGAAACGTAAATGCATATTACTAAGTGAAAGAAGCCAATCCAAAAAGGCTCCCTAGGGCAGGATTCCAAGTGTACGACATTCTGGAAAAGACAAAGCTGTGCAGACAGTGGGGAGACCAGGGGCTGGCGTGGGGAGGGACGGATAGGTGGCCCACAGGGGGTCGTCAAGGCAGTGCAACTGTCCCGTGTGCTGCTACGATGGTGGACACGTGTCACCACACGTTTGCCCAAATCCGCAGACCACAAGCCACCGAGAGTGAGCCCCAGTGTAGGCTCTGGGTGATCGTGGTGTGTCGATGTAGGTTCGTCAATGGAAGCAAATGTACCATCTGGTGGGGACTCGGAAGCGGGGGAGGTACAGGAGAACTCTCTGTGCTTTCCACTCAATTTAGCTGGGAACATAAATCTGCTCTAAAAAAAAAAGTTTGTCAATTCAAAAAAAAGACATTAAGAAATTATCACAAGGAACGAAGCCTGTGTTTTGTGTAAGGGCTCCTTGCCTCTGCGGAGGGTTTGCCCCCAGCAGTGGAGACGGGAGGGAGAGGCCTGGCGGGGAAGATAGCATCAGGCACCTGGGGCAGGTGCAGATTAGGCCAGAGCACATCGAGCTACTTCATCGCAGAGTCTTCTCCGCAGAAACTTGTATTGAGAGGGGTGGAAGGAACAGCAGATTGGAGGATAAGTTTCTGCCTGTTTCCCACCTGGCTTTGGGGGACGCTTTAAGGATCCCCACCGGACTGTAAGGACAGGCGAAGGCGCCCAGTTCAGCTCTAGAGACACGGTTGATGGCACACACCTGCACACGCCCCACCCCTCTGGCCGCCACCTGCAAACTGCAGCCAGGTAAGTGAGTCCTCTTGGGTGTTCCCGCTCAGGTGAGCCCACGTGGAGCAGGGGAGTGTCCCAGGTGACCTCAGACCTGTGACCGGTAGGAAAGGGCTGCTGCTTGAGCCGCCAAGTCTTGGCGTGGCCTGTTATGCAGGTAACTGAAACAGGACACCATCTAGCGAGTCAATCATGCGTCTCTTTGCCCAAAGTCATTTGCTATATTATAAAATGATCAGCATCACAACTTTCACGAACTTTCCCTAAAACTCTCAGAAGTAGATAGTGGTAGCGATTTGCCAACTGCACCAAAAAAAAAAAAAAAAAAAAAAAACACTGCAATTTGTGATACAACTCAGGGCAAAGTTCCCATCGTTCACAGACTGGCGTGGCGGAGTTCGGCTAAGTAGAGAGTCCCGTTCCTCTGCCCAGAGGCGCCGACATTATTGCCAACAACTTCCTCTAGAGCATAAATTGTTCAGTTGAAGCTATTTTACATGTTGGTACTCCAGGCAAGGAGGAAAGTTTATATTCTAGAAAAATAAATTCAGAAAGGATGTTGCTCATAATTTACTGGTAATGTGAGAAGCGCAGGATGCCCGGGCAGAGGCAGCTCTCAGTCAAGAAGCGAGGAATTAAGTCGGCCACGTGCACGCCACCTCGCACCTTACCTGCAGGGCAGAGGGGAAAGAAATGCCACCAGACAGTTGGCCTTCCTGGCCTGTGGATTATTTCCAGCTAAAGGTAACGGAGATCTGGCAATTGCAGGACAAGCTCTTCCCCTTCCCCTTCCCGCCTACAACTAGAGTGTGTAAATTCCTCCTTTTGCAAAGGAAATGTACACCGATGGTGGAAATTTTTACTCGTAAAGATGTCCCATACCAGGAACAGAGCTACTCCCTAAGAAAACCCTATCCCCTGAGAGTGTCACCTGCATAACAGCACAGCCCTATTCACCAGAAGTCTCCTCCCCACCCGGAAGCCCAAGACCACTTTTACTTTGTCTAGCCTACGATGGTATGCAAGCCTCCCTCCTCTGGCCTGCTCCTCAAGGCAGGAGGCATGTTTTTCTTTGTAAATTCCCCCTGCATGCACACGTGATTAAAACTGCTCTTTTTTCTCTCTCTCTCTCTCTCTCTCTCTCTCCCTGTCTCTCTCTCTCTCTCTCGTTAATCTGTCTTTTATCAGTTGGATTCATGAGCCCCAGACATTGAACCTGGGAGGGTAGAAGGGGAGAGGTTTTTTCCAATCCTGACAAGGGCAACAATGTATCCAGCAAGTGCGATCATGTGTCCAACAAGGGCAACAATGTATCCGATAAGGGCAATAACGTGTCTGCCGAGGGCGGCAATGTGCCCGGCAAGGGCAATAATGTATCCATATCAAGAATGTGTCAACAGAAGAATAGTGATACGGATAGAGTTATAGAAAAACATCAGAAGCTGTTCAGGCTAGAACAGAACGTGGAATCCAGGGAGCAGAAGTTTCTTCTTGTCACTGAAGGGGGGACCTTGCTGGGGTCCCACTGTGACCTAACAAGAGCACCCCTGAAGACCACCCATTTGGCTTTGCTCTGGTCCGTGGCCTGCCAAATCGCAGCCAATGACCGGCTGACCTGTGACTGTGAGATGAATGATGTTTGCGATAAGCCTGAGACTGTGCAGTGATCTGTCATCTAGCGTCATCACGGCAAGAGCCTAACACAATTTAAAAAGTTAGACTCTCCCCCAAAACTTCACGGTGTCTCATGGCTGTCAAGCACATGCACATCAGACCCAGTGCAAAGCAACTCCTCAGCAGCAGAACACCCACTGCAAAGCCATTTATGGGCCGTGCACGCTGCCGAGGGCATCAGAAGCAAGATCGACTACCGCAGTCCACCTCCTCTGTGAGGCAGACTCGCTCACGCCGGGAGCACGCTGGCAGTTCACGGCCAGGAAGCTCAGCTCTAGAGGCACACACGCCGGGTGGTACATTTGCCAGCGTCAACTCCAGCCGTTCTCAAACCTATTCTGGCTGTTTCAACAAAACATTGCACGATGCGATGAAATATGACCAACAAGACAGCTGTTTCCGTGAAAACTAAGCTGAATGCTTTGAAAAGGCTCAATTGAGCACAAATGGATTTTTTTTTTCCTACTTCAGAAAACAGTGTGGCAGTTTTTCTTTCTTTCTTTCTTTCTTTCTTTCTTTCTTTCTTTCTTTCTTTTTTAATTGTGGCAAAATACAAATAACATAAAATTTTCTATCTGGTATGGACTGAACGTTTGGGTCCTCCCAAAATTTATATGTTGAGACCCTAACCCCTAGTGTGGCTGTAATTGAAGGAAGTAATTAAGTTTCAAAGAGGTCATTAATTAATTAAGGTTCAAAGGGTGGGGCCCTGATCTGGGAGGGTTAGTGTCCTTATAAGAAGACACAGGTGAGAGCACCCCCCACCCCCACCCTGCCACTGAGAACACCAAGAAAGCTACGATCTACCAGCCGGAAGGACAGGACTCCCCAGAAACTGAAGTTTCCACCACTACCACTTCCAGGTGTGGCTTCTAGCCTCGAGAAGATAAATGTCTGGTGTGTAGGCCACCTGGGCCGTGGCATTTTGTCATGGCAGCCTGAGCAGATTAAGTCACCCTCCTGACCATGTTTAAGTGAACAGGTCGGGGCATTAAGGACCCTAACATTGTGTAAAACTGATTTTTTTTCAAGGTGTTCAATTAGGAGTGAGACAGTTGCAAAAGATTAGGATGACATCATAAAAGTCTAGAACTCTGCATGCAGGTTGGTTTTCAAGCGCCCTTTGAATTCTCATGCCTTTCCAAGGAACCCAAAAAATAAACTCCCTGACTCTATAGCTTCGGAAAAAAGTCAACAATGAACTTTAATCAGCAAAAACCACACTCAGAAAGCCTTCCACCCAAGAGTCAACAAATGAATGTTCTTGATCTGTTTTTAAGGGAGAATGTTTTACTTGGTTTTATTTTTTTATTTCCTTCTCTAACCGGCTCTTTTGATCAGCCAGCTGCTGGTGTTGATCGGGTCTGATAAGGGAGACTAGACTGTGCGATTCCATTCCATCTGGCTGGGTCTTACGGGATGAGGGAGTTTCCATCGGGCAAAGGAGGACAAGGATAGTCATCTGGGCAGAGGAAACAGGTTGGATAAAGCCACAGAAGCATGAACGCACATGACGTGCCAGGGAATGGGTGCAATGTCAAGTGTGACTGGGACATGGGCCCTTAAGGCCAGCCCAGGAGGAAAAGTCAGAAGGGTGCACCCGTCCCAGACTGCTCAAGGCCTTGAAAATCGTGCCCAGACACGTAGACTTGATCCTGTGGACAGCCACGGAAGGTTTTCCTTGGGGAGGGATGCGATCTGAAGCCAGCCAGGTGCAGCACATGAATCGCAGGAAGGGGTCATTGGCATCAGGTGTTTTCTGCAGATTCTCTTCCCATACAGCTGAGCAGTGTATTTCTACATCATCTTTCTTTGCACCTAATAGGATCATTAAATTGAAATCGATTGAATGGCATTGGTCAAGCGCCCCAAGCTAAACCTTATCCACTTCAGTCCCTTTTCTACAGGAATCCTGTGAGACATTTATAAGAGAGCTTGGGCCTTAAGCCCTTTCTCATCTCTCTGAGCACTCAACAGTAGTTAACCCAACCGTGAGTATTGACAGGCATACCTGTCAACCATGTGTATTAATAATTGGTAGCATGGATGTCCACTTGAATTTAAGTTAACACTACGATCATGTTGCCCTTACCTGGGAGGTACTTAGAATCTAATAAGAGAGATAGGCTGATATATAAACAATTATAATACAAGTAAAAGGTAAAAAATATCATAAGGAAGGAAAAGGTATGTGCTTTATGTTTCAGCATGGAAAACTACCTTTAGCATTTTTTTTTTTTTAGAAAGAGTCTCACTTTGCTGCCCAGGCTAGAGTGAGCGCCATGGCATCAGCCTAGCTCACAGCAACCTCTGACTCCTGGGCTCAGGAGATCCTCCTGCCTCAGCCTCCCGAGTAGCTGGGACTACAGGCATGTGCCACCCTGCCCGGCTAATTTTTTCTATATATATTAGTTGGCCAATTAATTTCTTTCTATGTATAGTAGAGACAGGGTCTCGCTCTTGCTCTGGCTGGTTTTGAACTCCTGACCATGAGCAATCCTCCCGCCTCAGCCTCCCAGAGAGCTAGGATTACAGGCGTGAGCCACCGCGCCCGGCCCCTTTAGCATTTTTTATAAGACAGGTCTGGTGGTGATAAACTCTCTCTGCTTTCGTTTGTCTGGAAAAGTCTTTATTTTTGCTTCTTTTCTGAAAGGCAGATTTGCTGGGTACAGTCTTAATGGTTAACAGGCTTCCCCCCCCCTTCAGCACTTTACATATATGATCCCACCCTGTCTTGGCCTGTCAGTTTCCCCCTGAGAAACCTGCTGCCGGCCGTACTGGAACTCCCTCTGATGTTGTTTGATTCTTTAATCTTGCTGCGTTCACGATGTTCACTTTGTCTTTGATTTTTGACAGCTTGATCATACTATGTCTTGGGGTCGTCTTGTTCGGATTGAATCTGATTGGAGACTTTTGACCTTTCTATATGTGGGTATTTATGTCTTTGTCCAGTTTCTTTCTTTCTTTTTTTATTTAAATAAGCTTTCTGTGAGGTCCCAGAGCTGGCCCCTGGCAGACAGGGAACTAAAGCCCAGTCCCGCCTGCCCCGCCCCACTGGCATTCTCTCCACACCAACCCCGATGGGAACCGGCTCACATGCGGGCCCAGTGCTGGGTACAAATGTAGTGCTTACCCCCGTAACGACTACGAACACAAACTGTCAATTTCACCCTCGGATCTTCCAAAAGCGACTCTTCCTAGCTTTCAAGTGGTTTGTGTTTAGCAGGAAAAAAAGAAAAACACTTTAAAAATACATGCTATGGAACATTTTTTTTCCCTTCCTTTGGCATTTTCAAATTTCCATGTATTTAAGTGTAATTCAATATGTGCATAAACATAGATTAACTCATCAAAAGGAAGCTGGTTATTTCCAACACTTTTTGCCAAAACCTCCCTTTACTCTCTCCAGGGAGGCAGAACCAGGCTGTCTCTCGCTATTTAGCATCCAGGTTGACAATTTACAAACCCAGCATCCATTTTAAAGGAATTATTGCACCTAAAAGCCCGAAATGAAAAGTTGTAGAACACAGCTCTATCCTAAAAATAAAAGACACATAAATACATGTAAGTAATAGAAAAAGGAGTGTGTTTGGTGAGATACTTTGTATCTTTCTTTACTGTTTTATTTTTTTACCCAAAGTATGTATTGATTCCATAATTTTAAAAGCTCGAGTAAATAAACTATTTCTGTAAAGTTTACTGTCAACAGGCCAGCTGACCTTAATCAATTCCATCATTCAAAACTAGCAGGTTCTTTATTCAACCAATGGTTAAAGGTGAGAACTACATATCTCATCACCCATTACCGTGATATTAGGAGAATATCCCACGGTCCCCGAGCAAAAGCCCAATCCCCTTAAAGAATCCGAACCCACCGGCCTGGGCAACCAACTGAGTGCTGTAAAGAGCAACTGTCTTTTGGGCTCTTCACTGTCTCCGTTAGTCAAGACAAATGAGAAGACAGTAAGAAAAAGAAAGCCCAGTCACGGCAATGCAAGAGCCAAACCACGGCCTTTGCAAACACAGATTGCAGCCTGTTAGCATCTTCCCGGCACTAACCCCTACCTGTTCTCTCCTGACTCTGGCCTTAGTCACCACCACGCCTTCCCTCTTCTCTCACTGTGGCCAAAGTGAGATGCTCATGACCCGGCCCCTGCCTTGCTCTCCGGCCACTCACCTGCCCTCCCCTCTCTTTGCACTCCCGCCGCCCCGGACTGCTGCCAGCTCCTCCCTCGCACCTGTCTCCTTCCTGCCACAGGACCTTTGCACATGCTCTTGCTTCTGCCTGGAAAGCCTTCCCTTGCTCCTCTTCCTTCCCTCTTAGTGCTGCTCCTCCCAGCTGCAGAGCCGCTTCCCCGGGGAAGCCGCCCTGAACCAATGTCTCAGACCACGACACCTTCCTTTTGTTCTACGCTGCTGAAAGCTCTGTGTGCTGTCCCCCTTCTCTGTGCTTATCATAGTTGACATCTTATTTCTGTTTCGGGAACTGTTTGTTTCATACGTGTATCGGCTGGGATCAAAACCCCATGAGGGCCAGCGTACCGTGTCTCTTTGTGTGCTATCACTCTTGTTCCCAGCACCCAGCCGAAGGAAAATGAAAAACCGGACACTCAATCATTTTTGTCGAGTGAAAACCTCCGACTTGCTAGCATCTTACCCCTCCCAGGGTGGACAAATAGTCACTCTTGACTTGGAAGCTTGACTCGCCCCATGGGTGGCGGGAGAGGAAGAAGATCAAAACCCAAGAGTCTCTTGGGGTAAATGTTTGCAGAACATAATCCCCGTGTTACGCCAATAGACAATCAGGACGCAATCGTACAATGCGGTGCTTTCAGAGGAAGATAAATATAAACGGAGTGAAAATGAAGAGCTTTGTCCTTTTGTGCAAGCGGGCCTGGCTTCCAGCTGAAAATTTCCAACCTCACAGGTCTGCGGGGATTTTCACTGCCCCGTTGGACTCCGTGGCACCATTTTACCCTGGTTTTTACCCCAGTTTACGCCCTGCGTGAGAGCCTCTTCCTCCATCGGGTCTGGGCCTCTTCCTCCTCCCAACAAATTATTGCAGAAATGTGTGGACATGTGCAAGAGTCAAATGACCAAGCCCCCACGGGTGTGTCGACAGGTGGCCTGTTCTCTCTCTGGTCCCATGCCCTACCCACTTGCCTTGCTGACACCGTCGGATTTATTTAAAAGCAAATCCCAGGCACCATATGACTTCATCCATAAATATTTCAGTATGCACCGCAGAACAATAAGCACTTCCCCCGAATGTCTGATAAACACTGTAAAATAATTGGCTTGTTCAAACTAGGACCCAAAGGAGAGCCACACGCACTGGTTCGCTCCCTCTGTCTTCCTTAAGACTTTAATCCACAGGCTCACTCCTCCTGTTTTCCCTGCATTTTATTTATGGCGGAAGCAGGGTGATCAGTCCTGTGGGATTTCCCGCATTCTCTGTTTTGTTCCTTGCATCCTCCGAAGTGCCTCTGCACGTGCTCCTCTGCCCGCAGGGTTCCCTGCCTGCGAACTGGCGTGCGGAGCTCGAGCTCGACTGGATTCCAGGTCCACCTTTTGGCAGGTATGATTTCATAGGTGGGTCTAGATATTTCCTACTGTATTGCATCAGGAGGCTCATGGGGTCCGCCTGTTCCTTTTTTTTTTTTTTTTTTTTTTGAGACAGAGTCTCGCTTTGTTGTCCAGGCTAGAGTGAGTGCCATGGCGTCAGCCTAGCTCACAGCAGCCTCAAACTCCTGGGCTCGAGCGATCCTTCTGCCTCAGCCTCCCGAGTAGCTGGGACTACAGGCATGCGCCACCATGCCCGGCTAATTTTATATATATATCAGTTGGCCAATTAATTTCTTTCTATTTATAGTAGAGACGGGGTCTTGCTCTTGCTCAGGCTGGTTTTGAACTCCTGACCTTGAGCAATCCTCCCGCCTCGGCCTCCCAAGAGCTAGGATTACAGGCGTGAGCCACCGCGCCCGGCCTTGCCTGTTCCTTTTTGATGTTAAAAATGAATCAGTGGGCGCGGGTGGTGCCAGCTTGATCCATACGTGACCAAGTTCCCATCGGCTTTGCACCCAGTGATTTTAGCACCACTCATGATCATCACCCAGATCCTTATCCAGCACATTTGGGAGTTCCTAATGGTGATTTTCTTTTTGAGACACAGTCTCCCTCTGTCACCCAGGCTAGAGTGCAGTGACATCATCTCAGCTCACAGCAACCTCAAACTCCTGGGCTCAAGCGATCCTCCTGCCTCAGCCTCCCGAGTAGCTGGGACTACAGGCATGCGCCACCATGCCCGGCTAATTTTTCTATTTTTAGTAGAGACAGTGGAAGGGGGGAGGGTCTTGCTCTTGCTCAGGCTGGTCTCGAACTCCTGACCTTGAGCAATTTTCCTACCTTTGCCTCCCAGAGTGCTAGAATTACAGGCGTGACCCACCACGCCCGGCCCAAACATTTTTTTTTTAATGTTGCCCACCTAAATATAAAAAGTAAAGATTTAAGCTCACTCCCAAATACATTCATATTTATGTGCAAATCGAAAATGCTCTACTGAACCAAAAACCGTGTCTATTTTAGAACACGCACAAAAGAGACATGAAAGGAAAATTGAGAAAAAGAACTAGATGTGCTAATACTTTCTTCCATTACCCCCAATTAACTGTCTAACCAATCTCGCCTGAAAACTTACCCTGCAATGTGACTGAAGGAACGAACGTTGGAGGACCGTATGTGGTGTTGACGTTTTATTTAGACTGGACTAGATTATTTATCCCTGAACGTGAGTCTCCGTCATCTCAAAAGACCACATATTCTCAGGGCTGGACGTGATAGAAAAGTTGGATAGATTAAGGAAGTGGATGGCAGAGATTGAAGATAAACGCATCCATTTCCTGGTTCTAGCTCTGTTAACGTCAGTCCATTTAATACACGCTTTGTCCACAGCTAAGCTAAATCTTTCCGGCTGGACCCCAGGAATTGAGTGGGTTAAATGATGGTCAGGGGATGCTTAGAGGTGGACCCTTCCAATCAAACGTGGGGGCATGGGAGGAGCAGAAGCCAACGGCAACAGAGATATTTTCCTGATCCCGGGGACCCAGGTGCAAGACATGTCCCACCCACCAGACTGCAGCTGTCAAACGACAAAAAAACGATGTTGACGTTTCTCTGTTTCTCGCAAGATCAGAAAGCAACGTAGCTGACCTCAAACCTGGCTTAAAAATAGGCGTAGCAGGCATAAGTTTAAGACTTTTGAATGTTTTTCCTGTTTTCCCGTCAAAGCAAATTAGCCTGCAAAACAGCATCTGCAGTGACCAAAGGTTAGAAAGAATTGTCCTGCCGCCTGCTTCGAATTCTTTGTCGCTCCTGATTCCTTTTGCAAACTGAGTGCGGCTCATTAGGAAGGGTGCTGACCTGGGGGTGGGGGTGGGGGCATGGCAACTTAAAGGGCAAAAACAGGATGTGTCGCCACAGGGCCCCCCTGCTTTGCTGCAATCTGCTAGAATTGATCAGTCTCGGGTTTTGTGTTTTTTTTGTCGGTGGTGATGATGGGTTTTTCCTCTCTTTCTTCCTTTTTTTTTTTTTCTGAGACTGTCAGATGGGCAGACAGTGAAACAGCGCATTTGCATGCAGCCTGGCCAGCTGGGGTGAACCGAGGACACGCAGTTCCCTCTGTCTTGGCAGGGGCAGGAAGTCAATGGCAAGAAGCTGCCACTTTGCAAGCCTGGTTAGCCTTTTTCTTTCTTTCTTTCTTTCTCTCTCTGTCATTCATTTTGGAAGAAAGCAAAAGTTTAATTTCAAACAGGACACAAAGACTTGGAAGGAGGAGAAAAACAAAGGCAACCAGACCATTCTTGTCCTTGTGTTCATTTTTTCCTTAGTTCATTAGAGACATTGCACATAGAGGAGGTTGGAAGGGACAGGGTGGAGGGGGGCAGGCACCCCCGTCCACGTGGCAAATCTGAATCTTTGGTTCTTTGTCATCCCACCTGAGAAGTCCCTTGTTTCGTGAGCACTTGTGCATGGGTGGCGGAGAGGTATGAGCAGAATGAGTTGATGCTGGGAATGAGTGGGGCAGGGGAGATGGACGGACGGGTGGATGAATAGATAGAAGGATAGATGGGTGAATGGATGGATAAGCAAACAGAAAAATGGATGGAGGGAGGGAAGGATGGATGGATACAAAAGATAAAAGAGGGAAGGAAGGAAGGAAGGAAGGAAGGAAGGAAGGAAGGAAGGAAGGAAGGAAGGAAGGAAGGAAGGAAGGAAGGAAGGAGATGGATGGATGAATGAATGGATGGATGGATGGATGGATGGATGGATGGATGGATGGATGGATGGAAAGAATAGATGGATAGAAGAAGAGACGAATTGGCACCAGTGCAGGGAGAGTTGCTGCTTCTGAGATCTGATCCAGAGTGACCTGCTGCTTATCAGGAATCCAGATGCACAGATTCTCCTGCTGCAGTTTCCTCGGCCCCAGCAGCCTGGAGCCTGACACCAACCAGATGGGACCAGGCTGGGCAGGAACAGGGTGCTGCCCCGTGAGGCTGTCCTGGAAGACACGGCTGGGAGAAGATTGCCAGCAGCTCCATGGCTGAGGGAGGTCCCCGTTTTGTACTACGTTGCCCCAGAGTGCTCTCTGCGGAGTCACAGAATCACGTTGCAATAAAGCCAGACAGCCCCAGACAGACCACCTGGCCCAGCTCCCTGCCTCCAGGTGTGTCTGCACACAGCAGGAAGGCCAGATGTGTGGATATATTTGGAAGCAACACACCTGCACACACACACATGCAATGTACATGCGTAAACACACAGGTGCACACGCACAGATGTGTGCAAGCGTGTGAACAGATGCACACACGTGCCCGTACATGCACACACGCGCACATCCTCTGAGGGGTCCAGCTCATCCTCATCCCGCTTTGGGCCTGCCTGCATCCCGGCCGCAGACCAGGGCCAGGCTGGAAGCAGAGGGAGCAGAGAATGCCTGGAGCCAGACGGGCAGCGGGCTTCCCCACCCTGTGTCTGTCCCAGGACGCCCTCAGCACGCAGCACCTCAGAGCCTGGCACGTCCCGCCCACGCCGGGCACTGTGTCGCCGAGCTCCAGGTGCCCTGAGCCGGCTCCAGCCTGCCCCGACACCAAGCTGACACCAAGTCTGGCCTAACCCTGACCCTAAACTCCCAGGCCATGGCGGCCTGTCCGCCACCACCCGCTGGTACCCACGGCCGAGCCCTTTCCCCACCCAGCTTCCACGACAGCCCTGAGCAGACACCGCCCCTCACTGCGCCAGCATAGATGGTGACAGCCCCGTCCTAGTCCAAGTGTGCAGGTGGTAAATTCTCCCCTCGTGAATTACCAATTTTTTAGCAGCATTTACCCTTAGGAAGTTCTTACATATTCCGGAAAATTTGGAGTATTCCCAAACTAATTCCCCTCTGCTACCCATTTTGGGGCCAGCTGGAGCGTGTGTGGGAAATGCAAACTGTCAGCTCCAAAGGAGTCTCCTGCAACAGAGAGAGAGAGAGAGCAAGAGAAAGAATTCCCCTCAAACATTTGCACGGGTACAGTGACTGCCATTTCTATGACCATTGCCACGTGAGACCGGCATCGCACCCCGCTTAGAGATGAGAGGGCTTGCTGTTTGGGTGTTCGTGCGCTCCCCTGCCTGCTACCAGCAAAGCCTCAGTGGAACCACGTGAAGAACAGGGGCCGGGCAGTTACTAAACAAGCGCAAAGAGACTGGAATACAGAAAGCCTTCCTACTTCAAGGTAGGTCGTGGGCCCAGCTACTCTGCACCTCCTCTCCCAGCCATCACAGTTCCTCCTTTCCCCCTTCAGCATGCGAAACCCTCGAGCGCAGAGCGTTTGACAGGACTCATTTACCAAGACCTGAAGCTCCCCGTCCACTTGGCCCCAAGCCCTGACCCTTGTCTCCTCCCCTCCGGGTCTCACCTTAAATGCCGTGTTTCCCCGAAAATAAGACCTACCCGTAAAATAAGCCCTAGCAGGATGTCTAAGCATGTGCGCAATAGAAGCCCCACCCCGAAAGTGAGACCTAGTGACGGGCGTGGCTGCGCAGCGCGTCTGCACAACCCATGCGTGTCGTCGCGGAGCGGGAAAGAAGACGAGCAGCCCTTCTCATCCGCCCCGTGAGAGCGCTATGGTTCGACAGGAGAGACTGGGGCCGATGGTTCTAAAAAGGAAATAGAGTCGCAAGACATTCAGGATGGGATCCGGGGTTTGGAGAGTGATGATGGTGTCCCAGAAGAAGACAACTTCACTCTACTTGAATCAATGTAGATGGTCGTGCAGTACTTTAAAAAAAAAAAAAAAACACATCCCCTGAAAATACGCCCTAGGGTGTCTTCTTGAGGAAAAATAAATAGAATACCCTGTCTTGTTTTCGGGGAAACAGGGAACCCCATTCTCAGGACAGGCCGGCCTCTGCCCCAGCGAACCCTGATGCCCGGGGCGAGCCTGGCTCCCGGCGACTGCTGCTGCTCTCGTGGGCAGGACCCCGCCCCACCCCCATCTCACGCTCACCCCCCCCCCCCGCACAGGGCACACGGGGGCGTGAAGGGAAGCCCTGCTCCACTCTGGGAGGCAGGTGTTTCAGGTGTGGTGTCAGAGCAGCCACCCCGGAGCTTGTCACACGCCAGCAAGACGGGGCTCCTCTTGGTGAGCCAACAGCTCTGTCATTGCAGACGCCATTTCTGCACCCCGCCAGCCACCGCCGACCCGTCCCGTCACGCTCCATGGCGTGGGGCTGAAGCACACTGCTTAGGCTGCTGTCTGTCCCCTAACCTGACACGCCCTGCACATGCCTGTTTCTATCACCAGACTCCAAACTAGTTCCAGGTAGGCAGCATGTGTGATCAGTTGTGTTCCTGCTGTTAGCAGGCATGTTTTTAAGAGTTGACTGAGGCCGGGCGCGGTGGCTCACGCCTGTACTCCTAGCACTCTGGGAGGCCGAGGCGGGAGGATCCTTTGAGCTCTCGGGAGTTCGAGACCAGCCTGAGCGAGAGCAAGACCCCGTCTCTACTGAAAATAGAAAGAAATTAATTGGCCAACTAATATATAGAGAGAAAATTAGCCGGGCATGGTGGTGCGTGCCTGTAGTCCCAGCTACTCGGGAGGCTGAGGCAGGAGGATCGCTTGAGCCCAGGAGTTTGAGGTTGCTGTGAGCTAGGCTGATGCCAGGGCACTCTAGCCCCGGCAACAAGAGTGAGACTCTGTCTCCAAAAAAAATAATAATAAACACATAAAAAAAGTTGACTGGAATGATCTGATGGCTTGGTTCGAACAGGTCTCTTGAAATCTTACCATGCATGCACATATTCTGTTTCTAAAAACAGTCTCAAATCAGCTTGGCTTCTCATGTGTTAGATAATTGCCGAACCCTTTAAACTGCTATCCGGCCATATTGCAATTAGAGCAGACATATGAGGCACCAGCTTCAGCAGCGCGCACGGTTTGAATGGTCACATTTCTGTCTACATCTGTGAATGTTTTATCAGCACTCAGACTGTGTGCATAAGGTATTCAAATGCCTAGATAAGTGTGTGTATATATGAATGTGAATAGGAACTTCCATTTGAGTTCTTACATCTTGTAAACCCAGAGTGCTGGGCTCTTATACCATGCTAAGGTTTTTATATGTATTATTTCATTTGTATGCAATCCTGCAGTATAAGTGTTTTAATCCCAGGTTCGTGGAGAGGAAACTTGATTTTTAGAAAGGTGGAGTAACCCCCTTAACGCTACACAGCGAATGACCGGTGGCACTTATTTGAACTCAGGACTATCTGATTCCGAAGCCTGTGCTCTTGCATGTTTTTTCATGGATAATTAAGAGTTGACTTTATCCTCATTGAAATTCTCACTAAGCCCATTTCCTTCTTTTTATTTTTTTACTTTTTCATTTTTCAAAAATATATATAATTTTACATTTTTCTTTTTTTTTTATTATTCCTTTTTTCTCACATGTCTTATTTGGAAGTACCATTTCCTTCTTTAACGCGTCCTCGGTGAGGAAGAAAGCAACCACATCTTCCGAATCAATCTTGTTCCTCAAGGTGGGGAGGGCTCCCTGGGGACTGCAGTTACAGTTTAGGGAAAATACCAGTTGTTGTAACAGCTGGGACAGGCTAGGCCCACACGACAGACGGTAAGAAATGACCTCAAAATGGCAATGGTCTGCAACAAGGAACAGCTGATCTCTAGCTCACATTTGTGTCTGTCGTGGGTCAGCTGAGGTTCCACTCCACATCCGGAACCAAACGGGCGGCAGCCTCTATCTAGGGCTTTGCTGATCTGAGGACAGAAAGGAGAGGGGGGGACGGTGGAAACGGTAATGACGTCATTGCCGATGTCATCCCGGCTACTGCGCTGAACGACGCTGCGGCCTGTCCCAGAATTCTCTACCACTGGAAGAAACAAATTATTCTAACTTATCTAAACTATTCTAAATTGTCTCACCTAGCAGGAACGCATGTGTTCTTCAGTCCACAAACTCACAGCACCTTGCTATATATTCCTGCCAGAACACCACGAAAGTTACTCTCTTTTTATTTAAAAAGACGACATCGGCCGGGCGAGGTGGCTCACGCCTGTGATCCCACCTCTCTGGGAGGCGGAGGCGGGCGGATCGTGTGAGCTCGGGAGTTCGAGACCAGCCTGAGCAAGAGTGAGACCCCCATCTCTACTAAAAATAGAAAGAAATTACTTGGACAGCTAAAAATATATATATAAAAAAAAAAACGTAGCCAGGCGTGGTGGCGCATGCCTGTAGTCTCAGCTACTAGGGAGGCTGAGGCAGGAGGATCGCTTGAGCCCAGGAGTTTGAGGTTGCTCTAGCCTGGGTGACAGAGTGAGACTGTGTCTCAAAAATAAATAAATAAAAAGACAACATGGAATCTAAGAACTCAGAACTCAAGAGTAAGCATCTTTCCTTTTTTTTAAGGTGTAGGAAATGAGACCCTTTTAATAAACACAGCCACGAGAATATAATAAAATTAACTTCCCAAAATTCAAATGCAGGCTCTTCTACCCAATGGGCACGTTGCATTTCCGGGGCAACAATCATCAGTTCAAAGATGGAAATATTCTCACCACTAGGTGTTGGCTCTGTGCTCTCACCGGCGTATGTGGGGTGCTTTCTTGGCCTTGTGGCTCGTGGCTCAGCAACACTCTTTGGAGTTGCCGTTTCAACAGGGCTGCCTCCTCCTCGCGCCTTTGCTATTTGGTGATCCCCCGGCATCTCCCCGGGCTGTCCGTAGTTTCCTCTGCGGGCAGTTCTCATTCGCCCTAGAGCTCCATTCGGTTTTCCTGAAATCTACTCTGCTTGTTCAAACTTTCCATCACTTTCTCACATGGACTGAGCTTCATTTAAGCAGCTTCAGAAACCCTGAGTTTGACGGCAGGACTTTATCTTAGAGGCAAATTTCGCATTATTTTTATGCCCTAATTATGCGCAATTTGAGCTAGATCTGCACCCATCGTAATTACTACTGCTATTCCGACAGCAGCCAGCCAGGCCCCATGTGGCCTCCTGCAGACTTGGCTTGTACCATGGTGGCAGCAGTGGCCAGACTGGTGGCCTGATGCTCTCAGACCTGCCCACCAAGGGTGTGGGGTGACCACAACCTCACTCACATCCAGTGCTGGGGGGGGGGAATGGATGGGCGTCCTTGGGAAGTGGGACTCCTGTTCACCGTGTCTGATTATCCGTGGCTGGATATGCATGTCCCAACTCTGCCAGGGACGAACTTGGGCAAGTTATTTAACTCTCTTCTCCTGCAAGAAAAATGACATGAATGATACAGTTTACTCCATAAGGTTGCTATAAATACCCACATTCAATCGAGATCCCACTCAATCGGTGGTAAACCATGCGACTTTCGACCAACCAGGAAATGGCGAGGGGCAGGAAAACAGGAACTTGGTTTTGTTCACTGCTAGATCCCAGGCCCAGGGCACAGCTTGGCCAATATTTTTTGAACGAGAGCGTGAATGAACTTGAGACTAGCTAGCTAAGGTCCAAGTGTCTGGCTGGGTGCTAATAGCTCTTTTCTTCCTGGTCTGATGGTACAAGGACAGGGACTGTGTGTATCTGGTATATCTCTGGATTCCCAGAAATTACTCCAGCGCCTGGCACAGAGAATGCAATGCACCCGATAAATATTTGTCAAATTAGTGGGGAAACAAAGACAGTGTGCACAGGACATTTCCTTGTACGTAACAAACACAATGAATGTTAGCACCACATATACTACAGGGGCTGAGGCGGCCATGGACCACACGCAGCTATGTTGATTCCAATTAACTGAAGTTAAACAACATTTCCAAATCCCATTCCTCAGTCGCCCTGGTCCCATTGCAAGTACTCAGCAGCCCCCCGTGGTCAGTGATGGCCATGTTGGACGGCATACAGGTAGATGAAACATCCACCGCTACGTAAACATTCGCTTTGATGAAAAGCATCACGGCCGGGCGCGGTGGCTCACGCCTGTCATCCCAGCACTCTGGGAGGCCGAGGCGGGGGGATCGCTCGAGGTCAGGAATTCCAAACCAGCCTGAGCAAGAGTGAGACCCCGTCTCTACTATAAGTAGAAATAAATTAATTGGCTAACTAATATATATAGAAAGAAAAAATTAGCCGGGCATGGTGGCGCATGCCTGTAGTCCCAGCTACTCGGGAGGCTGAGGCAGGAGGATCGCTTGAGCCTAGGAGTTTGAGGTTGCTGTGAGCTAGGCTGATGCCATGGCACTCACTCTAGCCTGGGGAACAGAGCGAGACTCTGTCTCAAAAAAAAAAAAAAATCCATCACTTTACCACGGCACCCCCCCATACTATGTCTCGAGCCTGTCGGCCAGAGGTGCTTCACGAGTATGTCAAAACACACCCGGGAAGAAGAGTGTGATGGTTCATTTTATGCGTCAGCTTGAGGGGGCCACAGATATGTGCTGAACATTACCCTGGCTGTGTCTGTGCGGGGGTTTCTGGGCGAGATGAACGTTTGAATCTGTAGACAGTAGACTGGGCAGAGCAGACCCCTCCCTGGGGCGGGGGGGGGGGGTGGCCTCAGCCAGTCAGTTGAGGCCCGAAAGCAACAAAAAGGCTGAGCGAGGGAGAAGTTGTTGTCTCAGCCTAACCGTCTCCAAGCGGACTCGACCGAGCTCACAGGACTGGCTCTGGCGGGTCCCCGGCAGCCGGCTGCAGACCTGGAGGTTTCCCAGGCTCCGTGACCGCATAACCCAAGTCCTTACTGGATAGATTTACCCTCTCTCCCCACACACGTACAACCTCTGACTCGTTCTGTCTTTCTGGAAAGCCCCAATACAGAGAGATTAGAGACTCTTCCTTCTGCACCAACGGGAAAAAGCTGAGACTGGAAGAAACTAGCCCTTTCTCGGGTCTCGCCACAGCCAAGTTTCCAGATTCTGGCTCCAGTTCCCAGCTGGGCAAGGGCTGGAGGTGCTGCCTAAACTTGGCCGGCGTCCCCTCCACCCCACGCCCGGGCGCCCCAGACCCTTGGGGCGTTGTTGCCTGTGGTGGCCTCCCTGCACCCGGCCCCAGGAATCCGATGACAGAGGCCCGACCTGCCCACCCCGAGTTCGGGGAAGAGGGAACCGCGGCGTCCTCAAGGCGTGGCCCTCTCCCGTGGTCTGGCTCCTCGCAGGGGATTTTCAAGGACAAGGTCAGAGATCAATCTCCGTTGGCTCCCTCTGCGCCAGCCAGGCACAGAGAGACCATAATTGCAACAACAAAAAAGAGCCAAGTAAAATGTGCAGGTCCAAACTTTCCATGCCTCGCACCCAATAATAACCCAGTTAAGACCAAGGAATCAAACAAGGTCGAGAATGTTATTTCGTCTGGCTGAGGTGACTCCACAGGACTTTCTGCCGCAGGGAGGGCACCTCCCCAAGCAGAGGTGCCCGGGAGATCGCCTGGCTGCCCCACGGCGCTGGTTCTACGTCAAGCTGGCCTGCAGGTGCACGGGCTCAGCGTGAGCCGCCTGGCTTTGGGATTTACAGTCTGGAATGAGGAACTCAACATCCCCGGCCCCCGGGATCCTTGTTTGTAGAAGGACTGTAATAGTGTCTAACTCATGCCGTCATTGCAAAAACTGCAGATATTTAAATGAGGCCCCACGTATCGGGGTTTCTCCATCTCTGCACGATAGACATTTAGACCAGATAATTCTTGTTTTTCAGGGGCTGTCCTGGGCACCGTAGGACCTTTAGCAACATCCCTGGCCTCCACCCACGGGGCGCCAGCAGCACTCTCCCCTAGCTGGGCAACCAAAAATGTCTCCAACCGTTGCCAAATGTCCCCCGGCGGAGGGGACACCCCTAGTGGAGAGCCACTGCTATATATAAAGACATTTTGTAAAATCAAAAAGCGTTGCCCAGATGTTCACTCTTGTTTAAAACATGCAATGATTTTAAAGCAACCTCAGACACACTTCCAAATACTGGTGGGTTGTGTTCATATTTGCAACAGAACCACGGGAATGTGTAACGGCTGCTACGTCGCAGGCTTGAAGTCCCGACCGCTCAGGTCTTTAACAAGGACGTGCGAGCGCACCCCAACCTCTGATAGGGGAGGCAGATCCAGTGGTCCCAGGCACACAGGCGGCGGGGAACAGCCAGAGGCCACACGCAGCCATCTCTCTCTCTCATCTCAGACTGTGGAGCCCACGGGACTGTGCCCCCTTCAAGTATAGGAGCCCTTTCTTCCTCTTTGTACTCTAAGTCTTAGTCAGCATCTGTCTCAGAGCATTCGGGATGCTCTAACAGAAATCCCATAGACCGAGTAGCTTAAACAGCACGCATTGATGTCTCACAGTCTGGAGTCTGGGACGGCCCAGATCAACCCACTGGCAGACCCGGTGACTGGGGGGGGCTCTCTCCCTGGTTTGCAGAAGGCCACCTTCTCACTGTCCTCGCCTGGTAGAGAGAAGAGAGATCATCTCTCTTGTGTCTCTTCTCATGACCTCAGCCCTGCCCAAGTCCCCAGCCCCAAATGCCATCACATTCGGGGTGAGATTTCAGCACAGGAATGTTGGGGGGATGGCGTTCGGTTCATAACAGCGCCTGTACCTGACGCATGCCTGACACATGGGAGGGGCTCCATGAATTAAATTTGCATAGAGTGAGAGTTCTCCATCGTGCTGGCCTATATGGGAATTGCCTGTTTAAAAATTATCAGCTTAGGGCCGGGCGCGGTGGCTCGCGCCTGAGATCCTACCACTCTGGGAGGCCGAGGAGGGAGGATCGCTTGAGGTCAGGAGTTCGAGACCAGCCTGAGCAAGAGCGAGACCCCCGTCTCTACTAAAAATAGAAAGAAAATTAATTGGCCAACTAAAAATATATAGAAAAAATTAGCCGGGCATGGTGGCGCATGCCTGTAGTCCCAGCTACTCGGGAGGCTGAGGCAGGAGGATTGCTGGAGCCCAGGAGTCTGAGGTTGCTGTGAGCTAGGCTGACACCACGGCACTCTATCTCGGGCAACAGAGTGAGACTCTGTCTCAAAAAAAAAAAAAAAAATTACCAGCTTAAAAACAAACATGCTGGTCCATGCATCCTACCCCCAGACATTCTGATCTGGGACGTTTTAAGCTCCAGCGATGACTGCAGTGTGCACCACTGGCACAGCAGGAGCACAGCAGAGCCTCTTGTTCTTTGGTGCACAGAAGGACGTACGCCACAGGGTCCCACCCGGGCAGCGCCCCCCTTTCCCAGGGCCCAAGGGGTCGGGGTGCACCCCACCCCCACCCTTCCCCCTCATCGCTCGCACGGGCCATCTCCAAAGCACGCACTCCTCTGCGTCTGTCTTAAATTACCCCGAGCGCATTTCCACGCCGTTGGTCTTCTCGCTCAACCTTAAAATGAAATGTAGGTTCCGGGACCTGGAGACGTTCCGGAACCTTCCTCTAAAGGTTAGGGGGTGCAGGGGGAAGAGGAAGACTGAGGTGCTGGGCGTGGGAGTGGCGGGGAAGGGGCCTCAGCTCAAAGGTTTGGGAAGAGGCGGGATGATCCAATCAACTCACGCGTGGGGGTTTTGAGGATCCTTAGCAAGAGCTCGGGGGAGGGGGCGGTTTCAGTCACATCCGAGAGAGGCAACGTGAGGCTTCACGGACTTCTCGCGCCTGGAGGCCACCAGTGGTCAGGGACACCTCCAGCAGGGGCAGTGCTTTGTCTAGCACGGGAGATTAGAAAATGCAGAAGCAAAAGCAGAAGGAAACAGGGCCTTTAGCTCCCTGGTTTTGATGCTGTTGCAACTCGGTGTGCAGGAACGGAGGAGCCACTTGACGGGCCGAGTGCCCGTCGTAGGCGCACGGAGCAGTCCTGCCCTGACTGCGGCCGCCGGCTCAAGAACAAGGGGTCCCCGGGGTGTTTAGGTGCTGGATTTCCTGGCGATTTTCCCTGGCGTTAGGGAGCCCAGATACGAACAACTATCAACCATAAGGACCCTTAAAGAAAAAGTTGAAAGTGAAAATGAGATCTTCCCCGTGCTCTACCTGCCACTCCGGAGAAAAGGGGCGATTGATATTGACGCCACTGGTTCCGAAAGCTCTCAGCACGCGCAGGTTATGAACAGACGTTTTTCAAATCCCAGATTATTCAACAACAGGTGCTCATTAATAACCTAAACAGAAGCGTTCACTTCCATCTTCCGCACCTGGACGTGCAGGGCCTCCGACAATTAGCGCAATGCAGCAAAACACCGGACACGTTTGTCTCTCTCGATTGCTCCAGAAAAGGAATTTTTTTTTTCCATAGGAATTTTTCCATCTCTGGTACTTTTCACTCAGAGGGCCTTGGCGTGAGCCAAGCGGAGAACGGGCATGTGTGAACGGGGCGCGTGAAAGTCGTTCCCCGGCGCCAGGGGCTTTGTTTGGCCGGTTGGCAGGACGGACACCCGGCTCCACATTCCTGGTGAAAAGCCTGTTTCACAGAGAGAGTGCATTCAGGGAGAAAATCCAGCCTGAATTGCCATTTCTAAGGCGGACTTTGAAGGACAGATGGGAGAAGTGGGTGCCATGGGAAAGGGAAGACAGAAAGAAAAGAGGTGGTGGTGAGACTGCCAACGTGGAGCCGGCCACGGCGGCCAGTCCTTTCAGAACTGCCAGGAACCTTGGGAACGGGACGCTGTCCTCTCCCGGGAGGAGACCCGGGGCCAGATGACAGTGCAATGACGGGAACTCCCTTCTCCAAGGCCAGAGCCCCAGGCAGAAACACAAAGGGACTCGGTCCGGGAAAGCCTTCCTCTTCTCTGGAGAAGCAATCGTGCAGTCAGTAAAAGACCCACAAAAATCCAAAGTCGAGGGGTTCCTTACCTAGACCTCTAGAAAATTCGTGAGTGAGCTCCGGGAGGTCTGTGAACGCCCCTCAGGTTATGCCGAAGCTGGGTTCCGGGCCAAGTTCAGAAGAAGGGTTCTCTGCCGCTTTTTGGTCGTGTTTAGAAGACGCTGTCCCTCCCCGGCCGTCGTCCTGTGCGTGTAGACGCCCTCCTTCGCCAGTGTAGACGTGTAGACTGGCCACGCCCAGTACTTTTTTGAGACATCTTTTTTTTTTTTTATGTTCTCAAGTACCGGAGATAAGTTAAAAGTTAGACGTAGTCGAGCAACTTATCTCCTAAAACATCTTTTTGCTAAAATCCACGTGAAACGCTGTCTTTTGGAAACGGGGTGGCTACACTGCCTCTCCTGGCAGGACACGATGCGTTTGCGCTCGGGTTTGAGGGAGGATCGAGAGGCAGCAAGTGCACACGGGCTCTGCCCCAGCGTGGATGAGCCCGCTTCTCCCGGGTCTGCGTTTTCTCTCGCGTGGCTGTGCGCGCAGTGTCCGCCATTGGCAGACAGGTCCCAGCGTGACAGCATCTAGTAGTCTTTCTTTTTTTTTTTTGAGACAGAGTCTCACTCTGTTGCCCAGGCTAGAGTGAGTGCCGTGGCGTCAGCCTAGCTCACAGCAGCCTCAATCTCCTGGGCTCAAGCGATCCTCCTGCCTCAGCCTCCCGAGTAGCTGGGACTACAGGCATGCGCCACCACGCCCGGCTGATTTTTTTTCTATAAATTTTTAGCATCTAGTCTTTCTTGATGTCAAAGAGGTTGCCAGTGGGTGAGCAATTTCGCACATTATTTATCATGTTAAAACTCACAGGAAAGACCATCTTCTGAGAATGACGTGTGGAAATGGTCGACATGCTTGTGGTCACACCCGCGGGGGTTGACAGTCATGAGCGGGGGGGGGGGAAAGGTTGGTTCTAGGCCTCTAGAAGGTTCCAATCTAAAAGACGAAATTTCGGGATGCAGCTCTTGTTGGCTGTGTGCAGTTTACGCAATGCCACTGTGTGTATAGTGGACAAAATCCAGTCCTCATCCGAAACACCTCGTCTTTCTAGATATCTAGAAGTGCACACGGCCTATGTTACAAGAAGAGAAGGTAAAATGACGCATCGTAGGGTTTTTCTTTTTTCTGTTAACTCACAGGTATGATTATGTTTTGAGAATAGGATTGTTCAGCCTGATCTTTGTGTGTGGGGGGGGGTGCGGCGGGAGGGGGTCTATGCCCACAGGCGGTTGGACAAACCCAGGTTGTCCCCCATGAGCTGCGTGTGCCCTGCAGCAGGGAAGGCGGGAGCCAGCGTGGAGGGCGTCTGAAACCAGCGTTCCGGTGGCGACAAGGCCCAGAGCGAGACGGCGGCGGGCGCCAGCGGCTGAGGTTTGGGGACTGCGAGGGTCCCTGCAGGAAAGAAGGTGAAAAAAAAAAATACAAGGAAAGGAGAAAGTTGAGAAGCAGAATGTCGGATCACGCACACAATTTCTGTTCGATTGTGTATTTATTTGAAAGGGGATGAGATTAGAAGGAAGGGTGGAAAGAGCAGCTGAGAACGTAAAAAAAAAAAAAACAGGCGGAGAGAGGGCGGGCCAGGGAGGCCTTGGGGACGCACAGTGGCGGGGGAAAGGGATAAAGGCGTCAGCCCCAAAGGAGCGCGGGGCTCTGCAAGAGGAACAGACGGGACAGAAAGGCTGGACCTGCAGCCGGGAGCAGAGAGGGCACACTCCGCCGTCCCTGGGCCTGAGAAGTGCCAAGGACCCAGGAAAAGGTCTGCACCGAGGAGGCCGCCAGGCCAGAGGGAAGGCATCGGGGAGACGGGTAAAGGTCAGACTTCCGTCTGCATGTGCAGAACAACCTCTATGGCTGATGTCTACTCTGGCATAAGACTGGCTTAGACGTCGTCCCATTTCCATGGCAAAGATTGGTCCAGAAAGGACTCGGGACCTGAAGCTGCCATGCAGGCAAAGCGCAAGGGTTTGTGGAAGCCCCTGGCACGTGGTGTCCCACTCAGAAGGCCACGGGAAGCCAGCCTCTCTCCCTCCCGTGAAGCGTGACCGAGGAAACACGCAGCTCCTGGCGGCTGCTGGGGGCTGTCCCAGAGTGTGACCAGAGCCAGCCTTGGGCTGGAAATCAACCCTGCCTGGGGCAGGACGAAGAAGACAGCAGCTGCTTCTTCACGACGTCTTCGATGTCATGCCAAAGGTCAGCCCGACCCCTGGATTGTCTCTTCTAGATGCTAATACATTTCCTCATTTTTAAAAAGCCAATTGGGGCCAGGCGCGGTGGCTCACGCCTGTAATCCTTGCACTCTGGGGGATGCTTCACGTGGGTTCATTGACCTGAACAGAAATGGTCCCTCTACAGAGTGTGTTGTTGCTGTTTATTTCCTGCAGAAAAAGAAAACCAATCAAGCGGTGGAAATATAGAGAGATTATGGAATGTATCGAGGAGAAAGAAAATGCATAGAGGGAGATAGTTCATCAGGAATCAGCAGAAAAGAAACATTGTGTCCGCTGTGTTTATTGCTGTAACTCCAGCATCCAGACTGCACAAGGAGCTCAAAAAATATTGGCTGAAAGGTCTTTCTGCCGTGAGGACCGGCTGAGCGTCGGTGAAGCATCGGGCATTGCGCTAGAGGCCACGTTAGGATGCCGGGAAACGCGGGTGTCACGTGGCAAAAAGTCCGGCTTCAGACCAGCCGCCAGGGTGACCCATGGAGCTCACCACGGAGCAGCCTGGAAACTCTTACTTCACCTCCCGAGCGTGGCCAGTCCTGCTCGTGTTTGTGCATGACACATCCTCGTTCCACCGCAGAGACGCACGGAGCCTGAGCCGGGGCCCCGAGGCCGGAGTGCCGGCTGGGAATAATGTTTTCCCCCTTTTCTCAAACTCTCGGGGGCCGCCCACACGGCTCCCGCAGGCCCTCGATCCGTGAGGCTCCTGGGATTTTTCCGCAGTGGAGCAAGTGACATCCAGGACGAGAAAGCCACGGCAGACAGATCTCCGTGGTCGGGCGTAGGCACAGAGTGAGCGTCTCTGTTTCGAGACAAAACACGGCGGGGACCTGCTCTGGGACTCAGAGCTGACATTCTCCTCCCCCAGGGTGGAGAGTTCACGTCCTCCTGGCTTTCCGTCCATGTCGGAGCCTCCGTGAGAGATAAAACCGTCAGTCAAGCAGGTTGTTCTCGAAACTGGAGCCGTCACGGGGCACCTGCCGACCAAAGCAAGCTGCTGGTGTCCCTCCAAACGACCCGCTCTGGCAGTAGTCGTCCTCGTCAAAGAGGAGCCAATTAGGGCCCTGCAGGGTGCACCTGCTCCCAGGGCCGGGCAGAGAAGGGTGCATGGATGCAGAAGGAACTCCAGACACCCCGAGGGGTCTCCCCCCTGGAGGAACCTGCACCCGTCGCTCCCCAGAAAAAAGGGAGCCCTCTGCAGGTGCAGAGAGACACACCCCTGTTGGCGGCAGTTACCTCCTGAGAACTGGATTTAGGACAAGGGGGAGACAGTGCAGCGAGACGGGACTCTCTCGGTGGCCCCTTTATACTCGTCGGTTATCACGAGCGCGTGCTGCCTCTGCGGCCGCGGTGGGTTTCAGAAGCTCCCCCGGAGCGTCACCGAGTTTCTTCCCAGACACTCTGCGTCACACCACACGTGAAAGCCATGGTCCCTTGAGGACACGCAGGCTCTGCACACCATCTCCTCTTCCTCCGTGGTGCCACCCCGGCAGGTCTCGGCCGTGGCTTTGGCTGGGGGTTGGCGTCCTCGACCCTCCCCACCTGCAGACTCGCCCCCCCCCCCCCGGGGATGAGGCACTTCCCGTGAGTGAGCACTCTGCACGCAGTCCGTTCTGTTTTGTGCCTCCCGCCACCATCCATAAAAGTGAGACGGAAACGAATCATGAGGGATTGATGCATCTCATTTGCTGGCTCCCAGACTGGGGTCTCGAAGAGCCCCCCTTTTCCTGCTACCAGGACAGCCCCTTCCGGCTGCCTCCCCCCAACCCAAGGGCGCCAGCTCCCCTGCGAGGACAGGACCACTCCCTGCTCCTCCCCCGCCCGGGCTGAGCTGGAACAATCCGGAAAAAAAATCTGAAAATTTCCTGCAGTTTCCCCTCCTCATCCTTGAGCCTAAGACGCCAGCTTCTCTAGATTTCCACGCCCGCCCTCCTACTTCTCTGCAGCCAGATACGGAAATGTCCGAGGACACCCGAGGGTCCTGGGAGAGTGAGCATGTTACCTTCCCCTCCCGAAGGCTCGCTAGGACCTGCCGCCCCATGCACAGCCTCTCTCTGCCGCCCCCACCGTCGCCCTGCCCGGGTGGCAGCCATCCTACCCCATTAGCGTTGTGTTTTCTAGAAACCATCAACAGCATCCCCCCCCATAGGAGCATAAAGTGCAGGGGACGGTTGAGTCCCACAGTTTTCCGGGTGGGTCCCGTGAGCTTTGGGGCACCCACGAATGCCCTGAACTTGTGTTCAGAACGTTGGGCTCCAGGCAAAGGAGCCAGCATTTGAGGCAGATTCCCTGCAGGGTCTGTGTGATAGGTGAGTTGCCCAGGAAGAGACTGAGACAGAGGTCAGAGTACAAACGGTGGATTGGGGAGTGACGCCTTTGAAAAGAAACTGGGCGAGAACTGTGCATGACACAACACGGAAAAGGTGTCCCCTAGCCTACCGGGGGCTGCAGAGCAAAGGTTGCCAATAGCTGGGATTTACAAGGCTAGGAAAAAACATTGCTTCCACCCTGCAATAAAAAAACTTGAACTGGCCGGGCGCAGTGGCTCACGCCTGTAATCCTAGCACTCTGGGAGGCCAAGGTGGGCAGATCGCTCAAGGTCAGGAGTTTGAATCCAGCCTGAGCAAGAGCAAGAACCCTGTCTCTACTAAAAATAGAAAGAAATTCATTGGCCAATTAAAATATACAGAAAGAATTAGCCAGGCGTGATGGCACATGCCTGTAGTCCCAGCTACTGGGGAGGCTGAGGCAGGAGGATCGCTTGAGCCCAGGAGTGTGAGGTTGCTGTGAGCTAGGCTGACGCCACGGCACTCTAGCCCGGGCAACAGAGTGAGACTCTGCCTCAAAAAAAAAAAAAAAAAAAAAAAAGTGAATGAACTTTAAAATTATAACTTTTCCTGAACGCAGAACATTCCCACGTTGGGCAGGAACAGAAGGGCACCTGCACCACTCCCTTCCCGAGTGGCTGGTCGTGGCCGGTGACCCCGAGGAAGGCAGGCCCTCGGCTACCTCCTGCTGGCTCAGTCACTGGCCGAGGTGGCCCTGAGCGGACTGTGACTGCAGCTCAAAACTGAGGCACATCCCGAAAGAGTTAATAGAGATGTCCAGCCAGCCAGCTTGTCTCATCACGCTACTCACAGCATGAGAAATGTAACACTTACGGATTGCGTCCTACTGGAATTTTCCATTTAGTATTTTTGGACCAAGGCTGACCACAGGTTACTGAAACAACAAAGAGCAAAACCACAGATAAGTGGGATGACTGAAACTGCAGGCGTGGGAACATTCATTAAGCACTGTTTGCAGTAGCAAAAGATCACAAACAACCTAAGTGAGAGAATTTGATTAAATAAATTATGGCACAGCCAAACAGTTGAACGGAATACTCTGCAGTCATGAAAAAGAAAACAATTCTGCTCCACTTGCGCCTATTACGGAACATTCTTCATCATATATTAAGTGAAAAGCAAGACATGGAGCAGGATGCACAGTAAGCTATATTAATATACAAAAAAAAAATGAAGAAAGTATTTTGTAGCTGTTGTGTGTGTACAAAGTATCCCTGAAGAGATACATAAAAACCTAGTAACAGTGGTTGTTTCTGGAAAGAAATTGAGTGGCTAGGAGAGACAGGCATTGGAGAGAGGCTTATTCTATATTATAAACTCATTTCTACATTTTAAATTTTTTAACATATGCTTATGTTAGTGATTCAAAAAATGATCATATAATATATTTTTAATAAAAACTGGAATTTCAAACCCTCTGATGGGTCTGCGTGTTGCTAGGGATGGATGTTAGAACGAATGGCTTTCTGTTTAGGATAATACCCCTTTGAGGGCTGTTTTGATTGAGAAAAGTAAAACCCTCTGGTCTTGGTCTAGGAGGAAATGACGGCTCTGCATAACAAAGCAACATGGATTTTTTTTTTTTTTTCGAATGAGAATTTCACATTTTCTCAGAGAAGATGAAAAGGAGGGGCTTGTAGAGCTCTTGAACTGAGAAAAAAAAATTAAGAAAGAGTTTGTGATCATGCAATCAGGCCATGATGGTATCTAAGTAGACAGACTGCCAGTTACCCATCCCTACGGCATCTTGGAGCTGCCTAACAGTCAACTTTTTGCTTTGCTTAGTTTTGTTTTGTTTTGTTTTTTACAGTATGCATGGCCTGATTTGGTTGCAACAGGGAAATGGAAGAAAGGAGGAGATCTGACAGTCTGTCACCACCCAACAGAAGTAATATTCAGTTTTCAGCGATTTCTCTTTCTGTTTTCCTGCCATAATCCATTCTCCCATGCCCACATGCTCAGTAAAAGCCCATTCTACATAAACAGATTCGTACTGGTGGCCCTTTATGGAACGAAAGAGGAAGAAGCCGGTCTTGACTCTACTCTTAGAGGATCAAACATATCAAATGTAATTGCCATTGTCACCAGCAGGAGAACAGCCACCCGGTATGACACAACACGAAGGACACAGTGCCATCTGTTCTTGCCAAAAACATCTAACCTGGATCTCATGGGTTTACAGAGAACACTGGGGACAGAGAAACAAGTCACGTGACACCCCCAGGACTGATCCGACGGATCTAGAGCGTGGGATGTTCTGCAGGACCACTGGCCGGGCATCCTCAAAAGATCACTGTCACAGGAAAAAATAGTGGGGAGACTGTTCGGGCATAAGACGGATTAAAGAGACACACACAAAAAAACACACACTGCAATGTACCATCTTTGATTGGATCCTGGTTCGAAAAATACATAAAGACATTCTGGGGATGAAAGAAGAAATATGAGTATGGGCCGACTCTTAGAAAACACTGAAGCAGGCTGGGCGAGGTGGCTCACGCCTGTAACCCTAGCACTCTGGGAGGCCGAGGCAGGTGGATCGCTCAAGGTCAGGAGTTCAAAACCAGCCTGAGCAAGAGCGAGACCCCGTCTCTACTATAAATAGAAAGACATTAACTGGCCAACTAATATATATAGAAAAAAATTAGCCGGGCATGGTGGCGCATGCCTGTAGTCCCAGCTACTCGGGAGGCTGAGGCAGAAGGATCGCTTGAGCCCGGGAGTTTGAGGTTGCTGTGAGCTAGGCTGATGCCACGGCACTCTAGCCAGGGCAACACAGTGAGACTCTGTCTCAAAAAATAATAAAAAAGAAAATACTGAAGCATCATTGATTGCTTTGAATGAGATAACGGTTTCCCAGTTATGTAGGATACTATCCATAGTTTTAGATATATGTGAAGTATTTAGGAGAGAAGTATCACCTGTGGACAGAGCAGATAGGGCAAAAAATATAAATGATTATTAATATTAAATTTGAGGTGATCGAATTATTCTTTTAACTTTGGAGTGTGCTTGAAATTTTTTACAACGAATAGCTGGGGATCGGAGACCAGGCTTTGAAGAGCAGGAATTTAGGGCATGTGGCTACAGAAGAAGCTAAGTGCTATCTGAGGACTCTCTAGAATGTCCTACAGACTCTGGCGTGAGCCTTTGAGCCATTGTTCTGAGGATTTTTCAAATGGTGCCCCACGAAAGACTTTGTTCAACTAATATTTTATTCAGCATCTACTGTGTTTCCCCGAAAATAAGACAGGGTCTTCTATTTATTTTTCCTCAAGAAGACATCCTAGGGCTTATTTTCAGGGAATGTGTTATTTTTTTTTAAGTACGGTACAACCATCTACATTGATTCAAATAGAGTGAAGTCGTCTTCTTCTGGAACATCATCCTCACTCTCCAGACCCCGAATCCCATCCTGAATGTCTTGCGGCTCTATTTCCTTTAGAACCACTGGCCCCGATCTCTCATGTGGAGCAACAGAGCTCTCACGGGGCGGATGAGAAGGGCTGCTCGTCTTCTTTCCCGCTCCGCGACGACACGGATGGGTTGTGCAGACGCGCTGCGCAGCCACGCCCGTCACTGGGTCTTTATTTTCAGGGTAGGGGCTTCTATGGTGCACATGCTTAGAAATCCTGCTAGGGCTTATTTTATGGGCAGGTCTTATTTTCAGGGAACCACGGTTCTGTATGTGCAGTGCTCTGTTAGACCCCGAGTATACAGTGGTAAATAAAGAGGCTTTCACTGAGCCCTGATGAAGCTACACTCTGGGGACATCAGGGGTGCAGGCACACCGGGTGACGGCTCTCACTGCTGGGCGCCAGCGGCCCACCCCACCCCCCCTCTGTTTAGGACCTGGAGTGGGTGCGGGCGGCGGGAGTCAGGGTGGAAGTAAACCAGCCAGAGCGGCGCCCCTTCACCCCTGCCGGGTCTCGGGTCGGGCAGGGGAGCTGGGTGGCTAAAGCGGCCTTAGAGAGAAAGGGCTCTGGGAGCAGCTACATACATAGGCCTTTCCCCCAACAGCAGAGGGAACCACACGAGGGACAGCCGTTGCCCTCGGCCCTCTGCTGCCGGCTTGGGCTCTGCCGAGCGCAGCCGCCACACTGCTTTGAGCCGCGGCTCCCGCCGTCACCTGGGACAGGCACAGAGGCAGACTTCCTTGAGGCGGGACCCAGCCCAGGAGAGCCCTGGCTCCAGGTCAGGCCTCTCGTTACGGGACGGCCACAAAGCCCTGGGCGAACCCTTCCCGCCAGGCAGCTTATCAGCGCCGCCCTTGGACCCGGCCGCTGCGCGGATGTTGGGAAGTGGTTAAGCATTTGCTGGGTGAGTCACCTACGCCCGCAAACAGCATAGGTGTTGCTCCTCACAGGAAAGACACATTCAAAACCAACCGAAACGCCCACCATGAGCAGGCGGGTTGAAAACATCACGGCGCCGTCACGTGGGGCAATACGAGTCAGCTGCTCGAGGCGGGACTGTCGGGACCACGGGAAGATGCTGCCGACACGTTGTTAGGTGCGGGGGGGGGGGGGGGGGTCAGGTCACAAGACAGGGCGTTGGTTCCCTTTGTGTGGAGCACACCCTACGCGCAGGTAGGCAGAGACAAGGGGAAAGTCTGTACCAGAGGCCTAATGGAGATTAGCCACGAGTGATGGGACCATGGGCATTTTTTAAAAAAATGTATCTCCCCCTATTTGCATTCTCTGATTCTTCCGCAGTGAACATTTGCATCCTCCCTGGCATTTCCGTCCCCTGGAATATGCCGGCACGCGTTAGGCGCTCGCCTGCCCCGGGGTTAACGGGAAAGGGCATCGGGGGAGGTAATAGTGGCCTTTGTGCTTTCAGATTATTCCCAGCGCCCCGGGTGGACTGGGTGGCACGGAGGCTCCACTCCCAGACGACCTGAACTCGTCCCCAACGTTAGTTCTCAGAAAACAACGTCCATGCCTCACCCAGAGCGTCACGCTATGCCGAGCAGAAGTGTGGATTTCGTGTCCACCGCCCCGCCCCCGGCCCCCAGCCCACACCCGTCTCCTGCCCCCACTCCCGATGGGGTGTGCCTCGGGGTGCACAAGCCAGCAGCCCGGGGAGGACCTGCAGGGGGCGTTAGCCGCTCAGCTGATGGGACAGAAAAAAGGTTGCATAAAAACAGTCTCCTGGCCGGGCGCGGTGGCTCACACCTGTAATCCTAGCACTCAGGGAGGCTGAGGCTGGCGGATCGATCGCTCAAGGTCAGGAGTTCGAGACCAGCCTGAGCAAGAGCAAGACCCCGTCTCTACTAAAAATAGAAAGAAATTAGCTGGACAACTAAAAATATATATAGAAAAAAATTAGCCGGGCATGGTGGCACATGCCTGTAGTCCCAGCTACCTGGGAGGCTGAGGCAGGAGGATCGCTTGAGCCCAGGAGTTTGAGGTTGCTGTGAGCTAGGCTAACGCCATGGCACTCACTCTAGCCGGGCAACAGAATGAGACTCTGTCTAATAAAAAAAATGAGAGTGGGGAATTGATCATTTGGGTGAGATTGAATCGGAAAGTCTCCCAGAGGAGGTGATGTGTGAGCTGAATCTCAAAGTAGGTGCAGGAGTCTGCAAGGGGGAAAGCATCGTGCTCAGGGGAGCTGCTGTGGCCAGAGACGTGGTCTGTCACATGTCGGGGTACCGGGAATGTTTGCCACCTGGGGCAGTGGGCCATTTTTAACAGCCTCCCCTCCATAAACCTATTTTTCATGATAATCATGAAATCAAATGCATAATAATAATGGCCAGAGTGGACACGCAGAACACGTCACCTGCCTGTTATTAAACTTTGTGTGTATATAGCCATGCAGTTCTAAAAATAACTGATTAAATTTTAATGAAAATCAAAGCATTTGCTCACTTCTGAAGGGTAAAATAAAACCAAAGCATTTGCAAAAGGTCCCATGCAGGCAACTGCTAAATCAAACCACAGACATTTAATGTCTCGATTTGTCCTTTGGTTTTAGGAACAAAAACAATAATTAAGCAGCAGCTTTCATCATAAAGATACCATCAAATTCCGCTAACTATTTCACATGCACGCTAAGACTGGCCCTCGCCAAACAAAAATATTCGACCTCCCAGTTCACACAGTTTTCACTGGTTTAAACGTCAAACACTCACTTAAAAATTCCAAGCGGTCACGTAGGATGATGAAGCGAAATAACTCAAGCTCTGTTTCTCGGCGTTTCCAATCCGGCTATTGTTGCTTGTTTGAATCTAACATAGAAATATGTAGCATTACCTGAACTCCCAAGTCAGCCGGGATTCTGAAGGATTAATGTCACGAACTTACCCTTGAAACTAAGGCATAGAGCTAAATCCACGTGTGCCGGACGCTGACCGTAGAATTGGGAATTCTACAAATTAGCTTCCACGTATAAAACAATACGAACAGGCCGGGCGCAGTGGCTCACACCTATAATCCTAGCACGGGAGCGACTGGAAACCCAGCTTCCCCTTTAGAGACAGAGGGACTCGGAGAAGCCAGAACTCCACTCTTTCTGGGACTCGCCCTGTGGGCCGACAGCCCCCGAGGGCCTCGCTGTCACTCGCGGTTACATCCATGGTGCTTTCCAGAGAAAACAAAAAGGAGCTTCCCTTAAGCTAGCTGTCACTGCATTAAATAAATGGTCTGAAAATCCAGATCGGCACAATTCTGCTTTGACAAGGATTCTTTAAGAAATGACGGGCCGGGTGCGGTGGCTCACGCCCGTCATCCTAGCACTCTGGGAGGCCGAGGCAGGAGGATCACTTGAGCTCAGGAGTTCGAGACCAGCCTGAGCGAGAGCGAGACCCCGTCTCTACTCTAAATAGAAAGAAATTAGCCAAACAACTAAATATAGGAAAAAATTAGCCGGGCATGGTGGTGTGTGCCTGTAGTCTCAGCTACTTGGGATGCTGAGGCAGGAGGATCGCTCGAGCCCAGGAGTTTGAGGTTGCTGTGAGCTGGGGTGATGCCACGGCACTCTAGCCCAGGCAATAGAGTGAGACTTTGTCTCAAAAAATAAATAAATAAATGATGTGCTCCCCCGGGGCACTTAAAACAAGGTACTTTCCAAAACAAATTTTGAACGATGAACAACATTTTTAAAGGATGGACTTCAAATGATCAAAGAACATGCACTGACTACCATCTACGGGTGAGGGCGAAGGAAAATCATCTTTACCAAGTCCCTTAAGTCCCGAGGACAGCTGGGTGCCTCACCTGTGGGCACACGGCCCAGGGAGCAAGCTCCGTCTCTCCATCTCGCTGTGCATAAGTCCCCACGTCATTTCATTTCCTCAAATCAAAGTCAACTCCAAGTCACCATGCCACTGAGATATGAAAAGTCTAATTGTGGATACTTCCTCCTATCCACTATCTCCCCAAGATTATAAACAGGCACACGAAGCAAAATATCATCTCCTCGTTCACGCCCGCCTGGCCCACGGACGCCTGGCGGTCTGCGGTCTGAAGCGTGGAGTCCTCAGCAAGATGGCGGCTTCCAGCTGGTGAGGGACCAGCCTGCTTGGTGCACCGCAAAAGCCTTCCCCTCAGGGGTCTTCCCACCTTTCTGGATACCGCCGGGAAGAGAAGAACAAGGTTCCCCTATCCCTGGGACCCCCGTCTCCTTTCTAATCTAATTGAATACAAATTACCCTTCTCAACTCAAAGGCAGTATCTTCTCTCTTATCCCTAGAGCATAATCCCCTGAAGAAACCGAGGCTTCCAGAACTCAAATCCAGGGAGGAATCTTCTGGAAGAAATCCAGAAATCCACTCCAGGAAGGAATCAAATCCAGCTGCACCCAACTCCTGACTTCCACTCGGCCTCACAAGACTACTTTTGCTGAGGGGAGGAATTCAGGGTAGCAGTTTGTAAGAAACCAGCATTAAAAAAAAAAAAAAAACGTGCTTTGAGTTGTGATGCTTGGTTTACTTCTAGTTTCAGAGCTGTTCTGGCCCCAGGACAGCATTGGTGAGCTACTTCCTGAACTTGAGCCGAGCTCACCAACGTCTCTAGAAACTTCTACGTATTCGACAAATATGCATATTTATTAAACATCTGCTATGTGCCAGGCACTGCGTCAAATGAGGGAAGAAGTAAGATGCCTAAGACGTGGTCTCCCTTTGAGTTCTCAGTTTTGTGGGCAAGCGCAAGGAAGGTTCATTGTGTGGCTGGAACTCACTCAGGGAGGCAGGAAAGGATGTGGGGGAAATACAAGGAGCAGCCCCTGCCCTGGCGTGGCCCGCATTCCACCTGACGAGCTGGACAAGGCTCCCCACACCCCCGGAGAACCAGCCAGTGCTAGCTCTGACTGCAGTGCGAATTCTGGAAAGGCGGAAAGATTGTAAAGCAATCTTAGTCATCAGCCTTGATAAGACTTAAGTTGGGTTGGACTTTTCTCTCTCTCTCTCTCTTCATTTAAAAACAAAGTTGCAGTGGAATATTGTGAGCGGGAACATAAGCGTAGAAAAGTCCAAATTCATGACGTAAAACACTCGCCTGGGGACTGGAGCCCATTTCAGAAAGTGGCTGCTGTCTCTCTGCCGAGCTCTCCGGGCAGGTGAGAAGTCAGCCCCGGGGAAACCAGGGTGGGGCAAGGGATTCTAATGCAAGGAAACACCAAGGGGATAAAATTGGGTAAATTTCTGGGACGTCAAGGTTGAGCATTATTGCCTGCAGAGGGAGCAGAAAGAAGTAGTGAAATCAAAGAAAAGAGCAGCATGAGACCAGTAAAGGATTCTTGTTCTTTATCTGTCTTAACCCATGGAAACTAGCACTGTGTCCCTGTGGCAGGTCAATGCCGGGGAGAGGCCCAAGTTTACTTCCAGCAGCCCGTGACTCACGGCACATCGACTCTGCCACCTGCACAGGGGCACGTTGGGGCAAGGTGGGGATCTGGCGCGTGCCGGTGAGTCTCTCTGTCCTGACTGTGGAAACGCCACCCTCTGTGACCAGCTGACTCACGCTTGCCTGTGAACCCTGATCGAGGGTGTAGATGCCTGAGAGTAAGTCCCGTCTACTCGAGGGTTGTAGGTGCCTGAATGTGAGTCCTGTCTAATCGGGGTTGTAGAGGCCTGAGAGTAAGTCCTGTCTACTCGAGGGTTGTAGATGCCTGAATGTGAGTCCTGTCTAATCGGGGTTGTAGAGGCCTGAGAGTAAGTCCCGTCTACTCGAGGGTTGTAGATGCCTGAATGTGAGTCCTGTCTAATCGGGGGTGTAGAGGCCTGAGAGTAAGTCCCGTCTACTCGAGGGTTGTAGATGCCTGAGAGTGAGTCCTGTCTACTCGGGGTTGTAGAGGCCTGAGAGTAAGTCCTGTCTACTCGGGGGTGTAGGTGCATGAGAGTAAGTCCTGTCCACTCGGGGGGTGTAGATGCATAAGAGTAAGTCCTGTCTAATTGAGGATGTAGATGCCTATAGTAAGTCCTGTCTACTCGGGGGTGTAGGTGCATGAGAGTAAGTCCTGTCTACTCGGGGGTGTAGGTGCATGAGAGTAAGTCCTGTCTAATCGGGGTTGTAGAGGCCTGAGAGTAAGTCCTGTCTACTCGGGGGTGTAGGTGCATGAGAGTAAGTCCTGTCTAATTGAGGATGTAGATGCCTATAGTAAGTCCTATCTACTCGGGGGTGTAGGTGCATGAGAGAAAGTCCTGTCTACTCGGGGGTGTAGGTGCATGAGAGTAAGTCCTGTCTACTCAGGGGTGTAGGTGCATGAGAGTAAGTCCTGTCTACTCAGGGGTGTAGGTGCATGAGAGTAAGTCCTGTCTAATTGAGGATATAGATGCCTATAGTAAGTCCTGTCTACTCGGGGGTGTAGGTGCATGAGAGTAAGTCCTGTCTACTCGGGGGTGTAGATGCATGATAGTAAGTCCTGTCTACTCGGGGGTGTAGGTGCATGAGAGTAAGTCCTGTCTACTCGGGGGTGTAGGTACATGAGAGTAAGTCCTGTCTACTCGGGGGTATAGGTACATGAGAGTAAGTCCTGTCTACTCGGGGGTGTAGGTACATGAGAGTAAGTCCTGTCTACTCGGGGGTGTAGGTACATGAGAGTAAGTCCTGTCTACTCGGGGGTGTAGGTACATGAGAGTAAGTAAGTCCTGTCTACTCGGGGGTGTAGATGCCTGAGAGTAAGTCCTGTCTACTCGGGGGTGTAGATGCCTGAGAGTAAGTCCTGTCTACTCGGGGGTGTAGATGCCTGAGAGTAAGTCCTGTCTACTCGGGGGTGTAGATGCCTGAGAGTAAGTCCCGTCTAATCGGGGGTGTAGATGCCTGAGAGTAAGTCCTGCTTCCTCGGAGTGAAGGCACCAGCGAGAGCTGGTTCACCAACAGCAGCAGCGTGAGCACCACTGAAGAGAGCACATGCCACTTCTGAAAAATGACACGTGGTAGAACGCACAGCCTCCCCTGACCTGTCTCCCCAGGCACGTGAGCCCACCACAACACTGCCAAGACCATCAGTTTCAGTCTCGCAAAAGAGAATGCTAGAGAAAATAAAATGTGAAAGTACTATTTGTCAGCCTAAACAGCAGGCCACGCATAGCATCCGGGTTCTTTGCCACGTCAGAGAGAGAGACACAACCGGGCTGCGTTGGCACAGGTGTCCGGCTGCGTGGCAGATGTGAGATGAACCACACGTGTCCTCGAGCAGTTTAGAATGGGGTCTAAGCAACGGTCGCTACGGCGCAAGAAGCCCTTCAGAGTGACTGGCGTCACTCACGGCTGCCGAATGCTGCATGACTCTTTGGCACCAATGTCTACACGTCTTCAGGGAGCACCTGCCCTGGGGTGTGTTCGAGAACCGTCCGGAAGACAAGGCAAGTCCCGAGGGACCCTTCACACCTGAGCAGCTTGCCAAAATCAAGCTCCTCCGCCCTGTTGGGATGCCCCTGAAGATGAGGGGCGTGACAAACAAAAACACGAGCAGACTCCGGCCTCCACCACGGTCCAGCCTCCTTTCCTGAGACGGCTCCCACGGGCATCGCCCAGGGACGTGCCATGACAGTCACCGCAGGCGGAGCAGCGCTGGGTCGCAGAGCCGAAACACAGCCAGACGTCCCAGGCTGGGTCAGGGCACCGGCCCCCGCCTCGCCCTTCTAACTTTCGCTCAGGAGGTCAGGCTGCCGTCTGAGACATTAATAAACGGAGTGCTAGGCCTGAACAAGAGCAAGACCCCGTCTCTACTATAAATAGAAAGAAATTAATTGGCCAACTAATATATATATAGAAAAAATTAGCCGGGCATGGTGGTGCATGCCTGTAGTCCCAGCTACTCGGGAGGCTGAGGCAGGAGGATCGCTTGAGCCCAGGAGTGTGAGGTTGCTGTGAGCTAGGCTGACGCCACGGCACTCACTCTAGCCTGGGCATCATCCCCGTCTCCCCGCTGGGGAACAAGCGGCTTAGTCCCATGTCTCCCGGGAACCTGCTCGAAATTGCTCCTCCCTTCCGCCATGCACGGCAGCCAAGGCAGATGCGTGGCGGGGTGGGGGATGGGGCGGTGGGGGATGGGGCGGTGGGGTTGGGGGTGCGGCGAGGCACGCTGGGCCACGCTCCCGGCACTCGGCCGCACTTCCATCTCAGCCTGTGCCCCCCTGGGACACAAAGGGATGTCATCAGGCACACCCAAAACTCCACTTCCCAGTTATGCCGGGCAAGCCTGCTTGGGGGTGGGAGACCCAGACTCTGCCTCGCGATCCTGCCGCTGTTTCCCTACGGCGGGCGGTGTCGGCCGAGCGCGGTGAGCTGCAGCTTGTAACCCTCCCTCCGCGTGGGTCCCTCTAAACTAGGTCTGGGCGTCCTTTCTTATCTTTTTAACCGAATGGCTGCCAAGGAGTTCCCAACAGAATTCGCCGAGATCGGTCTACGGTGCGTACGAATCTGTGTCCACAAACTTAGGCGTACTTTAAAAAAGAAAGAAAGAAAAGAAAAGAAGTAGTAGGCCCGGCGCGATGGCTCACGCCTGCCATCCTTGCACTCTGGGGGGGCCGAGGCTGGAGGATCGATCGAGGTCAGGAGTTGGAGACCAGCCTGAGCAAGAGCAAGACCTCCGTCTTCTACTAAAAAATAGAAAGAAATGAATTGGACAACTAAAAATATATAGAAAAAAAAATTAGCCGGGCATGGTGGCTCATGCCTGTAGTCCCAGCTACTCAGGAGGCTGAGGCAGGAGGATCGCTTGAGCCCAGGAGTTTGAGGTTGCTGTGAGCTAGGCTGACGCCACGGCACTCACTCTAGCCTGGGCAATAAGCGAGACTCTGTCTCAAAAATAAATAAATAAAATAAAATAAAATAATAAATAAAAAATAAGGAAATTCTCCCGACTCCAACACAAAGCCTCTTCCAGCCCCGGCCCCCTCAGACTTCCCCCGCGCCCCGCCAGAACACGCGGCGTGTTCTCCTGCGCCACGCCATCCCGCATGGGGACCCCGTGAGGCCACTGCGGGTGCCCTGTCTGTCCATCGCCTCCCTGGGAATGAAGGTCCTTGGCCGGAGGCTCCAGAGACACATCCCAGACACTCGGGCACAGAGCCCGTCTGCCCTGGAGTCCCTTTAGGGTTACCGAGGGTGGCGTCCTACCGCAGTCACCATGACAACCCGTAAAACCCAGGCGCCTCGCTCCCAACAGACACCACGCCAGGTGAGAGACGGCGCAGGTGGAACCTGGGAACACGCAATGCGCCTCCCCCCCCCACCGCCTCCAAGGGCATCTTCTGCACACAGAATGTGAGTGCCCTCTGGGGGGCGCTGGTGAGCCTCCCCTGTGAGGACGTGACCCAAACTCCGGAGGAGCCGGATCTGAGCCTCGCTTCACCTGGTCACCACCAATTCTTTCCCAAACCCTCAGCCGCCCCAGGGTTTCTCTGTCTTTCTAGCGGGAAAACAGATTTTTACCTCATCAGACAGTCATCTCCACCGTGATGATGTTCATGATGAAACTCAGCCGGGCGTGGTGGCACGTGCCTGCCCTCCCAGCTACTGGGGAGGCTGAGGCAGGAGGATCGCCTGAGCCCAGGAGTTCGAGGCTGCAGTGAGCTACGGTCGTGCCTGTGAATAGACACTGCACTCCAGCCTGGGCAACATAGCAAGACCCTGGCTCTAAGAAAACATCCACACTCTGAGTCCTCCAGGATTTATTCTTTGGGCTCAAAAGAAAAAAAAAAAAAACCCTTTCTATTCTAATTTCCTTGGATTTCAAGCTCCTGTATTTGTTTTAAAGTCTACTTAGACATTCAGCTGGTCTTGGCTCTATCTGCCAAGGAAATGGGTGCTTCAGCCTCCTGGGTCTAGTTCCGGGAGGAGGATCAAAGTCCAGCTCTGAGAAGTCGACAGAGATGGAGATTAAAGAAATTTGAGTTAATATCTCAAAGTCTGCCCCACTACAATTAAAAAAAAAAAAAGAAAATCCTGATTCAACAGCTTTTCAGTTGGGCCTGTTTGGTCTAATCGGGGCTCAGAGGAAGCCACTAGGACATCATCAGTTAGGAGAAGTGCAACCTCTCTGCAACCCCAACAGCTGTCTCGGCCTCTGTGGGAGACACAGCGATGGGTGCCCCAGGATCTGCTGTTCCCTTCTGCGATCCACCTGCTGCATTCCTGGCTGGGCACGTGCGTTGCTCAGAACCAACACTAGATTCCCAGGCTTCACTTGCGACTAGATCAAAACGCTTCCGGGCGTGTATGACAGGAACCCTGCGTGCACGCTTCCGCTCAAGTGACGCTGATTGCCGTTGCTGCAAACCAAGCCCAAATTTCAGGAACTCAGCCCCTTCAAAAGTTGACACCTCGCTCACGAAAAGTCCAACGGGGTGGGAGGGGATCCCGCTCAGGGAACGGCTGCCCCGGTTTCCCATCCCAGAGCCTCGACACCTGCCCTCTCCTGGCCCCGTCCTCCGCTGGAGCCCCATGCCCCTCTCTGTCTGTTGAGCAGGCGGAGAAAGAGAGAGAGAGGCTCCCGAGCATAGGCAGTTGTTTTAGACCAGGCTAGAAGAGATGTAGACGAATTCCACTGGCCAGGACGCCATGCTACCATCACGTCCACACGCAAAGGAGCCACAATAGCACGCTCCACCGTGTGTCCCGGAGGAGAGGAAGAGCACGAGAGTCCTGGTTGGCACTGCCCACTCTGCCACCCGCCACTTCCACACCACCGAATGCCATCCACAGGCTGGGGACCACTCGGGTTTTCTAGAGACATCGCGTGAGCCGGACCCCCCCTCCCCACCAAGGTGCTATCAGCCCATGGGGGGAGGTGGACGGGCTACTGATCAAAATAAAATAAAGTAAAATGATGTCGCAAGTACTGCCGTGTTTCCCCGAAAATAAGCCCTCCCTGTAAAATAAGCCCTAGCAGGATTTCTAAGCATGTGCGCAATAGAAGCCCCACCCCGAAAATAAGCCCTAGTGACGGGCGTGGCTGCGCAGCGCGTCTGCACAACCCGTGCGTGTCGTCGCGGAGCGGGAAAGAAGACGAGCAGCCCTTCCCATCCGCCCCGTGAGAGCTCTAGTGCTCGACAGGAGAGATTGGGGCCGATGGTTCTAAAGGAAATAGAGTCGCAAGAAATTCAGGATGGGATTCGGGGTTTGGAGAGTGATGATGATGTTCCAGAAGAAGACGACTTCACTCTATTTGAATCAATGTAGATTGCTGTACCGCACTTAAGAAAAATAACGCATCGCCTGAAAATAAGCCCTAGTGTGTCTTCTTGAGGAAAGATAAATAGAAGACCCTGTCTTATTTTGGGGGAAAATATATATAGCATATATATATTATATATAGCATAATATAAAATATATATAATAAATACAGCATATATGTAATATATAGCATAATATAAAATTTATATTTTTATATATATAAAAAATATATATAGCGTAATAAAGGGCCGTGTCACCACCGAGGGAAAAATGCAATTTGCTCGTGCGGGGGAGAGGTGAGGGAGTGACACTAGAACCGGGTCTTCTTGACTGAGGAGCAGGACGTCTCCAGGCAAGGGTGTTTTAGGTGGAAGAGGCAGCTGAGCAAAGATACCAAGGCATGAAGGTATGAATAGCTAGCCAGGCACAGCTGCGTGGAAAGTTCTGGAATCCTGTCTCCCACAGCTGTCTGGTCATATCCCGTTCTTGCCCATCTGCAAAGCCCAGAGCCCCCCGCCCCCCAAGAAGCCTTCCTGGGCAACCTTTCCTGCACACGCCCCAGCCCGCCAGGGTCGGGCACAGCACCGAATGAATCTTTGGAAGCCCCGAGGAGCACGGCCCTGCGCCTCCCCCGCCCACGCAGGGGCCTTGGGAAGTCAAGGCCACCGGCCCCAGCTCCGGTGATGCGCTGTTAAACGCCGCTGGTCTTTGTGAGACAGCTGGAAATGTCATTCCCCTCCCGCTGCCCCCACAGACAGTTAATGGTTAGCTTCTACTCGAAGCCGCCCCGGGGGAGGCTCTGCATGACTCAGGGCTCTCCTGACATTCCGGTAGGTCACCGGAGGGACACTCTCCCAAACGTGACCCCAGGCACACCCAGGCTCCGGACACAGCAGGCAACAGGGAAAGAGGCTCTCTCCCCCCGCCCCCTGCAGCAGCTCGTAGATCACCCGAGTTTCTGGGGGAAAGGACTCAAGACACTTGCTGCTTGTGCAAATGAATTTACGCCATTGTGAGGGGAGGAAAATGCTAGTAAAATCCGTCCCGCCCACTTTTGTAAGAGCAAGTGCCATCTGTCCAAGTTGACCAGCTCCCCCCCCACCCAATGCCTGCACGGAAAAGAACACCTCAGCCCTTCCAAATTTCCAAAAACATGCACGTGCATGTTAGAGATTTGACCACTCATAAGATGCTATAACATCTTGTTCATAAGATGCTATGACATTAAATAAGAATTATTATTTTAAAAAAGAAGTCAGGGAAGATCTTTTAAATGCTTGCATCAACACGAATGCAGACTTTACACGTGCCCATAGAGTCTATAATGGTATGTCTTCCTTTGAAGGATAAAGGCATGTCAGAATAAAAGCAATAAAAGGTCATTAGCTATCACAGTGTTAAGATCTCTTGTTGATGAATGTTCTACAATAGTAATAATAACGGAAGTTTCGTGAGCAATTACTGTGTGCAGCAGACACTGCGATGCATTTGTTTCCTCAGTAAATTCCCACGACAGCCCCACAGCAGTGGTCCTGTTATGAGCCCATTTTACAGGTGAGTAGCAGAGGCCTGCCTTGGCTCTCCCAGGGAGGAGGTGATCATGTCAGGCCTAGCGTTCTAGTCTGTCTGAGTCTAAAAACCTATCGTTTTAACCACCCCACCACACTGTCTCCTGAAATGGCACCTGTATCTCTATTTATCCCTTAAACAGACACTCATTGAGCATCTGTGTGCAAACACCACGCTAAGTCCCAAGGGATGAAAATGTGCACACAACACAGTCTGCCGTCAGCAAACCTTTGGTCTAACCATCAATATCCACGTTCGCTTTAAAATGACTATGCAGGTGGCAGTTTTACCCACGATAGTCCAAACCAGGAAACAACCCACATGTTTTCCCCTAGAAGGTAAATGGATCGTGGAATACTACTCACCCATGAAAAAGAATGAACTCGTAATACATGCAGCAGCTCACATGGCTCTCAAAGGAGCCGTGCTGAGTGAAAAAGTCCTGGAAAAAGTGCTAACATACTGTATGGTTCCATTTACGTAACATTGTGGAAAAGACAAAGTCACAGAATAGGTTAGTGGTTGGTGACAGGAAGTGGAAGGAATAGGGACTCGAACAGGGCAGCATGAGACAGGCCCGAGGTGATAGAGCAGTTCTGTTTGGAATCTGTTTGGTTTTGGTGGTAGCTATAAGAATCTACACATGTGATAAAATTGCTTAGAACCGGGGCCGGGCGCTGTGGCTCACGCCTGTCATCCCAGCACTCTGAGAGGCTGAGGCGGGAGGATCATTTGAGCTCAGGAGTTCGAGACCAGCCTGAGCAAGAGCGAGACCCTGTCTCTACTAAAACAATAGAAAGAAATTGGCTGGACAACGAAAAATATATAGAGAAAAAAATTAGCCGGGCGTGGTGGCGCATGCCTGTAGTCCCAGCTACTCGGGAGGCTGAGGCAGGAGGATCGCTGGAGCCCAGGAGTCGGAGGTTGTGAGCGAGGCTGACGCCACGGCACTCTAACCGGGTCAACAGAGTGAGACTCTGTCTCAAAAAAATAAAAATAAAATTGCGTAGAACCACGCGTGCGCGCGCGCACACACACACACACACACACACACACACACACACACTTACATATGAAACAGGGGAAACCAGGACAAGGCCTGTGTGCCCTAAATACCCTGGCAGTGACGCTGTGCTATGGCTACGTGAGATGTCAACACCGGAGCAAACTGGGAGAAGTAAACGAGGACCTCCCTGTGTGTATATGCATGTGCCTGTGTGTGTGTGTGTATGTATTTTGCAACTTCCTCGGATTTATGATTATTTCAAAAATTGTTAAACAGTTTAATTACGCTGCAAGTATTCTCCTTTACTGGAGACTATTCAACCCCGCCAGTAGCTGCGGCATCTCAGCTGTTGCCCAGAGGAAGCAGAGATGTCCTTGGCCCTTGGCAGAACTCAAATCGGGGTTATCACGGCGGATGGCTAAAGTCAGCAGTTAACCTGTAACTACCCCGCCAGCAGCCAAAAGGCAGCTTCCTGCACAGAGATTTTTCTTTTTTGCTGAATCACGGTGCCTTCATGGTTAAACAGAGCCACAAACACACCTTCCGCACTTTTGTGCATTTTCTAAAGGACGCTCTGAAATGTATGCATGGCCCATACATACCAATACGTGACAGCCCCTTCCCTTCCGCGCTATGCTTCTTCTGGAAGAATTATCCTACTCGTTACGTCATTTAAATAACGTGCACAAAAGCCAATGAATCTGGCACAAAAGCCAAAGTCCCACAAAATACAGGCAGCGTTTGGCCGCTAATCCACCCCAAGCCACTCCTGCCTCCTCGTGGGGCAGCAGAAGCTTTGGTCTTGTTTTTGTTTTTGTTTTCTCTAAATTTTTTTTCCGGCATATTATGGGGTACAAATTTTAAGGTTTCAATAAATGCCCTTTCCCCCCTCCTCCTACAAGTCTGAGTTTCTAACATGACCATCCCCCAGACGGTGCACATCTCACTCATTACGTATGCATATACCCGCCCCCCTCCCCCCTGCCCAATACCCTATTACTGTAGTACCTGTGTGTCCACTTAGGTGCTGCTCAGTTAATACCAGTTTGCTGGTGAGCACATGTGGTGCTTGTTTTTCCATTCTTGGGATACTTCACTTAGTAGTATGGGTTCCAGCTCTAACCAGGAAAATATAAGATGTGCTATATCACCGTTGTTTCTTAGAGCTGAATAGTACTCCATGGTATACATAGACCACATTTTACTCATCCATTCTTGGATTGACGGGCACTTGGCTGTTTCCACAGCCTTGCGATTATGAATTGTGCTGCTATAAACATTCGAGTGCAGGTGTCTTTTTTGTAGAGTGTCATTGGATCTTTTGGGTAGATGCCCAGCAATGGGATTGCTGGATCAAATTTTGGTCTTGTTTTTACCAAGATCCTCCACTTCCCTTTAAGGCTCTCTCTCTATATATATTTTGTCAAATCCAGGATGCCGTCCACAGTGACACACCCCGATTTCAAGCAGGAAACGTTCAAGCCTATTTCGGCGCACGGGAGACTCGGGGTTGCCGGGAGCGCGTCTCGGAGGGTCGGCGGGCCTGCGGTGGCCGAGACCTCCTCCAGGCTGAGAAAATGCCACCTCTGCATGGATCTGAAGAACAGGAGCCTCCCTGGTGCCACGCAGGAAACGTTCCATGCATGGCGATGTCACCCATGCACTTAAAACACAAGATGCAAACCGGGGCTGAGCCGGCGGGGGGGCAGGGGGAGGGGACCGGGGAGACCGTGTGGTTATTTTGCACGTGCTGGGTGAGCTTGTGGGAAAACTCCCAGCAAGACCGGGGCCTGGGTGACCGTAGTGAGTGCAGGGAACCCAGCCGAGCTGCAGCCGGTGAGTCACTGGCGGATGACCAACTCCATCACAAGATTCCTGTGACACGCCGTCAGCCGCTTCCGGCTGTGCTGGACTCCGGGGAAGACAATCGGCTGAGTCAGGCACAGGCCCCAGGGCAGCTCTGCCGGGGAGCCACACACCCTCCTGGGCTGAGTCACAGATAAGCTGCGCAGGGAGCCAGCTTATAGGACTGAGCCAGCTGCATAGGACTGAGAAGGGGGAAAGAAAAAAAAAGTCCCGTTACCATGGCAATGGAGAGGCCGGCGGCAGTGACCACCCCCCCCCCAGCACAAGGTCCCCAAGGCCCAGGCTGAAGGGTGAGTGGGCCCCGAACAAGAAGCCCCAGGCCTCGGCCTCAGAAGGGCACCAACTCAGGGCCACCTGACCCCCGACCACACCCCCACCCAGGAGCCGGTACAGTTCAGGAATACATCAACTCGGGCTAAAAAAAAAAAAATCTTTGCTTCCACTCACCAATAACCGATATTTAGTGTTTTATTTAGTTGTGAATGTGGGCAGCACAGCACGTCGGCAGCAGCTGTGCCTGTCACCAAAAATTTTAAAAATCGTGACACGCTCATCATGGCAGCTTGCGGCCGCTGCAGATAACCTGGAAATAGCCCTCGCCCTTCTTCCCTGCTTGGAAACGGCGGCACGGTGTTATTAGACGGGCCACCACTGGATGCGTTATTAACGTGGCACACATACACACCCATACACACGGCTCCATCGCCCATGTGTTTTGACACAGTATTTCCATAAAAATCCTTTGTCACCAAGAGCATTTTATTTCGTGTCGTTTAAACGCCATTCCCGGGAGGGGTCCGGAGTCGGCCCTAGACTGCCACGGGGGTGGGGGGGCGCAGCACAGAGAAGCGCCAGGACGGACGAGGCTGAGCGAGCTCCAGCGGCCGTAGCGACCCACGCCGTTACCGCAGACTAGGGGCTTGGGCGACGCAAGGGCGTGCCATCCACAGCTCCGCAGGCCGGAGGTCAAGGTGCGGGCAGGGCCAGGTCCTGCAGAGGCTGCAAGACAAGCACCTGCCCAGGCCTCTCTCCTTGGCCTGTGCACGGCCGCCTTCTACCGTCCCTTCCCCTCCTCTTCCCTGTGTGCACGTCTGCCTCCAAAAGTCCCCTTTTGTAAGGACGCCGGTCATACTGGACGAGGACCCGCCCTAATGACCCCACTTTAAGGAGGCTGCCTCTGTAAAGACCGTTTCTCCAAATAAGACGGCACTCCCAGGCACCGGGTGTCAGGACTCCAGCTGAGGTTCTCGGGGGGACACGATTGAGCCCGTAACGTCCAGCCTGGCCTCGAGTTTTTTCCTCGCGGGATCCCCGGCCAGGGCGACAGGCAGAACCCAGGTGAACTGGCACTCGGTCTGGGGTGCACGTGCTCTGCGCACTGCAAAGGGCCGCACGAGAGCAGGCGGCGTGGTGGCCGGGGGCCCTCGAGGCGCGTGCAGATGTCCCCAGGGGCCCGAGGGGCCGATCCAAGGCCAAGGAAGGCGCTGCATGCGGCACAGCTAAAAGAGCAACACGGGAAACTCCAGGCCTCCCTCTCATTGCACTCCTGGCCGGCAGCCGCTTCTAATCCCACAGCCGCTGTGACAGTATGGACCACAGGCGTGATGTGGCCGGCCGTGGGGCCCAGCAGGGCCACCAATGGTCCCCGAGAACATGCCAGCAAGCTCCAGGCCACTCACTCAGTGGAGGACATTTGAGCACTTTAGGAAAAAGGGGGACTATCTCCCTCTGAGCACGCCTCTCGTGAATCAAATCCTCCAGCCCTATCGTGCAAACCCGAAATCCCGTCCCCCTCCACCTCTGAAACTGTTCCCAAAGAGCTGGAACGAAACCTTTCCGCACAGCCGTCCGGCACTGGCAGATGCAGGACACGAAACGGGGCTGCTGGAAACCAGCAGAGCGGGAGTGGCAGGGCCACAGACTGATGTCACTGCGTTGCCTGGAGTCAGTGGGCCCGACAGACACACCCTTCAGGGTTTCATGAAGAAGCCCAGCACTCCAAAGTCCTAGCGGGGCCATCAGAACGGCCACCGGCACCAGGCAGCTTGGAGCCGGGGGGAGGGGGGGGACAGACTGTCACCTGCAAGGCCTAAGTGGCGTGAGGGACACGTGTCAACCGTGAGCACCTGCCCCCACCTGCCATTCGCCAGACCAGACTGGCCACGGCCCCCACCCCCCGTCCACAAACTCAGGACCCTTTGCCCACAACACACACACACACACACACACACACACACACACACACGGCGGTAGGTAAGCACACACCTCCACTCCACCTCCGCCTGCCCTGCCAGATCAGAACCTGCGCACCCCGTGAGAAGCCCCCACTGCGTTCTCGGGGGCTCAGCGCTGAGCCCCAGCCTGCGGTGGAGCCCGGCAAATATTTCCCGAGTAGATAAGTGAGCGCCTCTGCCCCTCCACGCCCACCCCTCCTCCAGATAGCCTGTCGCCCCTTTTGCAACACTTCCTCCGCTTCAAGGCCGAAGCAGGGTTCGTTTAAATTTAGCTGCAGCAACATAAACACCCCCCCGGAGCGTGGGCGCAGAGAGCACGCAGCGGCTCGGCTAATGTCACAGGTACAAGCGCGAGGGCCTGGCCACCCACCCGCGGGAGAAGGCCCGGTGGCTGCTTGGATAACGGGATTCCAACTGCCTTTTATTGAACACCCACGTCTGCCAAGGGTCTTATGGCCGCTGCCTCATTTATTCTGCACAGGGACCTTCCTTAGAGACTCCCGGGCTCAGGCGGTGGAACATCTCATCTGAGATCACACAACTAGAGGATGCTGTAAAGAAATTAATCGCCCAACTAAAAATATATAGAGAAAAAAATAGCCGGGCATGGTGGAGCATGCCTGTAGCCCCAGCTACTCAGGAGGCTGAGGCAGGAGGATCGCTTGAGCCCAGGAGTTTGAGGTTGGATAAGAGCCCAGATCAGCCTGACCCCGAAACCGTGCTCAGTCAGCCCCCCGTGCCGCCTGCCTGGAAGTGGCTCTGTGGCGTCTGGGGACCTGAGGGCTCTGCAGCCCCTCTCCAAGCCCCGCGGCCACGCCGCTCCCCGGGGGACACGCCTGAAGTCTGACTTCGCGCCCACGTCCCCCCCGCAGCTCCCTTGCAAGCATGCTCGCGGTTAAAGGAGCTGAGCCTTCCGGGCTGACCCACGAGCACCAGGGAATAAACCAAAAGGCAAAACCCCTTCTTGGTCCCCAGCCTTACCGAGGCTGGGGTGTTGGAATGACGCTGACGCGCACACCGCACAGACTCGCTGGGTGTTTTGGCAACTGCATTGCCACGGGCATTCCAGGGGGCATCCGGTCAAATGCCAATCGCGTCTTCTCTTGGCCCGCGAGACCAGGTTCCAGAGGGTGGAAGCAGTGGAATGCTAATTACTTGCAGCCAAAGACATTGGAAGACCCTCTCTCGCTTGTTGCAAGACGTCAATGAGTGCTTCTGACCCAAAACCACTTTTCAGAGAACAAGCAAAATCTACAGTTAGGATGCAACTAATAAAATGACTTTCTTTTGCTCATTCTTTTTTTGGGGGGGGAGGTGAGAGTCTCACTCTGTTGCCTGGGCTAGAGTGCCGTGGCGTCAGCCTAGCTCACAGCAACCTCATACTCCTGGGCTCAAGCGATCCTCCTGCCTCAGCCTCCCGAGTAGCTGGGACTACAGGCATGCGCCACCATGCCCGGCTAGTTTTTTCTATATATTTTTAGTTGGCCAATTGATTTCTTTGTATTTTTAGTAGAGACGGGGGGTCTCGCTCTTACTCAGGCTGGTTTTGAACTCCTGACCTTGAGAGATCCTCCCACCTTGGCCCCCCAGAGTGCTAGGATGACAGGCGTGAGCCACCACACCCCGGCCCAAGAGGACAGTTACTAACTCTGTGAGATGACAGTATTGACTTGAGGGGTAAAACCACCTGCCTCGGGTCATAGACCTAGCAGAGTATAGAACACAGGATTCTTGGCCCATGTTCCCAAGTTTTTAAACATCCATTGTTTAAAAAAAAAAAGTAGATAAAAATGTGTCAGGTAGATGGTCACATTGGAGGACCCTCTTCACGCATGCATTCGGACAGACTGGCTTCCGAAGCCCAGCCAGCTGCAAACGCTCAGCAGGTGGCCAGAAAAACAAGCCTTTACTGTCTGCCCCCAGGAATAGTTAAGTCTCAGCACCTCCTCCCTCCCCACACACTCAACCAGTTTCCCTCCCATTTGTCCACACTAAGTCACTTCCACCTTCCTGACTGCGCTGCCTTGCCCAGGGCAAAGGCTGTTTTGAATGCTCTTTCAGCATGACCTCATCATCACACAGATAACGCAGACCCTAGAATCCAGAAAAGGAAGAAAGAAAATCATGTGTTACTCCTGAAAGGCTAGCCTAAATCATCTTGGCCAGGCACCGTAGTAGTGGGGTGTCCCTGCAGTCCCAGCGACTCGGGAGGCTGAGGCAGGAGGATCGCTTGGGCCCAGGAGTTCAAGGCCAGCCTGGGCGATACAGCAAGACCCCACTTCTAAAAGCAAATTTAAAAAAAAAAAAAAAAAAAAGATAAATCATCCTAGATCATTGAGTCTTTAATGCAGTCTTAAATTTGTGTAGGGAAAACTATTTGTGCTCTCAGCGCCTCAGTAGGCTCATCTATAAAATGGGAACAATACGACTTCCACTGCCAATAATGCAGAAGAGGGCATTCCAGCCAAAGGTCCTGCCGAGAGCAATTAGAACAGCTGGAAATGTGTGTGTGTGTGTGTGTGTGTGTGTGTGTGTGTGTGTGTGTGTGTGTGTGTGTGTTTTTAATCTGCTTGGGCATATTAGGAACTAAAACTATAGCGAGGAACTGCCACCCAGGGGAGTTGAGCCCGTGTCTACGACCGACTTCCTCCCGGAGGTGCCTGCTCACACTGGAGGAGGGCCTGGCTGAGAGGCCAGGCAGCGATTGCAGCAGAACCACTCAGAGAGTTGGGGGTTGCAGTGCAAGGACAGAAACGGGTTTGGGACAGGGCGAATGTCCCTCATTTGGGATAGGAGCCTCTCCCAGCACCACTGAAAAGTAAGGGTGGCCCGCAGGACGGCTCAGTTTCAGGCGAGCTCAAGTGAAACTGGACGGAAGGAATATCAGAGTGTCGGAGCCCCCGGCCACCTGCCAGGAGAGAATGCGGATCTTCCCTGCAGGAAGGGACAAGCAAATTCAGAAGGTCAGAGGACAGGCCCGCTGCACATAGGAGACCTCGGCCAGGGCAGGGGCCCCATGTGCCTTGTTTGTTTGATTTATTTATTTAGAGACAGAGTCTCGCTCTGTTGCCCGGGCTAGAGTGTCGTGGCGTCAGCCTAGCTCACAGCAACCTCCAACTCCTGGGCTCCAGTGATCCTCCTGCCTCAGCCTCCCGAGTAGCTGGGACTATAGGCATGCACCACCATGCCCGGCTAACTTTTTTCTATATATTTTTAGTTGGCCAATTAATTTCTTTCTATGTTTTAGTAGAGACGGGGGTCTCACTCTTGCTCAGGCTGGTCTCGAACCCCTGACCTTGAGCGATCCTCCCGCCTCAGTCTCCCAGAGTGCCAGGATGACAGATGTGAGCCACCGCGCCCAGCCACCTTGTTTGTTTTGATGCTCTGCTGTTGCTGTCTTGAAATTCTGAATAAATTTTGAACAAGGGGTCCCGCATTTTATTTTGAGGTCCCCTAGAACCCCCTAGCCTTTGAGGCAGTGCCCGTTTCTGAAGCTCTTTATCTCTGTGTTACCGAAGGGCCTTTTGCTGGTCTTCGGCCTCTGAAACCTGGATGACCCTTTCTGATTTTAGATTCTCCCTGTTGAAACACATAGCGTGATTTCTGTTTTGTTACCTTGGCCACGACTGATGCAATAACATGCACAAATATCCTTATGACTTCAGGGTAGGAAAAGGTTTCTTAAGCAGGACACACAAAAAAAAGTGCTAACCATAAAGAGAAAGCTTGACAGGTGAGATCACATCGAAAATATCCAAAGACAGCTTTTAAAAGGATGAAAAGGCAAGTGAGGCCAGGCGTGGCGGCTCAGGCCTATAATCCAAGCACTTTGGGAGGTCGAGGCAAGAGGACCGCTTTGTGGACAGGAGTTCAAGACCAGCCTAAGAACAAGTGAGACCTGGTGCCCACAAAAAAATATATAGAAAAATTATCCAGGCATGGTGGTGAGCACCTGTAGTCCCAGCTACTCGGGAGGCTGAGGCAGGAGGATCTCTTGAGCCCAGGAGTTTGAGGTTGCTGTGAGCTATTATATGATCTTGCCACTGCACTCCAGCCTCAGCAATAGAGCAAGACCCTGTCTCAAAAAGAAAAATAAAATAAAGTAAAATAAAAGGGAAGTGACAGAGTAGGAAAAGATATTTGCTACTGATTTAACCAAAAAAAAAGACAAGACCTTGTATCCAAAAAACATGAAGAATCCTACAAATGAAGGCAGAAAACCCAAATAAAAAAAAAATGAGCAAAGACTTCAAAATGATATGCAAATGTGCAATAACCTCGATTGTCATGAGTGGAATGCAAATCAAAATCCCATCACTGGGCATCTACCCAAGAGAACAAAAGTCACTCTATGAAAAAGACACCTGCACTCGAATGTTTATAGCAGCATAATTCACAATTGCAAAGTTGTGGAAACAACCCAAGTGCCCATCAATTCATGAGTGGATTAATAAAATGTGGTATATGTGTACCATGGAGTACTATTCAGCTCTAAGAAACAACGGTGATCTAGCACCTCTTGTATTTTCCTGGATAGAGCTGGAGCCCATTCTACTAAGTGAAGTATCTCGAGAAAGGAAAAACAAGCACCACATGTGCTCACCAGCAAACTGGTATTAACTGACCAACACCTAAGTGGACACTTAGGAATAACATCTATCGGTGTCAGGCCGGTTGGGGGAGGGGATGAGTATACACATACATAAGGAGTGTGATG